>NC_136423.1:152625597-152738097 GCF_052625555.1 Lactuca saligna
CTAGGTAAGGTATAGTGACAAGACTCACCTCGGCTAGCAAGTAACCGACAAGCACTCAGGATATCTTGGACTAGCCTCCGCCTAACACATAAGACAAGCATCTCAATCATTATCCACTTTATTACTGTAACACCGTGATTTTCAAAAACAAAATTTTCATTTAAATAATCAATTTAATATTAAAACACTTGGTAAAAATCTTATTCATATTTGGATTACAAAACATAGTTCCATTTTCATTTGCATAGACAACCAGGATCCTCCAAAATACAACTCTTTCTTCGGTGTGTACAATCGAACCGTTGCCATTCCGCGTTACTGAGAAAACCTGAAACAATATAACATAAACACTGTAAGCACGAAGCTTAGTGAGTTCCCCAATATACACCTTACGCACATACGCCTTTCCAGGCCCTGACCTTCCGGTCCACTGCACAATGCCTTCCGGCCCATGAGATAATCGCCTTCCGGCCCATAACGTGTTGCCTTCCGGCCATAGCATATTTGCCTTCCGGCCCATAAGATAATTGCCTTCCGGCCCATAAGATAATTGCCTTCCGGCCCATAAACATATATAACACATAATACATTTACTCTAACACATAAAGCACATATATCATATATCAACCTGCCTTCCGGCCCGAAACATGCACAGCACATAATACATTTACTCTAATACTTAAAGCACATATATAGCATATCACACCTGACCTTTCTGTCACATAACACTTTGCCTTCCGGCCCATATATAAACATGTATATTACGCGTAGCAGCTAACTTTCCATTTATAGCATATAAACATAACACATAACATATTTGACCTTCCGGTCGCACAATCAAACCCTTCCGGGTACAGTATAGTGAGAAAACTCACCTCGCGGACACTGGAAGATAACAACTCCTGAAATCCCTTGCACTTGATCCTCCGAGCTACAAGCTCCCTGTAACATCATATATCTCTTTATTAATACTTCTATCTTCCACGTTAACTGACCCTAAGAAATCACACCGGTCAACTCTGGTCAACGGCCATCTCGACTGGACTCGGTGAGTACCCTGGCGACTCGGCGAGTCTAGTCGTCCTCACAAATTCCTGAATGTTCCCTTCCTACTTGTCGAGTATCCCTCTTGACTCGACGAGGTCCTCGCGGAAGAATCGCGGGGCCACCCCGACTCTACTCGCCGAGTCTGAAGTACAAACTCGACGAGTCCCAGTGAATCTCCAAGCTACTCGCCGAGTCTGCTCATCCGACTCGGCGAGTCCACGCCATGCAGTCGGTCGAACTGCTTCCTGAGATACATATTTTCCCGAATATACAAACATGGGTCCTTCTGGACCTCTAAGGGTCCTAATACAAGGTTATAAACGTTGAATAACAACACAACAATCCATCTAGACTCCAAATGGGTTCCATAAACCCTAAATCTATATACACATCAATCACAGGAGAGTGTAATCCGAGTTATTACCTGAATGATGTACCTTCCATGTCCCCAAACTTCAGAACTCGAACTCCCTGCAGTTCCTTTAGCTAAAACCCTTCTCCTCCTTACACAACAATTCCTTCAAGGTCACCAATGGCCTTCAAGCTTGCCCTAGCCGCCACAGCCGCCTGGGGTTCTACTCAATCGATCCAAAGACGTGAAATGACGACATAATAACCCTTATATATGACCCAATACGGAATGGCTAGGGTTTCCGCTGAACAGCGTCGACTCGCCGAGTCTATATCTGGACTCGTCGAGTCCAGTCGCGAACCCGCGACCAAATCCGTGCTCCTACTCGGCGAGTCAAGCTCCAAATCGTCGAGTCCCCCCTTTAAAACACCCCAAAATGTGTAATAATAATACTTCGAGATTTCGGGCTGTTACAATTCTCCCCCACTAGAAACAGACTTCGCCCTCGAAGTCTCACTCTGAAAATAGTGCCGGATGCTGCTCCCGCATCTCACGTTCCGACTTCCCTAGTCACTACCGATCTCTTCCGAGGCTGTCACTGAACCAATACCAGAGGTACCTCCTTGTTCCTCAGAACCTTGATCTTCCGATCCCTGACGGCCACTGGTCTCCCAGCGTAATACATGCTCGCATCCACCTAATTGTTCTCTAGTGGAACCACTGCTGACTCATCGGCTCTACACCTTTCCAATTCCGACACATAAAAAGTGTCATGGATCCATCCCAACTCCGTTGGCATCTCCAAACGGTAGGCCACCCTTCCTACCTTCGCACCTTCACGAAAAGGCCCAACATATCGAGGCCCCAACTTGCCCCTCTTCCTGGATCAAATCACCCCTATCCAAAGAGAGTCCGTCAGAAGTACGAAATCGCCGACCTAAAACACATGCTCGCAACGACGTCTGTCTGCATAACCTTCCTGTCAACTCAAGACGATCCCTAACCCCTGTTTAACCTGCTGAATCTGCTCTGACGACTAAAGCACGATCTCTGAACTGCTCATCACTCTCGGTAACCGGGAATTACCCAAGGTGTACTCTGCTCCAAATCTCAACGATCACTCGACCCACAAGGGTTAGGAAACCATGAATCACCGGATCCCTGACCCAAAGCCCACTCTATCCATTTCAGAACGACTGCGAGACCCATTCTCACTCTCAGAGCAACTCTCACGAGTTCTCTTCTTGCAGACACCTACCCTGGCTGCATTAGCCCCAACATACCTTTCCCTTCCCTCACTTAGTGAAATCCGCTTGACAACCTTGCCACTACTCCCTGTATCACATATGCACTGGATCTGCTCGCAAGGACTCTTGGGTCCATGCATTACCTTTCCTCAACGAACGAGGTTCCGACATCACCTTCCATGAAACAGCTCAAAGGGCGGCATACTAATGCACTAATGATGGCTGTTGGTACGGGATAACTCAACCAAGGACCAATACATACCGCGACTTCCTCCATAATCTGGTGCACATGCCCGAAGCATATCTTCGAGCGTCTGGATCGTTTACTCCCTCTAAAGTGTCCTCACATGTCATCATGATAAGCTCATTTCCCACATTCCTCTTCAAGACTGAGTACCAGATCAACTTTTGGCTCCACATCTGAGCCCCCGACGGTCACCCATATCATGATCCAAATATCCCACTAACTTTCTCCCCGTGACCACTATCCTGACCCAGTGACACGCAAGTCACAAAATTCTCTTTTCTTCATGCGAGAAAATATAATCCAACCGAGGGTCGTCCCGACTCAAATCTCTGGTTCCTGCTGCGCATAATCCTTGCGTACCTCCCTGCATCTCCCGACAGAGACGGAGACCTCCGTCTCGCCCCCGACTCAACGTCCAAGCCCCAAAGACTCAATACCAAGGCTACCCAGACTCAAAACTCTTCCACCTCGTACACTGCTCGAAAGAATTTCTCTTGCCATCTAGTGAGGACTGCGACTCCATGCAGTATCACAACAACTTCTGATTAGTGAGTACTGTGACTAGAATATCCACCACAGACTATGGAGACAATCAACATAACAAACGCCCATCTTGAGAAATTCCACCCTCTCAAATAATCTTCCTGAATGCCCATACTCGAAGACTCCCACTAAATCCGCGGATACTTGATATGCCACACGTCGACTCAATTCAGGATTCCCGAATAACTCCAAAATAAGGATATCATACCAGAATATCCCAGAATACTACCACCACCACTGATCTCCTGGCCCAAACATCATGTAGACACAAAGTACATTCCTCCTGAACCCCATAATTAAATCTATATTTTCCCCGCCTTACAACCTTGGTGCCTCTAATTTCTCGATTGAAATGCGAGATAACGCTGACGTACGAAATACGCTGATAATTCTCCAGATCCCTTTTTCCCGACACTCACAATCCAAACAAAGATACGCATACCGACTCCGGAAGTTGGCTGCCCGGTCATTCTCTATCTTCTTGTAACAACACCAATCACCTGTCATGAATACGTTCGTTCTCCTCTTCAAGTACTTCCCGCATTAACTCACTCTGACCCCTTTACTTGATCATCGACACCTCTGGTCTCATGGTTTCTTACTGCATATCTCTATACTCCACTTATAACTACTCTTGACGATTCTTTGTTTTCTACGTACTGCACCCGGTTCTCCCCCACTTAGGGTTTGAACCATCACTGATTAGCATACAATCAACCCACTACTATCTTTCACCAGCGAAATCGTACCTGCTCCAGGAAAGTGCTATGCAACGCCCGATAGTCCCTCCCCTTATGAAGTCAATCAACCCTCTATACTCTGAACCTCTGGTTAACTCTCCAAGAACTTGTCATCACGGCTGTCTCTAATCGTTCCAAATCCCATACCAATCTAATACTAAGCACCTGCACTGCTCGATAACATCTCTGGCTCATAGACTGCACCGCAAAATCATCGTTCCTCTCACCTCAACTCATCAACCCCTATCCAACGCCGGATTTGTCCCAAGGACAGGGACTCTCTCACAACATAGACGAAAACTCTCTGCACTGCAAAACTCGACTGAACTCTTCACGGCTACCACTATAACACAACCTATTATTCTCAATTAGGTGTGGTGTGGTTCTCGACTACCTCAGTCCCAACTGACTGTCTGCTCACGGTAAATCACTGCCTCGCGGCACACCCGCTACCTGATGCTCTGAGGGAAGTCATTATCGAAAACTACCTGCAGGGTGTACTCCCAAATCCAGAACTGAAACACCAGACCCCTTGTGTCTTGCACACGGACATAAATGGCACTACCCACCTAGAAGGTGACCTCTCCTCTATCGACTGATTTCTTGACTCAGATCGAAATTTCCCTCTCCCTTTAACTCCCTACCACAATACCCTGATAGGTACTCGTCTTTCCTCCTCTCAAGGAACGCCTCTCCATCCTCAATCATGGTCCACAGGCCTAAAACCCATAGCGTCCGATCTCTACCTCATCGATCATAACTGGATAACAAGATAGTCACCAGCATCATCCACTACGAACCATGGTACTCATCCCATGACATGCCTTCTCAATTTGCTCCGGTGTATGGTACCTGAACCATAGCATCACCCTCCATCTGCTCCAACGTATGGCACTCGAACCACAACATCTATTTCAATCTGTTCCGATGTATGGTGCCCGGACCATAACATCACCCCGCAATCTGCTCCGATGTATGGTGCTTGAACCATGACATCACTCCTCATTCCGTTCCTTAGGACCTTCAGAATGCTCCTTGTATCAAGTATGGGTCCTCTGCTTTCAGTAGTACGGGCCCATACTACCTGCCACATCTACCCATACTTTCCACACGGACCATCCCAGAGTTCCTAAGTAGCTGATCGAGCTACTCTTTCACCAATCCCCTCACGCGTGCTCGCTCTCCAGCGAAAACCTCTACTCTACCAGTGCACTCATCTGGCTAGGTTTACTCCCTAGTCCCTTCCGCCGTCCCCCCACTTCTTTGCTATCAGCTGCTGAAGAGTTCCTAATGATGCCAGCCATCTACCTCCTGAGTATCGTCATACTCACTTAGTAGCTGACTCCCATCATCGAGAACTCCACAAAGCACTAAGCAAGCAGCATTCGAGCATCGAAGCATACATAGGACTCCCTATCCTTGATAGCTCCACCTTCTCGGCTCATCCTCGGAAGTACCACTGTACTCTGTAGCTCTACCCCTCGTGCGTTCTAACTAGATACCCTCACTCATCACATACACACAAAAGCATAACGCACATATAACAACAAGCCCTAGGCTAAGGCATCACAAATCAGGCCACTCTAGTCCTAAGATATGAAATTCCTAGCCTGTCTCTAGCATGCAATAATATCTCATAAAGTGCATAATAGATATTTCATAACACAAAAGTAAGGGTATTTTGGGAAATCACCGTTTGGCTCTGGCTGATTGTACACACTGCTCTTTCTTGCTTTCTCTTTGAACTCTTATTCACTTTTAGAAAACTATTTATTTGAAAACTTTTTCTTACTTCCTCAGCTTGAGTCCAGATTCACCCGTAGGCGCGTCCGAATCCCTCAAACCAAGGCTCTGATACCAATTGTAACACCGTGATTTTCAAAAACAAAATTTTCATTTAAATAATCAATTTAATATTAAAACACTTGGTAAAAATCTTATTCATATTTGGATTACAAAACATAGTTCCATTTTCATTTGCATAGACAACCAGGATCCTCCAAAATACAACTCTTTCTTCGGTGTGTACAATCGAACCGTTGCCATTCCGCGTTACTGAGAAAACCTGAAACAATATAACATAAACACTGTAAGCACGAAGCTTAGTGAGTTCCCCAATATACACCTTACGCACATACGCCTTTCCAGGCCCTGACCTTACGGTCCACTGCACAATGCCTTCCGGCCCATGAGATAATCGCCTTCCGGCCCATAACGTGTTGCCTTCCGACCATAGCATATTTGCCTTCCGGCCCATAAGATAATTGCCTTCCGGCCCATAAGATAATTGCCTTCCGGCCCATAAGATAATTTCCTTCTGGCCCATAAAAATATATAACACATAATACATTTACTCTAACACATAAAGCACATATATCATATATCAACCTGCCTTCCGGCCCGAAACATGCACAGCACATAATACATTTACTCTACTACTTAAAGCACATATATAGCATATCACACCTGACCTTTCTGTCACATAACACTTTGCCTTCCGGCCCATATATAAACATGTATGTTACGCGTAGCAGCTAACTTTCCATTTATAGCATATAAACATAACACATAACATATTTGACCTTCCGGTCGCACAATCAAACCCTTCCGGGTACAGTATAGTGAGAAAACTCACCTCGCGGACACTGGAAGATAACAACTCCTGAAATCCCTTGCACTTGATCCTCCGAGCTACAAGCTCCCTGTAACATCATATATCTCTTTATTAATACTTCTATCTTCCACGTTAACTGACCCTAAGAAATCATACCGGTCAACTCTGGTCAACGGCCATCTCGACTGGACTCGGTGAGTACCCTGGCGACTCGGCGAGTCTAGTCGTCCTCACAAATTCCTGAATGTTCCCTTCCTACTCGTCGAGTATCCCTCTTGACTCGACGAGGTCCTCGTGGAAGAATCGCGGGGCCACCCCGACTCTACTCGCCGAGTCTGAAGTACAAACTCGACGAGTCCCAGTGAATCTCCAAGCTACTTGCCGAGTCTGCTCATCCGACTCGGCGAGTCCACGCCATGCAGTCGGTCGAACTGCTTCCTGAGATACATATTTTCCCGAATATACAAACATGGGTCCTTCTGGACCTCTAAGGGTCCTAATACAAGGTTATAAACGTTGAATAACAACACAACAATCCATCTAGACTCCAAATGGGTTCCATAAACCCTAAATCTATATACACATCAATCACAGGAGAGTGTAATCCGAGTTATTACCTGAATGATGTACCTTCCATGTCCCCAAACTTCAGAACTCGAACTCCCTGCAGTTCCTTTAGCTAAAACCCTTCTCCTCCTTACACAACAATTCCTTCAAGGTCACCAATGGCCTTCAAGCTTGCCCTAGCCGCCACAGCCGCCTGGGGTTCTACTCAATCGATCCAAAGACGTGAAATGACGACATAATAACCCTTATATACGACCCAATACGGAACGACTAGGGTTTCCGCTGAACAGCGTCGACTCGCCGAGTCTATATCTGGACTCGTCGAGTCCAGTCGTGAACCCGCGACCAAATCCGTGCTCCTACTCGGCGAGTCAAGCTCCAACTCGCCGAGTCCCCCCTTTAAAACACCCCAAAATGTGTAATAATAATACTTCGAGATTTCGGGCTGTTACAATTACTCATTTACTCCTTAAGTCCTCTCTTCCCCTTTTTACAATCGGGATGGGTAAAAGTCTATTTTACCCCTCCTTAACCCCTCCTGCCCCTTATTGCCCCACCTAGGAAGTCAACAGAAAGCTAGATTGAGTCAACAGTCAAGGTTGACCTGACTCACCGAGTCCACTCGTATTCTCCACATTCTTCCTAGGGTTCACTCAGCTCACTGAGGTGACTCCCAACTCGATGAGTTAACACTGGGTCAAGGCTACATGGTCAAACCCTCCATGACTCATCGAGTCATCCCATGGACTCAGCGAGTTGGCTCCTTCAGATTTCTTATTCAGCCACCTAAGGTCAGATCTGTAACTTTAACTCATAGATCTAACCTCCTAATACTCAAAAGTCACATAAAGGTCCGATCTTGATATCCACGCATGGTATATTTCTCTCTACATGCTATTTAGACTCCATTAAAGCTTCGCAACTTCAAAACCCCATGGTTGCATAACAATGGCTTCCTACTTTCTGATTCTCTATACCTTTTCAAGGTCCATATCTATGGCATACTCTGAACAGGGGGGGTTTGATGCACCCAAACCCCACCAAAAGTGATATGAGGCCTAACTTCTCATACTCAAGGATCTATTTAATAAAACAGGAAAGGTAAGGACTTCATACCTTGATCTGAAGCTGAAGATGGGGATGAAATAGATCCACAAGCTCTCTTCTTTATCTATTGGGAATAAATCCGAGATGACGAATGTGGAATATCAAGAACAATCAGAATCAATCACCATCATATGCAAGTAATCTGATAAAGGGTTTTTGTATATTGATTATCTCATGAACGTACAGAGAAAAACCCTAATCTCGTAAAAAGCTTACACCAAAAGTAAACATAATGATTATTTATAGGGAACAATAAATATCTACCATAAATATAAAATAAATGTCTAATATAAAACCAATTTCTTAGAAGAGCTCGATTAAGAACTTATACTGTAAACCAATTTCTCAAATACTCAACTGTTGGGTTTTAGCCATAAGAACTTTCCTATGTGCGCATGCAAAACCCTATTGCTTGGATCTAGGCTTTCTATCAAACATGCTTTTGAATCCAAGACTTCTAATGGCTAATTAGGTTAAACAATAACATTAATACAGATCTAGAATCATACCTTTGAGTTCCTTGTTGATCTTCTTGTCTTGGAGCTTCTAGAGTCACAATTGTCACTCCTCTAATGGCTTACAAACACCAATAGCAAGCAAGATGATTTAGGAGAGAGGAGAGGGGATGGAATTCGGCCAGAGGTTCCTTGCTTTAGGTTCTTAAAGATTGTTCACGAATTCCACACCCCAAGGGCCTATTTATACCTTTAGACTCCTTAAGGGTTTCACCCTAAACCCTAATTGGATAATCTTCACTTAAGGCTATCCAAATCCATTCCATAGATATCCTTATGGACTATTTTGAGCTATCCTAAAACTCTTAGAAACCGTCCAAAGTCCATCCTAATGGATTTATAGTCTAAAGTCTAACTATCAAACAATTGACAGTTTATACCCTCTTATTTAATTAATCTCTCTAAGTCACCAAATTAATACCAATTAATCTATGACTTATATTAATCAAATAGCTAAATATTATTCCTTATAATATTTACTCTCTCTTAACAAATCATCCTTCAAGTTGCTATGGTGAAGGCAACCCAAAAGGACCATGCACCACCGAATATAGTTATAGCCTTAGACACTATTCCAACAGTCTCCCACTTGGATAAGTCTAGTAACTATACAAGTATAATACGGTTTGCAATCGTAGCTCTCAAAGACGCTGTCAACTCTGATCTAATCAATCTTGTCCTTTAGATAAGGGATCGTACAGTCCTCTGTTAGATATCATGCTGACAATCCTATGGAATGGTTAGTCTAGCATTTAGATTTCTCGATCTTCGATTTATTTGACATAGAACTTAATCGAACACATCAATTCAGTTCTGACCGGGCCCGGCACATAAGTCAAATCAAATCATCGAGTGGCCAAGATATCTCTTCTACCCTCTTAGGATAAAATTTACAGATAAACTTCGACTTATATGCATTTACTTATTCATTAACCAACTATACACAACAATGCGTTTTATAACATCAAGTTACTGATGCGTTTTCGCATTATCAATGCACAATCAAATAACAAATAATAAACCATATATCTAGGTTTTAAGACCATATGATATTATCGTCTTGCGATCACCTTTTATATCGTATTCCATAAGGTGATTCCAGCAAGCGCGGGTTTATTCCAATGCTCAAAACCAGTTCGTAAGCACTCATGAACGTTGCAGCAACTCTTGCTATGTCTAACACCATTTAGACACTCTACACACCAATTCACGACAATCTTCATTCATATCTACTCCCAACATATGAACGATTGTGGACCATTTGAATAATTCGATTATTCCTAATAAACTCAATTATTCTGGAAGTCAAAACATGCAAAGTGAAACAATAGTTAAACAACTAACATGTGATAGTAACTTTACTCATAAATAAAACTTCTTTATTTAATCATCAAATGTTAAATACATTTATCTATTATACGTTTCTAATATAATCTAATCTATGCTAATATCATCCTTCAGCCCAATACTCCTAGCATACTGTAAGTGCTTAACCCTACTTAGTCCCTTCGTAAGCGGACCTGCTGGGTTATCTTCTGATGATATCCTCTTCACTACGAGTTGTCCTTCTTCTACACGATGTCTAATGAAGTGATATTTTCTGTCGATATGTCGAGATCTACCATGATCCCTCGGTTCCTTGGTCAAGGCAACCGCACCTTCGTTATCACAGAAAATCTCCATGGGCTCCTTTATGGCCGGCACAACTCCAAGATCACCAATGAAGTTCTTTAGCCATATTGCCTCCTTCGACGCTTCGCTCGCTGCGATGTACTCTGATTCGCACGTTGAATCAGCTACGGTTTCCTGCTTGGAACTTTTCCATGTCACTGCTCCTCTATTTAGGGTAAAGACCCAGCCCGACTGCGAACGGTAGTTGTCCCTGTCGGTCTGAAAGCTTGCGTCACTATACCCTCGCACCTTCAAGTCATCACTCCCTCCAAGGACTAAGAACCATTCTTTCGTCCTCCGAAGGTACTTAAGGATGTTCTTCACCGCAATCCAATGTGCTTTGCCAGGGTTCCCTTGATATCTGCTAACCATGCTCAAAGCGAAGGCTACATCAGGGTGAGTACAAGTCATAGCGTACATGATTGAGCCAACTGCGGAAGCGTATGGTACTCGGCTCATTTCTGCTATCTCAGCTTCGGTACTCGGACTTTGAGTCTTACTCAACTTGGCATTTCCTTGTATCGGTAGTTCTCCCTTCTTTGAGTTTTCCATACTAAAACGTTTTAGTACCTTCTCCAAGTAAGTATTCTGACTAAGTCCAATTAGTCTCTTACTTCTTTCTCTTACTATCCTTATTCCCAAAATGTAAGAAGCCTCTCCGAGGTCCTTCATAGCAGAGCACTTCTCGAGCCAGGACTTAACCTCCTGCAGAGTCGGGATGTCGTTTCCTATGAGTAATATGTCATCGACATATAGAACGAGGAAGCTTACTACACTCCCACTGGCTTTGACATATACACAAGATTCGTCTTCGCTTCGTACAAATCCAAACTCTTTGACTTTCTCATCGAAGCAAAGATTCCATCTGCGAGACGCTTGCTTAAGTCCATAAATGGACTTCTCAAGCTTACACACTCTATTCGGATGCTTCGGATCCACAAACCCCTCTGGCTGAGCCATGTAAACATCCTCAGCCAACTTTCCGTTAAGGAAAGCGGTCTTGACATCCATTTGCCAAATCTCATAATCATGAAATACGGAAATTGCTAGCATCACTCTAATAGATTTAATCTTCGCAACTGGCGAGAAGGTCTCATCATAGTCAACTCCGGGAGTTTGAGTAAAGCCCTTCGCAACCAATCGCGCTTTGTATGTGTGTACGTTCCCATCCACGTCGGTCTTCTTTTTGAAGATCCACTTGCACCCTACGGTCTTACGTTCGGGCACGTAATCAACCAAATTCCAAACTTGGTTATCGTACATGGATTGGATCTCGCTATCCATCGCCTCTTTCCATTTCGCAGACTCCGGGCCTGCCATGGCTTCCTTATAGCTATTAGGTTCATCAAGATTTATTAGTGTACCATCACTAATATACGTGTCCCCTTCGGTAGTAATATGAAAACCATAAAACTGGGGTTGAACTCTAAATCTATCGGAACGTCTAAGAGGTAAGGATTCGTCAATCGGTTCAACCGGAGTTTCCTCCTCGGGTTGAACGCCAGCGGTAGAGGTTCCTTCATCTATCGATTCTTGAATCTCTTCAAGTTCGATTTGCCTCCCACTGTCTCCTTGGCTTATGAGTTCTCGCTCTTGGAAAACTCCTCTCCTTGCAACAAAGATAACATTATCTTTCGGTCTATAGAAGAGATATCCAAAGGAAGTTTGCGGGTAGCCGATGAAAATACATCGCTCACTTCGAGGTTCAAGCTTGTCGTGAGTATCTCGTCTTACGAAAGCCTCGCAACCCCAAACCTTGATATGTGCCAACGAGGGAACTTTCCCCGTCCACATCTCGTGAGGTGTTTTGGCAACCTTCTTGGTAGGGACTCGGTTAAGGATATGGGCGGCAGTCTCTAAGGCATACCCCCAAAAGAAGATAGGTAGTGAAGCACGACTCATCATAGAGCGAACCATATCCAATAAGGTTCGATTACGCCTTTCTGCCACACCATTCAATTGCGGTGTCCTAGGAGGCGTCAATTGCGAAACTATTCCACACTCCTTGAGATAATCGTGGAATTCAAGACTTAGGTACTCTCCTCCTCGATCGGATCGAAGCATCTTGATTTTCCTGCCCAATTGATTCTCCACTTCATTCTTGAACTCTTTGAACTTTTCAAAGGTTTCTGAATTTTGCTTGATTAAATAGATATACCCATATCTACTATAATCATCGGTAAAGGTCACATAGAAGCGGTTCCCATCCTTCGTGGTTGATCTAAAAGGTCCACATACATCGGTATGTATTAGGTCTAATAGTCCCTCACCCCTTTCACAAGTACTCGTGAAGGGTGACTTAGTCATCTTTCCAAGTAAACAAGATTCGCATGTGTCATCTTCCCTAAGGTCGAATGACTCCAACACTCCATCCTTTTGGAGTTGGGCTATGCGTTTCTTGTTGACATGTCCAAGACGACAATGCCACAAAGATGCTTTATCCATACTAGTGGAAGAATCAATATTCAAAACATCATTTCCTAAGTTATCAACAATCATAACAGTTTCATATATTCCATTACATGGTATAGCTTCAAAATAAAAGACACCATTTAGATAAGCCAAAATAGAACCATTCTCATTATTAAAAGAAAATCTAAAACCTTGTCTATATAAACCATGAAATGAAATGATGTTTCTAGCCATTTCTGGCGAATAGCAACAATTGTTCAAATTTAAAACTAAACTATTCTTAAGCACCAAAGAATACACTCCAATCTTGGTCACAGGCGACGATCTTCTGTTCCCCATGATTAGATTGATCCTTCCTTGCTCATCATCCCTACTTCCTTTTAGTCCCTGCACATTAGAACAAATGTGATAACCACAACCGGTGTCAAGAACCCAAGAAATACCATGATTAGAATCGTTAGATTTTATTGCATATATACCTGCGAAAGATGGCTTGATCTTTCCTTCCTTGATGGCTTGCAGGTAGTCCGGGCAGCTTCGCTTCCAATGTCCTATCTTGTGGCAGTGGTGGCACTCTGCCTCCTTCGGGTTAGAGCAGGGCTTAGAGGGATCAACTTTTGTCCCACTAGAAGAGGAACCATCTCGGGCTTTCACCTTTCGATAGTTATTTGAAGAAGCTTTCCTCTTCTTTCCCTTCCCTTGACCAATAGCCAAGACAGGAGCAGCAGACGGATTGGGAGTTGGTGCAACAGACTTGTCCTTGAAATTGCTCTCAGCAACCCTCAAGAGACCTTGGAGCTTACTTAGAGTGACCTCCTCTTTGTTCATGTGGTAGGTCATCCTAAATTGATTATACATCGGAGGCAAAAAGTGAAGCACCATGTCGATCGCCAAGTCTTCGCCGAAGTCAACGTTTAACTTGCGAAGGCGGTCGACATACCTTTGCATCTTTTGCAAGTGCACGGTAAGAGATTCTCCATGACCCATCTTAGCGGAAATCATGTTGGTGAAGATCTCGTAACGCTCTTGTCTCGCGTTTTGGTGGTACCTCTCCAACAAGTCTTGATGCATCTCGTATGGATACATGTCCTCGTAGGACTTTTGGAACTCGGAGTTCATGGTGGCGATCATGATGCAATGTACTTTCGTCGCATCTCGCTCATGGGTTTCAAAGGCGGTGATTTCAGCGGGAGTAGCAATTTCGGGGTTGATTTTCTCGAGCTTCTCGTCGAGGACATACTCTTTATCCTCATAGCGAGCAATGGTGCGAATGTATCTTATCCATTCGCCAAAGTTCGTTCCATCGAAGGTGACCTTTTGGCAAAGGCTCATCAACGTGAAAGAACTAGCAGCAGCGTTGTTTGCGTTTGACATCTATAGAAAGGACAAAGATAGATTAGAACAAGAATCCCTAATTATCACCCAATAAGAAAAATTAGGGCTAGGATCCAACAATAACATTTACATACTAGAAAAGGGATGCCGTAATCCAACATGCAAATAAATTGAAGGTAAGTGAATGACGATTCACTAATTCTCCATCACAAAACTTAAACTTTTAGTCCTAAGTGTTTTTGAGAATTCCTAGGTTCGGATGAGATTCATTGAACTATTCAATGGCATGTTTAAATCTCGATATGCCCCTCTTGTTTGTGACTGGGATGCCGAGGATCACAAAGCGGGTGTGAATTACCATGCAAATTTACATGGTGCCTTCATTGTTACGATCACCTATTCGATGTGCCGGTAAACCACACACGCTCCATCGAACTATGATAAACAATGAATCACCCTTCGCCACCTTCGCTTAGAACCAATTAGTGTGCCGGTAAACCACACACGCTCCACTAACATCTTAGCAAGGTGCAAAGTGTAATTTCATGGAATTGCATCAATTCACTTTTCCTAAAGTAACTAAGATTGGGAAATTTTAAAAAGAAAATTTAGTTACTTCGTATTTCTTATTATACTTTTAATGAGAGGATGAGGTTGCCCTATCCTACCCGTTCGGCTAACGACCCTCCACCAATCAAGCAAGCGGTGGGTGTGAGTGTACACTCATTAAGCGCCATTTTATAGGCCGCAACCTTATACCCACCTTATAGATCGGCTTCGTGAATGAGGCCTACTAGCGGTAAGACTAGCATTTAGTTATACATATATATATTATTCTAATAACATCATATAAGTATAGGGTTGTATTTTAAACTTTTTCAAAATCTAGGGTTTGAAATTTAAGTTGTCTAAATTAAAGCTTTTAATCACAAATTTAAATTTCAAAACTATAGGGTAGGTTTTAAACATTTAAAAACATGGAGGATCAAATAACAAACAATTTCAATTAACAATTAATATCTTAATTATTTTTTATTTGATTTATCTTTGATTTCTTTGAGGATAATTACCAAAAATAATTAAAACAATTAATTAATTATCATATAAAGAAACTAAATATTTAATTAGTTGATAATTACCTTTAACTAGATCAAGATAACACTTATATTTATCAAAAAAACGGATTCATATTGATCTAATTAGTTTATGGTAAGTTTGGATAAGATAAACACAAAGAAATCCCGAATCTGGCCCTTCCTGACGCTTGGACTCGCCGAGTGCACAAGGGGACTCGCCGAGTCAGGCCTACTCGCCGAGTCCACCATGGAACTCGACGAGTCAGTGACTCAAAACCCAAAAAATCGAATTTTGCAGGTTTGTTTTAGTTATTCAAGCAACAATTTGTAGAAAACCAATCTAGGCTCTGATACCACTGTTGGGTTTTAGCCATAAGAACTTTCCTATGTGCGCATGCAAAACCCTATTGCTTGGATCTAGGCTTTCTATCAAACATGCTTTTGAATCCAAGACTTCTAATGGCTAATTAGGTTAAACAATAACATTAATACAGATCTAGAATCATACCTTTGAGTTCCTTGTTGATCTTCTTGTCTTGGAGCTTCTAGAGTCACAATTGTCACTCCTCTAATGGCTTACAAACACCAATAGCAAGCAAGATGATTTAGGAGAGAGGAGAGGGGATGGAATTCGGCCAGAGGTTCCTTGCTTTAGGTTCTTAAAGATTGTTCATGAATTCCACACCCCAAGGGCCTATTTATACCTTTAGACTCCTTAAGGGTTTCACCCTAAACCCTAATTGGATAATCTTCACTTAAGGCTATCCAAATCCATTCCATAGATATCCTTATGGACTATTTTGAGCTATCCTAAAACTCTTAGAAACCGTCCAAAGTCCATCCTAATGGATTTATAGTCTAAAGTCTAACTATCAAACAATTGACAGTTTATACCCTCTTATTTAATTAATCTCTTTAAGTCACCAAATTAATACCAATTAATCTATGACTTATATTAATCAAATAGCTAAATATTATTCCTTATAATATTTACTCTCTCTTAACAAATCATCCTTCAAGTTGCTATGGTGAAGGCAACCCAAAAGGACCATGCACCATCGAATATAGTTATAGCCTTAGACACTATTCCAACATCAACAATCTCCCCCTAGATGTTGATGTTGGATAAGGTGTCTAAGTCCATAACTATTTCGGTATGTACTTGACCCGACCCGGCATGGTCCATTTGGGTTGCATGGCACCATGCAATTGGATAGACTAAATGAGAGAAATAACACTTGGAGATTATTAATATATTATAAGTTCTAATATATTAATAATACTATTTGATTAGTTTGATCAAGAATTAATTTAGAATTAATTAAGTGATCAAAAACATAACTAATTAAATATATGGGTTGATTATGTAAATCATCCATATCTTGTATAGTGGGCTAAGAGGCTCCATGGACTATCAAGTTGGGTTCCACCCATAGGATGCTCCATGGATGCTCCATGGGAGTTACAAACCCATGGGTCATGGAAATGAAGAGTCATGACACATTAGGGTTTAACCCTAGAGGTGTCAACACTATATAAGATACATGTTCTCCACCAAAATCGGGACACTAAGAAAACAAGAGGGCTTGGCTGATTTCAAGAAGTGTGTGTTCTCTCATAAGTTCTTCCAAGAGCATTTGGTATTGTGTGAAGCATTTTAGGCATCACACTTGGGGTGCTAGGCTCACAAGGTTTCAAGGAACACAAGCAACAACAAGGCAAGTTATTCTATCAATCATTCAAGTTAAAATTGTTCCCCATGTATGCTAGATAGGAATATAGCCTTGGAATTCAACTTTGCATGATAATTAGACAAACATAGATCCAAGGTTATTAGGGTTGCATGTACACTTAGGAAGTGTTAGAATGCTCAAAACCCATCAGTGGTATCAGAGCCTAGGCTTGTTTGCTTTTTATTTGTGCTTAAAAAGTTGAAAAAAAGTAGAAAATCTTGCCGTCTACGAGTGGACTCATCGAGTCTATAGGGGGGACTCGGCGAGTTCACGTGTATCTTCAACCAACTCGGCGAGTAAATTCATGCACTAGGCGAGTAGGATCGACTGATTGCAGAATTTCGATTTTAGTTGCTGGAAATGGACTAGAAACATTACCCTAAACTGTTTTGGTACTTGAAAACTTGTTTTGATGGTGTAATGTTCTTTCTAATTCATTCACAACAACTTGTTATCAAAATTACAAAGTTTTAAGTGTAATTTTTGAATGTGTTCATATTCATGTTCTTGTTCTTATGATGTTTTAGATGATCATAGGAATTATTTGTAACCTATGTGGTAGATTAATTCTTGATCATAATGTGTTTTAATGGAGTCCATAACTTGTCCTCAAGTTATGGAAAACCAAGAGTCACACTTGAATTAAAACCATTAAAAGAACACAAGAGTTAGAAAAATGAAGAGTCTTCATTTTATTGCTCTATTAAACTCATAGGTTACAAGAAATGAAAAGTTTTGAAAGTTACAAAACTTGCCCTCAAGTTTTGGAACAAGTAAAGTTAAGTTAAAACTTTAGTTCCAACCCCTAGAATTTTAATTAAAAGCTAAAATTCAACCCTTATACTTATATTATGATGATTTAATAATTATATATATATATGTATAAGAATAAAGTCATCTTACCGCTAGTACGCCTCATTCACGAAGCCGGTCTATAAGGTGGGTATAAGGTTGTTGCCTATAAAATGGTGACTTAATGGGTGTCTACTCTCACCCACCGCTTGCTTGACTGGTGGAGGGTCGTTAGCCGAACGGGTAAGACAAGGACTTATAAATTCTCATTCAAAGTATGAAGAATATTATAAAGTAACTAAATGTTTTATTAAATTCCCAATCTTAGTTACTTTAGGAAAATGTGAATAAGGTGCTAATCCATGAAATTACACTTTACACTTTGTCTAAGTCATTGGTGGAGCGTGTGTGGTTAACCGGCACACTAACTTGGACTTAACAAGGTAGGTAAAGGGTGACTTAAGGTTTATTATAGTATCGGTGGAGCGTGTGTGGTTTACTGGCACATCGATTGAGTGATAAACTTTAAGGGTACCAAGTGATTTGCATGGTTACTTCACACCTCGTTTTGTGATCCTTGGTATCCCAGTCACAAAACTTGGAGGGCACTCTCGAGATTGAAACATGCCTTTGAAAAGTTCATTGAATCTCAAAGAATCTAGGAATTTCTAAGAACCAATCATAAAACCTAATATCTAATATTTCGGTTTTCGTGGTGGAAATTGGTGAATCGTCATTCACCTACCTTTCAAATATGGTATAGCTTAGATTACGGCATACCTCTTCTAAGTTATATTATATTGTGATTGGATCCTAGCCTTAATATTACATTTTGGTGTTTTATTAAGGACTCTCTTAAATCTATACTAAACTTGTTCTCCTGTTTCACATGTCTTCAAATAATGCTTCTGGCTCGAATCCTAATGGCTCCTTTACTCTTATGAGTTTGTGTGGGAAAGTCACCTTTGATGGATCCAACTTCAATGAATGGATCAGAAACATTAGGATGATTACCCGCTACAAGGACAAAGAATATGTCCTTGACAAGGAGCTTAAGGAGATTGATGAGACCACTGCAACTCCTCAGGAGATCGCTGACTTTCAGGCACATGAAAGGGATGCTACGAAAGTAGCATGCATCATGATGGCCACAATGACAGCAGAACTCCAAAAGTCCTATGAGGATTTCTACCCTTATGAAATGCACCAAGATTTGATGGAAAGATACCATCAAAGTGCACGACAAGAGAGGTACGAAATCATCTGTTCCATGATAACAACCATGATGAAGGACGGGGATTCCGTCACGAGCCACATGCAGAAAATGCAAAGGTATGTGAATCGATTGCTGAAGCTTAATGTGAACTTCCCTGAGGAGCTTGCAATAGATATAATTTTGCACTCCTTACCATCGTGCTATGATCAATTCCGCATGACATATCACATGAATAAGGAAGAGGTCACACTCAGCAAACTTCAGGGACTTCTCAAGACTGCAGAATCAGGTCTTAAGGGGTAGTCGGTTGCTATCACTCCTACTCCAAACTCAACTCCGGTTTTGGAAATCTGGAAAAGTTGAGGGAGGAAGAGAAAGAGATCTTCGAAGGGTACCAAGGCTCGGACCCTTGATGTCTCTTCTTCAAGTGGAACCAAGAAAGGTTTCATTACTCCTTCTTCTGACCCAAAAGAGGCTGAATGCTTCTATTGCCATGAAAAAGCTCATTGGAAGCGAAACTGCCCAAAGTACCAGCAGGATGTGAAGGATGGGAATGTCAAACCCAACCATGCAGGTATTTACACTATCATTTCTAATAACTCACCCCATTCTAATTCTTGGGTCCTTGATACCGGTTGTGGTATTCATATTTGTTGTGACTTGCAGGGACTAAGAAGAAGTGAGGATGTGGAGCAAGGAAGAATAAACTTGATCATCGGGAACATGAAAGCTTCACCTGTCACCAAGATTGGAGCTTATACTTTATCGCTAAGTAGTGGGTTTAGTTTAGATTTGAATAAGTGTTGTTACTCGCCAGGAATGGCAAGAAATATTATTTCCTTTCATGCTTTGTACAAACAAGGGTTTACCTTTTCGTTTAATAATGAAGTTGGTTCTATTGATGCTTTCTTTAAGAATGTTCTTTATTTTAAAGCATTTCCTTGTGATGGTGTGTATGAAGCTGTGTTTGTTGTAGATAACTTAGGAAATAATGTTTTGTGTATTGATTCTACTACTAATAATAACTTGGATAAAGCATCATTATGGCATTGTCGTCTTGGACATATAAGCAAGAAACGCATAGGCCAACTCCAAAAGAATGGAGTCTTGGAGTCGTTTGACCTAAAGTCAAACGATAGTTGTGAATCATGCCTACTTGAAAAAATGACAAAGTCACCCTTCACAGGCTCATGTGAAAGAGGTGAAGGTTTGTTGGACCTTATACACATGGATGTGTGTGGACCATTCAAACATACCACAAGGGATGCTAATCGTTATTATTTAACTTTTACTGATGATTACAGTAGATATGGATATGTCTACTTAATCAAACATAAGTTAGAGACTTTCGAGAAGTTTAAGGAATTTAAACAGGAAGTCGAGAATCAATTGGGCAGGAACATTAAGATGCTTCGATCCGATCGAGGTGGTGAGTATCTCAGTTCAGAGTTCCTTGACTATCTAAGGGAATGTGGGGTTGTCTCACAATTGACACCTCCCAAGACACCACAGTTGAATGGTGTGGCTGAGAGGCGTAATCGAACCTTGTTAGACATGGTTCGTTCCATGATGGGTCGAGCTTCGCTACCAATCTCATTATGGGGGTATGCCTTAGAGACTGCCGCCCATATCCTTAATCTAGTCCCTACAAAGAAAGTTGCCAAAACTCCTCACGAGATGTGGACTGGTAAAGTACCTAAACTAGACCACATCAATATTTGGGGTTGCGAGGCTTTCGTGAGACGCGAGACTCATGATAAGCTCGAACCTCGAAGCGAGAGGTGTATTTTCATCGGCTACCCACAGCAATCCTTTGGTTACCTCTTCTACAGACCTAGTGACAATGTGGTCTTTGTAGCAAGAAGAGGAGTCTTTCGAGAAAGAGAGTTTATAAGCCAAGGAGACAGTGGGAGGCAAATTGATCTTGAAGAAATTCAAGAGTCAAGTGGTGATGGAACTTCAAACTCTAGCCCTCAACTTGAGGAGGAAACTCCTGTTGAGCATTACTATGGATTCCATATTACTGCAGAAGGTGAGACACTTATTAGTGATGGGACACTAGTAAGTCAAGATGACCCTAACAGCTACGAGGAAGCCATGGCAGTCCCCGAGTCTGCTAAATGGAAAAAGGCTATGGATAGCGAGATACAATCCATGTATGACAATCAAGTTTGGAACTTGGTTGAGAATGTACCAGGTCATAAGACTATAGGGTGCAAATGGGTCTTCAAGAAGAAGATCGACATGGATGGTAAAGTACACACTTATAAGGCTAGACTGGTTGCAAAGGGCTTCTCTCAAATTCTTGGAGTGGATTATGATGAGACCTTTTCTCCGGTAGCCAAGATTAAGTCTATTCGGGTTCTGTTAGCCATAGCCGCATTTCATGACTATGCAATTTGGCAAATGGATGTCAAAACTGCTTTCCTTAATGGAAAGTTGGCTGAAGATGTTTACATGAGTCAGCCAGAGGGTTTTGTCAGCAACGAGTACCCTAATAGAGTGTGTAAGCGTGAGAAATCCATCTATGGGTTAAAGCAAGCACCTCGCAGATGGAATCTTTGCTTTGATGAAAAGGTCAAGGAATTTGGCTTTTCTAGGAGTGAAGATGAATCTTGTGTGTATGTCAAGGCTAGTGGGAGTATAGTTAGCTTTTTGGTATTGTATGTGGATGACATACTACTCATAGGAAACGACATTCCAACCCTGCAGGAAGTAAAGTCCTGGCTTGGAAAGTGTTTCGCTATGAAGGACCTTGGTGAAGCTGCCTATATTTTAGGGATAAGGATCTTGAGAGATCGGAGTAAAAGACTAATTGGACTTAGTCAAAGTACCTACTTGGATAAGGTGCTAAAGAGATTCAGCATGCAGGACTCCAAGAAAGGAGAGTTGCCCTTCCAGAGTAACGTCAAACTAAGTAAGACACAAAGCCCTAGCACTGAGGCTGAGATAGCACAAATGAGTCGAATACCTTATGCTTCGGCTGTAGGATTGATCATGTATGCTATGACGTGTACTCGACCTGATGTAGCTTTTGCCCTGAGCATGGTTAGCAGGTTTCAGGGCAACCCTGGCAAGGCACACTGGACTGCGGTAAAGAATATTCTCAAGTACCTATGAAGGACTAAGGACTGGGTCCTTACCCTCGGTGGGAGTGATGACTTGAGAGTTGTAGGGTATAGATGTGACAACCCAAGTTGTCCCGTTACATTTCTCCGTTACCGTTAACGGAATTTTCCACTGTTCAAAAGTTCCATTAATAAGAAGCCGTCAAATTTAATAAACATTTCAATTGTGTATGTTTATATGCCGTTAAGTCGTGATAAAAGGAAATAAAATACATAGCACATATTTCCATTTACTTGGAAAATATTAGTTTATTATTACGACCACTAAATCGGGTGCGACCAAAAGCCCCGTTTAACAGCAGTATCGGGTAGACTTCCACTGTGTCCCAACTCAAAACCCTATATAAGGGTGAGTGGAGTCTATTGGAGACTTTTTACACACTCTCTCTCTAGACCCGTTTTCGCCCCGAAACCGCAACCAAACATATTGAATTGAGTTTATAGCCCAAAAATCGGACTTAGAAGCAATGAAAAAGGAGTTTACGGCCTAAGAACCTCCTTAGGCCGTAAACACCCAAAATGAGGCCAAAATGACCCAAACTTGTCCCTATAGGCTTGGAAATAAATTAAGGGGATTGCCTAGGAGTGTTTAAACATCAAAACACAATGATTTAGGGGACAAAAGAGAGTTTACGGCCCAAGCACAAGCTTAGGCGGTAAACGCCTCAAAATCATGTTAAAAGGCCCCAAAAACACTCCCAAACTACCCTTAGGCTTCATACATAATTTAGGGACTTGGTATTTTGGGTTTAGATCACTAAAACACATCAAAATGAAGGATAAAAATGAGTTTACGACCCAAGCACATGCTTAGGCCGTAAACTCCCCAAACATGCCCAAAATGTTGGTTTTTGTCCCCCAAATGGCCTTAGACTATTTCTATAAAATGATAGGAAGGATTTAAGGACTTAAACACAATGAAATGAGGCTTGATTTGGAGTTTACAGCCCAAGCAAGTGTCTAGGCCATAAACTCCCCAAAACACACTCAAATGGTAGTTTTAATCCCCGAAAATGGCATCACACTTCATTATAAATTACTAGAAAGGCATTAAGGGCTTGAAACATCACCAAACTCAATGATTTAGAGTTTACGGCCGTAAACTCCTTTAGGAGTTGTTCTTAGGCCGTAAACTCCATTATAAGGCCCTTAGGAACCTCAAATCCACTCATGCCCTTTAGGAAAAATGCTTAGAATAATTCAATGAACAAGCTAGAAGCATCAAACACCCAAGAATAGAACCTTGGGAGTTTACGGCCGTAAACTCCCTTAGGTTGGGCCGTAAACTCCTTGTTTGGTCCATGTTGGTGTTTTAAATCCATTTACACACTTGATATGTGAGTATAGCAAAGTCCCACAACTGATAAGAGACCCTTAGCACCCGTAAACGCTACCCGGGACCCCAAACACTCAACCAAAAGTGATTTCCACTCCTTTGAGTGTGTATAATTGTTTAATTAGTATATTATATGCTAATTGTATGTGGACATATGTTATCATATGTTAAAATAGGTCCTTGTGTGTGTTCAAGTCCTTGCATGACCTCGAACGCCCAAAACAGCACTCTCGTTGGACCTACTTACACCAGGTGAGTTCATACCCCTGAATGAACCTTTTAAATGCTTTTAAATGTTTTATGGGGGGGAATACAAGTTAAACATGCCAGTTATCATGTCAGTCGCAAATGATTGATAACCCGCATGCACAAGAGTTTACCACTTTACACTGTTTTACCGAGTGGGACACTAAAATGATTTTTACCTGTTTCATAACTTTTACTTATACTGATTTATTCAAATTCATTCTAAATTGGTTTGTGAAAGATCCTATAAGGTTTTAAACGTATTTTAGAAAGGAATACAATTTGTGATTTTCTCTGTACATAAAGATTTTTCATCAAAGATTTCCGTTTTCAATGTATACTTTTACTTATAAAATACTGCTGCTTCACTTATACTTATTTTATACTCTGACTCGGTAACACTTTCACTTATACCTATAGTCGATTATACTTGATGACGCTTATACTTATTCACGCTCTTACTTAGTGATACGATTTCTCCTTCACTTATACTGGATAACGACTTTACTCCACTTATACTCGATAGACGTTCTTACATCACTTATTGTCGTCTCTGCTTCGTGATACACTTATACTTGGTACACTTCTACTTCACGACTCGGATGTTCCACTGTACTCTTATACTTCACGACTCAGATGTTTCACTGTACACTTATACTTCACGACTCGGATGTTCCACTGTACTCTTATACTTCACGACTCAGATGTTTCACTGTACACTTATACTTCACGACTCAGATGTTCCACTGTACACTTATACTTCACTGTATGATACACACTCAAGTGTAGTTAGATGTATGTTTATGCTTGTATAGATGTATATAAATAATGATTGAAGGACTTAGGAAGGCTTGTCCGCCCTATTTCCTTTTCTTCGTTGAGATGTGGTCTGGTGGGATCGGATGTCCATCTGAAGGTCGTTCGATTCATTAGTTATATATTATGTATACAAGCATAGACATATGAGTTTTCTTCAGTCGATTCAGTTAAGAATCTATACCTCTAGTCTACACTTACATAAGAAACCCACTCCCTCCTAGTAACACACTAGCCTCTATTTGGGATGCATCTTCGGGACGCGGCCTTCTCCGTCGTCTAGTTGGTAACCAGAGTCTCCTGTAGGGAGAGCGGACATTGTGTGTATAGGCCTATACGGGATTGACAACCCCGCACCCTGACTGCTAGCTACAGTCCACGGCCTACCAAGCCAAGGGGTGACAAATGTCACATTATATAGATGCTTGTAGGGTGTCTAGTACTCTAGTTAGTATGGTTACGAGTATCCTAGGTTTCCTTATAATTCATGGCTTTAAGGTAACAGTATTTCGTCAGCGATTTACATTGTATGCTGATGTTACCTTTTTCAGAGTCACACTGTTTTGACCTTGCTAGCTGTATCTTTCATTTGATACCGTCTGGGGTCTGTTATCTCTGTTTGACTTTACAAGACGTATCTTTCATTTGATACCGTCTGGGGTCTGTTATCTCTGTTTGACCCTTTCAAGATGTACCTTTCATTTGGTATCGTCTGTGGTCTGTCTTCACGGTTTTGACGTTGCAAGATGTACCTTTCATTTGGTATTGTCTGTGGTCTGTCTTCACTGTTTTGACCTTGCGAGATGTACCTTTCATTTGGTAACGTCTGCGGTCTGTCTTCATTGTTATGACCTTGCAAGATGTACCTTCCATTTGGTATCGTCTTCAGTCTGCGTTCACTGTTTTAGACCGTACCAGTTGTACCTTTCATTTGGTACCTTCGGGGGTCTGTTTCTCCATTGTTAGACTGAACCAGGCGTGTCGTTAGTTCGATACTTTCCTGGAGTCTATGACTTTTTTGCCTTAGTTAGCAGTCCTCACTGCTGAGGCATATGTTATTCCCTGATGCCTCTGCTTTCTTTAATAATCAAATTCAGTATTTTGATATTATTAGCAATTAAGGGAAACTTCTTCTTACCACATTACACTGACCAGTCTTGGTAGAAGGCTGCTTTTATTAAAGAAAATATAGGATTTTCTGGAAAGAACACTAATACACTGAAATCACTTAAACTACTGCTTTATAAAGTTATTTGACTAAATGACACTAAATACTTATGAACTCACCAGCATTGTAAAAATGCTGATACTCGCTTTTCAAATAACTTGTATTCTCAGGTTAGCATTAGACAGGTACATCCCCGGAGCTGTTGATGAAGATAGCTTTGTACCATGCTGTATTTATTCTATTACTTGTGTTACTTTAAATTGTTGTAATGTAACCTTGTAAAACTATTACTATTAATGCAATGTTTTGTTGTACTTTGATTACTATAATGCATGTGTTGTGATAATTGACATGACGTCATCCACCCCAGAACGTTTTTTCCGTTCCGGTTTTGGGGTGTGACAGATTGGTATCAGAGCATTGTTTATAGTGAGCTAAGTATATCAATTCATAAAAGATATACAGCCTATAAATACAAAAGGGATAAAACACTCTGAACAATAAATTATACTTTAAAATATAACTATATTTTACCAAAGTATAATAACATCCGGAATCTAAGCACTCGAACACAAGTATCACAAGAAGAACAAGAATAAAAGTCTTTGGATGTTGAGCACTACAGACAAATCTGGGCAGTTATGTAATCGTACGTGGGAATAAATGTAACCTGATCAACTACCTTTATTCGAGATGCGATGAACGTGTGCTCAGGAGTGATTGTGGTGTGCAACAGGTCTGAAACTTACCAACTAGGATTTGCTAGAGCCAAACCTAATGTTAAAATACTATAGGAGTATTTTAGAGCGCTAAAAGATTCACACTAATCCCAGAATGACATTCAGAAGATGAGAAAACAAACAAGAATTAAAATACCATAGGGGTATTTAGAATACATAGATAACCTGGTGTGAGAACTAAAAGATACTTATTGACATACCTACAACTACAGAGGGTATACTTCCAAGGTTATATATAATAAGGATCCCATAGGCTAAGAATGTGTGGTTTCGCTCTGTTTCCTTTTCCTCGTTGGGATGTGGTCCTAGAGTAGTATCACGTATTCGAAGGCCTATCGGATCTATATATATGATTTGTATACCCTGTGTAATCGTAGCAGGACTCGATGTGGATCATCCAGCGAAATGTTAATAATCTGTTAGGATTCTTTAGACATTTCCATTCTCGCACGAACCCTGTAGAAAACCCTATCCAATTTAGTGCATAACAGAAGAGTTGATTCCGACCCCGAAGAAGTTCATTTAGAAGATTTCCTGTTCGGAAATAAATGAACTGGGTCGAGACTATTGAATGCACCAAGTGCCCATATTCTTTTAGGGACATCGGTGGGAAATTCGCCTAAACTCCTGAGATTCCCAGTCATCCATCACGAAGTGATGACACCCATAGTTGGAATTAGAAGAAAGGCGGAGTAGAAATTCAATATGTCCATACGAGAAGAGAACCCTAGGAAACTACCCGAAGGAAACCAACGCCGATTCCAGTCAAAGATACGAGGCAGACCGAGGGAGCCGGTACATGGAACCACGAGAAGTGTCTGTTCCTCATGTTCATCACGCTAATACACCCATAAAATAATACAATTTAGTGAGTTAGTGGTTACACTGCTCACCTTACGTGTTAGGTAAATTGCCTTGTTCCCGTTGCCAGTAATGCGCTTAGAGCGGATCCTCACACCTCTGTGAGGTGGTTAGCCATAAGCCCTCATGAGCCTCTCTTCCCGCAGCTTCGTTCCGAACTATTCTCAAATCTCTCCAGACCGGAGAGTGAAACCTTTCTCAGTATAAAGGTAACTTAGTAGGAACGACTCGCATCTTATGGCCTTTTTCCGATATTCATACACCCACTTCGATTACCAGGACTACATCATAGGGATGTAGGTCGACACTCAGATAACCAATACCAGAGGCACGGGAAAAAATATTATGCCTAATACGTTCAGGACAGAAACGTCCAGGGTTAACCATCGTCTCTCATTACCTTGTATTCCTTTCAGTGTAGGAAAAACCATGCCACCGAAGAGGCGTAACCAATCCACAAGCAAGAAAACTACTCTCTTATTTGATGAAGCTACGTTCCAAGCTGCAGTTTCAGCCGCCGTAGCAGCTATCATGGCTCACCTGAATGCTAACACCGCCGATGTTAGCAAGGGCCCTGTCGGGATTTCTCATCCTAGCGATGGACAACATCAACCCACACTTCCATACTCAGCCACCCAAGAACCTCAACCGAACCCACTAAAGAGGAAACTCAAGATAGAGGAGGGAAGTACCTCGGCTCAAGGACCTTCCGATGGACAACGAGCTGAGGCAGTCTGTACCCCTGCCAACCCTTCCCTCCCGACTCCAAGAAGACCGTATCTAGGAGACCTTCCCCACTGCAGCAGGTGCAGCTACCATCATCATGGTGCCTGCCGAGAACTCTATTGTGCTAGGTGCCACATGAAGGGGCATACTGCTCGTGTATGCAGAACTCCGGTGGAACGTATTGCATCAATCGCCAATGCGGCGGCCACACAGGTTTGCCGCCTATGTGGCGAGTTCAGACACTTCAAGAAGGATTGCCCAACCGAATGGAAAGACAAAGACACAGAAGGAGCCTGACACTACTGCTTAGGGAGAAACGTCAAAGAACTCGGTAGATTTTGGTACGACTCTCGATCTCAGATAACTAAGCTAAGAACAATAAAAGACTAATTCAAATGCAAATTCTTTCCAGTAAGGCAAAAGTCGCAGCACTGTTATAAATTTTAAAATTCATTAGGTAAAACTATAGTGGCTAAACATATACGTTACGGCCATGTATATTTAAGATGGACAGACCTAGAGTGAGCGAATGCCGCCTCATCTCCTGTTCCTCGTTTGGTTGTGGATTTAGGGCGGGGTCGCTCAGTCAACAGTCCTTCCCACCTTAAATGTACATGACTAGTATATGTGAGGCGATTATAGAAACGCCTTGTGAGAATCCGTTCGTGAAAAGATACTCTATTTGGAAACACTTAGAACTCTCTATAGTTCCGCGTCGAATTTATCGGTCCAAGTATCTGTGGTAGTGATACGTAGGACGAAACCCAAGACGCCTCGAACTAGTGTGCCTGTTCGGCACATGACTCTATCAATCTTCACTTTATATCATGTCGGAGTGTGCCAACTTCGACGACTCTATTGATCATGGTTTGATTTCGTGCAACCGTGTGTAAATCCTTAAGTGCTGTGTAAAAAGAACTTTCTCCATAGCCATATCGGCAAATAAAGGTTCTTCCGAACCTAAACCTAACACAAATAAACCAACCTAATACGACCCGTAAAAATCGTCCCTCTTATCTCAAACCTTTCGAAGTACCCACAGGAGGGTACCATACACTGTTGACCGACCCCTCGTAGTCAGATGAACACCGAAGTGAAACGCACCACAAGATACTCTAGATGACGACAATCAACCGAAGCAGACTCCGTATATTTCCCCCGAGAGACCCTTCGCACCTCGCACATTAGGTTCGTGAACCTAGAGAATAGAACTCATGAGACTGACCGCTATAATCAGGTATATGCATAAGGGCAGCATATAATTGAGATCAAAAAGATAAAAGGTGTGTGTTTCCTCCCTATTCCCTGTTCCTCGTTGGGTTGTGGGTTTGGGGTGGAGTCGCACTGCTGAACGTCCTGCCAACCTCAACTGTATACTGCTCGCATACACGCGGTATTTGCGGTTAGGCTTAGTATGAGCTCTACCACGGACCTCTTAGCAAAACACCTTCACCATATTCCATAACATAGGAGCCGAAGTCAAGAAAATCACTACGGGTTGAACTCTTAAAAGTTCCGAGTGAGAAGACTCTATACTCACTAGATTTAACCTAGACCGAGAAAACCCAAAATCTCCGGATGAGTAGTTGCAGTATATGCCCGCACTACTCCGGCACTTCGTCCACCTCGTTATAGACAAGTGGTGCCTATCATCCTCTACCCTATTGCATGGAGGAAATCGTCGTCGCCCTGTAGACAATGGAATACATTCTCCGAAGAGGACACTAGAATGCCGAGAACCACAGGATAACCTTCGCAGCCAAGAATGCTTGGTAAAGTGCGAACGTAGTTGCGATAAGCCTCGTGACCCTGATCCCAAAAAGATTATAGACTTGACACCAGCCCTGGTGTTAGTCGAAGGGTTATGCAGGAACATACACTTTCCACACTAGAATAAACCACAGTCTTAGAGATTCATTGGACTGTTAGGTGTTCCACAAATACGATCTCACGCGGAGATAATAGAACTACCTCCCGATATAGTCCCACACTCGTTAGGTGAAACCCTATCTCCTCGACCCTCAAGGTTTCCGTATCTCAAGCTTCGTTAGTGCAGGTTCATTTTGCACAAGCGCGAGATAGACACTTTATAGCAAACCGATAACCATAGTCACGCAACCCACTCGACAATCTAGAAAGTCTCTATCAGCCAGTTGAAAGAAAACACGAAACCGAAAACCACCTGAGCTTCCTAAGGACTAACCTGAAGGACTACACATCTAGTACAAGTGAGAACGTTAGGAACTTCGTAATGGCGATCACGCCAGTGTTGATCTTGCCACAGAAGTACACTAAGATCTTAGTACTGAAAAGCTCTACTCCTTTCCGAGAGCTTAGGACCATCCGAGAATCCTCATGGAGACATGGTCCGACCCTTTTCAGGCCGCTACTACTTTCGGATATACCACAAAGTTCACATTCGATCGACTCACTTCTTAGACTTGATACGTGAATTCCCGATAACACACTTCGTACCTCACTCATCTTGATAGAATCCATCGAGAACCCTAACCTTGTAGATACACCAGTTGGAACCCACTAGCTACACGAGACGGAATCCGCATCCCGTACGCGAGGGTCTGTTGAAATGACAAACACAGACCAGAAATCACTTGGGGATGCAAGGAAAACCACATAGGAAGTACTCTCTTACCTCTACTTGGCCATTCATACCTACTTCCTTTCCTAGATCTGAATTTCGGGACGAAATTCCCTTTAACGGGGGGATGATGTGACAACCCAAGTTGTCCCGTTACATTTCTCCGTTACCGTTAACGGAATTTTCCACTGTTCAAAAGTTCCGTTAATAAGAAGCCGTCAAATTTAATAAACATTTCAATTGTGTATGTTTATATGCCGTTAAGTCGTGATAAAAGGAAATAAAATACATAGCACATATTTCCATTTACTTGCAAAATATTAGTTTATTATTACGACCACTAAATCGGGTGCGACCAAAAGCCCCGTTTAACGGCAGTATCGGGTAGACTTCCACTGTGTCCCAACTCAAAACCCTATATAAGGGTGAGTGGAGTCTATTGGAGACTTTTTACACTCTCTCTCTCTAGACCCGTTTTTGCCCCGAAACCACAACCAAACGCTTCCAAATAGTAAGTCCGCTTACCCTAGCTTATTCTAAACATATTGAATTGAGTTTATAGCCCAAAAATCGGACTTAGAAGCAATGAAAAAGGAGTTTACGGCCTAAGAACCTCCTTAGGCCGTAAACACCCAAAATGAGGCCAAAATGACCCAAACTTGTCCCTATAGGCTTGGAAATAAATTAAGGGGATTGCCTAGGAGTGTTTAAACATCAAAACACAATGATTTAGGGGACAAAAGAGAGTTTACAGCCCAAGCACAAGCTTAGGCCGTAAACACCTCAAAATCATGTTAAAAGGCCCCAAAAACACTCCCAAACCACCCTTAGGCTTCATACATAATTTAGGGACTTGGTATTTTGGGTTTAGATCACTAAAACACATCAAAATGAAGGATAAAAATGAGTTTACGGCCCAAGCACATGCTTAGGCCGTAAACTCCCCAAACATGCCCAAAATGTTGGTTTTTGTCCCCCAAATGGCCTTAGACTATTTCTATAAAATGCTAGGAAGGATTTAAGGACTTAAACACAATGAAATGAGGCTTGATTTGGAGTTTACGGCCCAAGCAAGTGTCTAGGCTGTAAACTCCCCAAAACACACTCAAATGGTAGTTTTAATCCCCCAAAATGGCATCACACTTCATTATAAATTACTAGAAAGGCATTAAGGGCTTGAAACATCACCAAACTCAATGATTTAGAGTTTACGGCCGTAAACTCCTTTAGGAGTTGTTCTTAGGCCGTAAACTCCATTATAAGGCCCTTAGGAACCTCAAATCCACTCATGCCCTTTAGGAAAAATGCTTAGAATAATTCGATGAACAAGCTAGAAGCATCAAACACCCAAGAATAGAACCTTGGGAGTTTACGGCCGTAAACTCCCTTAGGTTGGGCCGTAAACTCCTTGTTTGGTCCATGTTGGTGTTTTAAATCCATTTACACACTTGATATGTGAGTATAGAAAAGTCCCACAACTGATAAGAGACCCTTAGCACCCGTAAACGCTACCCGGGACCCCAAACACTCAACCAAAAGTGATTTCCACTCCTTTGAGTGTGTATAATTGTTTAATTAGTATATTATATGCTAATTGTATGTGGACATATGTTATCATATGTTAAAATAGGTCCTTGTGTGTGTTCAAGTCCTTGCATGACCCCGAACGCCCAAAACAGCACTCTCGTTGGACCTACTTACACCAGGTGAGTTCATACCCCTGAATGAACCTTTTAAATGCTTTTAAATGTTTTATGGGGGGGAATACAAGTTAAACATGCCAGTTATCATGTCAGTCGCAAATGATTGATAACCCGCATGCACAAGAGTTTACCACTTTACACTGTTTTACCGAGTGGGACACCAAAATGATTTGTACCTGTTTCTTAACTTTTACTTATACTGATTTATTCAAATTCATTCTAAATTGGTTTATGAAAGATCCTATAAGGTTTTAAACGTATTTTACAAAGTAATACAATTTGTGATTTTCTCTGTACATAAAGATTTTTCATCAAAGATTTCCCTTTTCAACGTATACTTTTACTTATAAAATACTGCTGCTTCACTTATACTTATTTTATACTCTGACTCGGTAACACTTTCACTTATACCTATAGTCGCTTATACCTGATGACGCTTATACTTATTCACGCTCTTACTTAGTGATACGATTTCTCCTTCACTTATACTGGATAACGACTTTACTCCACTTATACTTGATAGACGTTCTTACATCACTTATTGTCGTCTCTGCTTCGTGATACACTTATACTTGGTACACTTCTACTTCACGACTCGGATGTTCCACTGTACTCTTATACTTCACGACTTAGATGTTTCACTGTACACTTGTACTTCACGACTCGGATGTTCCACTATACTCTTATACTTCACGACTCTGATGTTTCACTGTACACTTATACTTCACGACTCAGATGTTCCACTATACACTTATACTTCACTGTATGATACACACTCAAGTGTAGTTAGATGTATGTTTATGCTTGTATAGATGTATATAAATAATGATTGAAGGACTTAGGAAGGCTTGTCCGCCCTATTTCCTTTTCTTCGTTGAGATGTGGTCTGGTGGGATCGGATGTCCATCTGAAGGTCGTTCGATTCATTAGTGATATATTATGTATACGAGCATAGACATACGAGTTTTATTCAGTCAATTCAGTTAAGAATCTATACCTCTAGTCTACACTTACATAAGAAACCCACTCCCTCCTAGTAACATACTATCCTCTATTTGGGATGCATCTTCGGGACGCGGCCTTCTCCGTCGTCTAGTTGGTAACCAGAGTCTCCTGTAGGGAGAGCGGACATTTTATGTATAGGCCTATACGGGATTGACAACCCCGCACCCTGACTGCTAGCTACAGTCCACGGCCTACCAAGCCAAGGGGTGACAAATGTCACATTATATAGATGCTTGTAGGGCGTCTAGTACTCTAGTCAGTATGGTTACGAGTATCCTGGGTTGCCTTATAATTCATGGCTTTAAGGTAACAGTATTTTGTCAGCGATTTACACTGTATGCTGATGTCACCTTTTTCAGAGTCACACTGTTTTGACCTTGCTAGCTGTATCTTTCATTTGATACCGTCTGGGGTCTGTTATCTCTGTTTGACTTTACAAGACGTATCTTTCATTTGATACCGTCTGGGGTCTGTTATCTCTGTTTGACCCTTTCAAGATGTACCTTTCATTTGGTATCGTCTGTGGTCTGTCTTCACTATTTTGACCTTGCGAGATGTACCTTTCATTTGGTATTGTCTGTGGTCTGTCTTCACTGTTTTGCCCTTGCGAGATGTACCTTTCATTTGGTAACGTCTGCGGTCTGTCTTCATTGTTATGACCTTGCAAGATGTACCTTCCATTTGGTATCGTCTTCGGTCTACGTTCACTGTTTTAGACCGTACCAGTTGTACCTTTCATTTGGTACCTTCGGGGGTCTATTTCTCCATTGTTAGACTGAACCAGGCGTGTCGTTAGTTCGATACTTTCCTGGAGTCTATGACTCTTTTGCCTTAGTCAGCAGTCCTCACTGCTGAGGCATATGTTATTCCCTGATGCCTCTGCTTTCTTTAATAATCAAACTCAGTATTTTGATATTATTAGCAATTAAGGGAAACTTCTTCTTACCACATTACACTGACCAGTCTTGGTAGAAGGCTGCTTTTATTAAAGAAAATATAGGATTTTCTGGAAAGAACACTAATACACTGAAATCACTTAAACTACTGCTTTATAAAGTTATTTGACTAAATGACACTAAATACTTATGAACTCACCAACATTGTAAAAATGCTGATACTCGCTTTTCAAATAACTTGTATTCTCAGGTTAGCATTAGACAGGTACATCCCCGAAGCTGTTGATGAAGATAGCTTTGTACCATGCTGTATTTATTCTATTACTTGTGTTACTTTAAATTGTTGTAATGTAACCTTGTAAAACTATTACTATTAATGCAATGTTTTGTTGTACTTTGATTACTATAATGCATGTGTTGTGATACTTGACATGACGTCATCCACCCCAGAACGTTTCCGCCGTTCCAGTTTTGGGGTGTGACAATAGTGATGCTAGCTTCCAGACTGATAGGGATAATTTCCGCTCTCAGTCGGGCTGGGTCTTTACCCTAAATGGAGGAGCAATTTCTTGGAAAAGTTCCAAGCAAGAGACAGTGGCAGATTCTACTTGTGAATCAGAGTATATTGCAGCTAGCGAGGCGGCAAAGGAGGCGTTATGGCTGAGGAACTTCATTGGAGACCTTAGAGTTGTACCAGCTATTAAAGAGGCAATGGAAATTTTCTGTGATAGTGAAAGTGCTGTTGCCTTAGCCAAGAAACCAAGGGATCACGGGAGATCCAGACACATCGACAGAAAATACCATTTCATCAGACATCGGATCGAAGAAGGACTCCTCGTGGCAAAGAGGGTATCATCAGATGAGAATCCGGCAGATCCCCTCACGAAGGGACTGACTCGGGTTAAGCATCTCCAGCATACTCGGAGCATAGGGTTGAATGATGATATTAGATTTAGTAGTTAGATAACCTCGAAATTTGTAAAGTGTAATTGACATCTGATGATGAATAAAAGTGTTTTATTTATAAGTAAAGTGTTGCTATCTCTTGTCGATCGTTTACTATATTTCTTTTGCATGTTTTGACTTCCAGAATAATTTTTGTTTGGTATAACATATTATTCAAACCTCCACAGTCGGTCATATGTTGGAAGTAGGTATGAATCAAGACTGTCATGTTTGGTTGTAGAGGTCTTGGACAAGGCTACAGCAATCATGAGTGCTCATAAGTTCTGAGCATTGGACTCAACCCACGCTCACTGGAATCACTTCATGGAATTCTATCTCGAGTCATCGTGAGACGGTAATATCGTATAAGTCTTCAAACCTAGAGATATGATTTGTTACTTACAAGTTGGTTATGCATTGATTGTACGAAAAACGCATTGGTAACTCGATGTTATAAATCGTGCTCTTGTGTGTAATTCAATGAGTGGTAGAACAAACATATGAGTCAAAGTTTATCTGTTCCTTCTTGGATTAGAAGCTGATATCTGGGCCCCTCGATGATTTTGTTTTGACCTATGTGCCGGGCCCGGTCAGAACTAAGTTGATGTGTTCAATGAAGTTCTTTGTCAAACAAATCGGAAATCGGGAAACAAATTGTTGGACAATAAGTAAGACATTGTTCCGTGTATTTGTCCGACTGATATCAAAGAACAGAGGATTATATGATAACTTATCTTAAATGGCGTATCATCATCTTCTCATTTCCGAGAAACCTTGAAAAGAGCTACGATTGCCGATCGGTTCCTGAAGTCATACTTGCAGTAATAGTTATTAGACTTATCCAAGTGGGAGACTGTTGGATAAGGTGTCTAAGTCCATAACTATTTCTGGTATGTACTTGACCCGACCCGGCATGGTCCATTTGGGTTGCATGGCACCATGCAATTGGATAGGCTAAATGAGAGAAATAACACTTGGAGATTATTAATATATTATAAGTTCTAGTATATTAATAATACTATTTGATTAGTTTGGTCAAGAATTAATTTAAAATTAATTAAGTGATCAAAAAGATAACTAATTAAATATATAAGTTGATTATGTAAATCATCCATATCTTGTATAGTGGGCTAAGAGGCTCCATGGACTATCAAGTTGGGTTCCACCCATAGGATGCTCCATGGATTCTCCATGGGAGTTACAAACCTATGGGTCATGGAAATGAAGAGTCATGACACATTAGGGTTTAACCCTAGATGTGTCAACACTATATAAGAAACATGTTCTCCACCAAAATCGGGACACTAAGAAAACAAGAGGGCTTGGCCGATTTCAAGAAGTGTGTGTTCTCTCATAAGTTCTTCCAAGAGCATTTGGTGTTGTGTGAAGCATTTGAGGCATCACACTTGGGGTGCTAGGCTCACAAGGTTTCAAGGAACACAAGCAACAACAAGGCAAGTTATTCTATCAATCATTCAAGTTAAAATTGTTCCCCATGTATGCTAGATAGGAATATAGCCTTGGAATTCAACTTTGCATGATAATTAGACAAACATAGATCTGTTGGATAAGGTGTCTAAGTCCATAACTATTTCTGGTATGTACTTGACCCGACCCGGCATGGTCCATTTGGGTTGCATGGCACCATGCAATTGGATAAACTAAATGAGAGAAATAACGCTTGGAGATTATTAATATATTATAAGTTCTAATATATTAATAATATTATTTGATTAGTTTGATCAAGAATTAATTAAAATTAATTAAGTGATCAAAAGATAACTAATTAAATATATGGGTTGATAAAGTAAATCATCCATATCTTGTATAGTGGGCTAAAAGGCTCTATGGATCATCAAGTTGGGTTCCACCCATAGGATGCTCCATGGATGCTCCATGGGAGTTACAAACCCATGGGTCATGGAAATGAAGAGTCATGACACATTAGGGTTTAACCCTAGATGTGTCAACACTATATAAGAAACATAATCTCCACCAAAATCGGTTGCAACAAAGAAATAGAGGGCTTGGCCGATTTGAAGAAGTGAGTATACTCTCATAAGTTCTTCCAAGAGCATTTGGTGTTGTGTGAAGCATTTGAGGCATCACCACTTGGGGTGCTAGGCTCACAAGGTTTCAAGGAACACAAGCAACAACAAGGTAAGTTATTCTATCTATACTTTATGTTAAAATTGTTCCCCATGTATGCTAGATAGGAATATAACCTTGGAAATCAACTTTGCATGACAAATTAGACAAACATAGATCCAAGGTTATTAGGGTTGCATGTACACTTAGGAAGTGTTAGAATGCTCAAAACCCATCAGTGGTATTAGAGCCTAGGCTTGTTTGTTCTTATTTGTGCTTAAAAGTTGAAAAACAGAATCGAAAATTTGCTGTCTGCGATCGGACTCGTCGAGTCTATTGGGGGGACTCGCCGAGTCCATGTGTATCTTCAACCAACTCGGCGAGTCATGTTCATGCACTCGGCGAGTAGGGTCGAATGAGTGCAGAATTTCGATTCAGTTGCTGGAAAATGAATTAGAAACATTACCCTAAACTGTTTTAGTAAATGTAAACTTGTTTTTGGTGGTGTAATGTTTTGCTAATTCATTTACAACAACTAGTTATCAAAATTACAAAGTTTTATGTAATTTTTGATTGTGTTCATATTCATGTTCTTGTTCTTATGATGTTTTAGATGATCATAGGAATTATTTGTAACCTATTTGGTAGTTTAATTCTTGATCATAATGTGTTTTAATGGAGTCCATAACTTATCCTTAAGTTATGGAAAACCAAGAGTCACACTTGAGTTAAAACCATTAAGAAAACACAAGAGTTATAAAAATGAAGAGTCTTCATTTTATGACTCCATTAAACTCATAAGTTACAAGAAATGAAAAGTTTTGAAAGTTACAAAACTTGCCCTCAAGTTTTGGAACAAGTAAAGTTAAGTTAAAACTTTAGTTCCAACCCCTAGAATTTTAAAAGTTAAAATTCAACCCTTATACTTATATTATGATGATTTAATAATTATATATATATATATAAGAACAAGTCGTCTTACCGCTAGTACGCCTCATTCACGAAGCTGGTCTATAAGGTGGGTATAAGGTTGTTGCCTATAAAATGGTGACTTAATGGGTGTATATTCTCACCCACCGCTTGCTTGACTGGTGGAGGGTCGTTAGCCGAACGGGTAAGACAAGGACTTATAAATTCTCATTCAAAGTATGATGAATATATAAAGTAACTAAATGTTTATTAAATTCCCAATCTTAGTTACTTTAGGAAAAATGTGAATAAGGTGCTAATCCATGAAATTACACTTTACACTTTGTCTGAGTCGTTGGTGGAGCGTGTGTGGTTAACCGGCACACTAACTTGGACTTAAAAAGGTAGGTAAAGGGTGACTTAAGGTTTATTATAGTATCGGTGGAGCGTGTGTGGTTTACCGGCACATCGATTGAGTGATAAACTTTAAGGGTACCAAGTGATTTGCATGGTTACTTCACACCTCGTTTTGTGATCCTCGGCATCCCAGTCACAAAACCTGGAGGGCACTCCCGAGATTGAAACATGCCTTTGAAAAGTTCATTGGATCTCAAAGAATCTAGGAATTTCTAAAACCAATAAAAAACTAAATATTTATTATTTCGGTTTTCATGGTGGAAATTGGTGAATCGTCATTCACCTACCTTTCAAATATGGTATAGCTTAGATTACGGCATACCTCTTCTAAGTTATATTATATTGTGATTGGGTCCTAGCCTTAATATTACATTTGGGTGTTTTATTAAGGACTCTCTTAAATCTAAACTAAACTTGTTCTTCTTTTTCAGATGTCTTCAACTAATGCTTCTGGCTCGAATCCTAATGGCTCCTTTACTCTTATGAGTCTATGTGGGAAAGTCACCTTTGATGGATCCAACTTCAATAAGTGGATCAGAAACATCAGGATGATTACCCGCTACGAGGACAAAGAATATGTCCTTGACAAGGAGCTTAAGGAAATTGACGAGTCCACTGCAACTCCCCAGGAGATCGCTGACTTTCATACTCATGAAAGAGATGCAACCAAGGTGGCTTGCATCATGTTAGCCACCATGACAGCTGAACTCCAAAAGTCTTATGAAGACTTCTACCCTTATGAAATGCACCAAGATTTGATGGAAAGATACCATCAAAGTGCACGATAAGAGAGGTACGAAGTCATCTGCTCCATGATAACAACCATGATGAAGGACGGAGAGTCCGTCACGAGCCACATGCAGAAAATGCAAAGGTATGTGGATCGGTTGCTGAAGCTCAATGTGAACATTCCTGAGGAGCTTGCAATAGATATCATTTTGCACTCCTTACCATCGTGCTATGATCAATTCCGCATGACATATCACATGAACAAGGAAGAGGTCACCCTCAGCAAACTTCAGGGACTTCTCAAGACCGCAGAAACAGGTCTTAAGGGGAAGTCGGTTGCTATCACTCCTACTCCAGAAACAACTTCGGTCTTGGCAATCGGGCAAAGTCGAGGGAGGAAGAGAAAGAGATCTTCAAAGGGTACCAAGGCTCGGACCCTTGATGGCTCTTCTTCAAGTGGAACCAAGAAAGGTTTCATTACTCCTTCTTCTGACCCAAAAGAGGCGGAATGCTTCTATTGCCACGAAAAAGCTCATTGGAAGCGGAACTGCCCAAAGTACCAGCAAGATGTAAAGGATGGGAAAGTCAAACCCAACCATGCAGGTATTTACACTATCATTTCTAATAACTCACCCCATTCGAAATCTTGGGTCCTTGATACAGGTTGCGGAATTCATATTTGTTGTGACTTGCAGGGACTAGGAAGAAGTGAGAATGTGGAGCAAGGAAGAATAAACTTAATCATGGGGAATAGGAAAGTTACACCTGTCACCAAGATTGGAGTTTATACTTTATCGCTAAGTAGTGGGTTAAATTTAGATTTGAATAAATGTTGTTATTCGCCAGAAATGGCAAGAAATATTATTTCCTTTCATGCATTGTACAAACAAGGTTTCACCTTTTCGTTTGATAATGAAGTTGGTTCGATTAATGCTTTCTTTAATAATGTACTTTATTTTAAAGCATTACCTTGTGATGGTGTGTATGAAGCTGTATCTATTGTAGATAACTTAGGAAATAATGTTTTGTGTATTGATTCTACTAATAATAATAACTTGGATAAAGCATCGTTATGGCATTGTCGTCTTGGACATATAAGCAAGAAACGCATAGGCCAACTCCAAAAGGATGGAGTCTTGGAGTCGTTTGACCTAAAGTCAAATGATAGTTGCGAATCATGCTTACTTGGAAAAATGACAAAGTCACCCTTCACAGGCTCATGTGAAAGGGGTGAAGGTTTGTTGGACCTTATACACACGGATGTGTGTGGACCATTCAAACATGCCACAAGAGATGCTAATCGTTATTATTTGACTTTTACTGATGATTACAGTAGATATGGATATGTCTACTTAATCAAGCATAAGTCAGAGACTTTCGAGAAGTTTAAGGAATTTAAACAGGAAGTCGAGAATCAATTGGGCAGGAACATTAAGATGCTTCGATCCGATCGAGGTGGTGAGTATCTTAGTTCAGAGTTCCTCGACTATCTAAAGGAATGTGGGATTGTCTCACAATTGACACCTCCCAGGACACCGCAGTTGAATGGTGTGGCTGAGAGGCGTAATCGAACCTTGTTGGACATGGTTCGTTCCATGATGAGTCGAGCTTCGCTACCAATCTCATTCTGGGGGTATGCCTTAGAGACTGCCGCCCATATCCTTAATCTAGTCCCTACAAAGAAAGTTGCCAAAACTCCTCACGAGATGTGGACTGGTAAAGTACCTAAACTAGACCACATCAAGATTTGGGGCTGCGAGGCTTTCGTGAGACGCGAGACTCATGATAAGCTCGAACCCCGAAGCGAGAGGTGTATTTTCATCGGCTACCCACAACAATCCTTTGGTTACCTCTTCTACAGACCTAGTGACAACGTGGTCTTTGTAGCAAGAAGAGGAGTCTTTCGAGAAAGAGAGTTTATAAGCCAAGGAGACAGTGGGAGGCAAGTTGATCTTGAAGAAATTCAAGAGTCAAGTGGTGAAGGAACTTCAAACTCTAGCCCTCAACTTGAGGAGGAAACTCCTGTTGAGCCAATTGACGAATCTGTACCTCTGAGGCGTTCCACGAGAGTCAGGAGTGCACCTGAGCATTACTATGGATTCCATATTACTGCAGAAGGTGAGACACTTATTAGTGATGAGACACTAGTAAGTCATGATGACCCTAACAGCTACGAGGAAGCCATGGCGGGCCCCGAGTCTGCTAAATGGAAAGAGGCTATGGATAGCGAGATACAATCCATGTATGACAATCAAGTTTGGAACTTGGTTGAGAATGTACCAGGTCGAAAGACTGTAGGGTGCAAATGGGTCTTCAAAAAGAAGACCGACATGGATGGTAAAGTACACACTTATAAGGCTAGGCTGGTTGCAAAGGGCTTCTCTCAAATTCCTGGAGTGGATTATGATGAGACCTTTTCTCCGGTAGCCAAGATTAAGTCTATTCGGGTTCTGTTAGCCATAGCCGCATTTCATGACTATGAAATTTGGCAAATGGATGTCAAAACCGCTTTCCTTAATGGAAAGTTGGCTGAAGATGTTTACATGAGTCAGCCAGAGGGTTTTGTCAGTAACGAGTACCCTAATAGAGTGTGTAAGGTTGAGAAATCCATTTATGGATTAAAGCAAGCACCTCGCAGATGGAATCTTTGCTTTGATGAAAAGGTCAAGGAATTTGGCTTTTCTAGGAGTGAAGATGAATCTTGTGTATATGTCAAGGCTAGTGGGAGTATAGTTAGCTTTTTGGTATTGTATGTGGATGACATACTACTCATAGGAAACGACATTCCAACCTTGCAGGAAGTAAAGTCCTGGCTTGGAAAGTGTTTCGCTATGAAGGACCTTGGTGAAGCTGCCTATATTTTGGGGATAAGAATCTTGAGAGATCGGAGTAGAAGACTAATTGGACTTAGTCAAAGTACCTACTTGGAGAAGATTCTGAAGAGATTCAGAATGCAAGACTCCAAGAAAGGAGAGTTGCCCATCCAGAGTAGCGCCAAGCTGAGTAAGACACAAAGCCCTAGCACTGAGGCTGAGATAGCAGAAATGAGTCGAATACCTTATGCTTCGGCTGTAGGTTCGATCATGTATGCTATGACGTGTACTCGACCTGATGTAGCTTTTTCCTTGAGCATGGTTAGCAGGTTTCAGGGGAACCCTGGCAAGGCACACTGGATTGCGGTAAAGAATATTCTCAAGTACCTACGAAGGACTAAGGACTGGGTCCTTACCCTCGGAGGAAGTGATGACTTGAGAGTTGTAGGGTATAGTGATGCTAGCTTCCAGACTGATAGGGATAACTTCCGCTCTCAGTCGGGCTGGGTCTTTACCCTAAATGGAGGAGCAATTTCTTGGAAGAGTTCCAAGCAAGAGACAGTGGCAGATTCTACTTGTGAATCAGAATATATTGCAGCTAGCGAAGCGGCAAAGGAGGCGTTATGGCTGAGGAACTTCATTGGAGACCTTGGAGTTGTACCAGCTATTAAAGAGCCGATGGAAATTTTCTGTGATAGTGAAAGTGCAGTTGCCTTAGCCAAGGAACCAAGGGATCACGGGAGATCCAGACACATCGACAGAAAATACCATTTCATCAGACATCGGATCGAAGAAGGACTCCTCGTGGCAAAGAGGGTATCATCAGATGAGAATCCGGCAGATCCCCTCACGAAGGGACTGACTCGGGTTAAGCATCTCCAGCATGCTCGGAGCATAGGGCTGAAGGATGATATTAGATTTAGTAGTTAGATAATCTCGAAATTTGTAAAGTGTAATTGACATTTGATGATGAATAAAAGTGTTTTATTTATGAGTAAAGTGTTGCTATCTCTTGTCGATCGTTTACTATATTTCTTTTGCATGTTTTGACTTCCAGAATAATTTTTTTTGGTATAACATATTATTCAAACCTCCACAGTCGGTCATATGTCGGAAGTAGGTATGAATCAAGACTGTCATGTTTGGTTGTAGAGGTCTGGGACAAGGCTACAACAATCATGAGTGCTCATAAGTTCTGAGCATTGGACTCAAGCCATGCTCACTGGAATCACTTCATGGAATCCTATCTCGAGTGATCGTGAGATGGTAATATCATATAAGTCTTTAAACCTAGAGATATGATTTGTTACTTACAAGTTGGTTAGACATTGATTGTACGAAAAACGCATTGGTAACTCGATGTTATAAAATCGTGCTCTTATGTGTAATTCAATGAGTAGTAGAACAAACATATGAGTCGAAGTTTATCTGTTCCTTCTTGGATTAGAAGCTGATATCTGGGCCCCTCGATGATTTTGTTTTGACCTATGTACCGGGCCCGGTCAGAACTAGATTGATGTGTTCAATAAAGTTCTTTGTCAAACAAATCGGAAATCGGGAAACAAATGTTGGACAATAAGTAAGACATTGTTCCATGTATTTGTCCGACTGATATCTAGAACAGATGATTATATGATCACTTATGTTAAATGGCGTACCATCATCTTCTCAAGTTTCGAGAAACCTTGTAAAGAGCTACGATTGCCGATCGGTTCCTGAAGTCATACTTGCAGTAATAGTTACTAGACTTATCCAAGTGGGAGACTGTTGGATAAGGTGTCTAAGTCCATAACTATTTCTGGTAGGTACTTGACCCGACCCGGCATGGGCCATTTGGGTTGCATGGCACCATGCAATTGGATAAACTAAATGAGAGAAATAACGCTTGGAGATTATTAATATATTATAAGTTCTAATATATTAATAATATTATTTGATTAGTTTGATCAAGAATTAATTTAGAATTAATTAAGTGATCAAAAGATAACTAATTAAATATATGGGTTGATTAAGTAAATCATCCATATCTTGTATAGTGGGCTAAAAGGCTCCATGGATCATCAAGTTGGGTTCCACCCATAGGATGCTCCATGGATGCTCCATGGGAGTTACAAACCCATGGGTCATGGAAATGAAGAGTCATGACACATTAGGGTTTAACCCTAGATGTGTCAACACTATATAAGAAACATAATCTCCACCAAAATCGGTTGCAACAAAGAAATAGAGGGCTTGGCCGATTTGAAGAAGTGAGTATATTCTCATAAGTTCTTCCAAGAGCATTTGGTGTTGTGTGAAGCATTTGAGGCATCACCACTTGGGGTGCTAGGCTCACAAGGTTTCAAGGAACACAAGCAACAACAAGGTAAGTTATTCTATCTATACTTTATGTTAAAATTGTTCCCCATGTATGCTAGATAGGAATATAACCTTGGAAATCAACTTTGCATGACAAATTAGACAAACATAGATCCAAGGTTATTAGGGTTGCATATACACTTAGGAAGTGTTAGAATGCTCAAAACCCATCAGTGGTATTAGAGCCTAGGCTTGTTTGTTCTTATTTGTGCTTAAAAGTTGAAAAACAGAATCGAAAATTTGCTGTCTGCGATCGGACTCGTCGAGTCTATTGGGGGGACTCGCCGAGTCCATGTGTATCTTCAACCAACTCGGCGAGTCATGTTCATGCACTCGGCGAGTAGGGTCGAATGAGTGCAGAATTTCGATTCAGTTGCTGGAAAATGAATTAGAAACATTACCCTAAACTGTTTTAGTAAATGTAAACTTGTTTTTGGTGGTGTAATGTTTTGCTAATTCATTTACAACAACTAGTTATCAAAATTACAAAGTTTTATGTAATTTTTGATTGTGTTCATATTCATGTTCTTGTTCTTATGATGTTTTAGATGATCATAGGAATTATTTGTAACCTATTTGGTAGTTTAATTCTTGATCATAATGTGTTTTAATGGAGTCCATAACTTATCCTTAAGTTATGGAAAACCAAGAGTCACACTTGAGTTAAAACCATTAAGAAAACACAAGAGTTATAAAAATGAAGAGTCTTCATTTTATGACTCCATTAAACTCATAAGTTACAAGAAATGAAAAGTTTTGAAAGTTACAAAACTTGCCCTCAAGTTTTGGAACAAGTAAAGTTAAGTTAAAACTTTAGTTCCAACCCCTAGAATTTTAAAAGTTAAAATTCAACCCTTATACTTATATTATGATGATTTAATAATTATATATATATATATAAGAACAAGTCGTCTTACCGCTAGTACGCCTCATTCACGAAGCTGGTCTATAAGGTGGGTATAAGGTTGTTGCCTATAAAATGGTGACTTAATGGGTGTATATTCTCACCCACCGCTTGCTTGACTGGTGGAGGGTCGTTAGCCGAACGGGTAAGACAAGGACTTATAAATTCTCATTCAAAGTATGATGAATATATAAAGTAACTAAATGTTTATTAAATTCCCAATCTTAGTTACTTTAGGAAAAATGTGAATAAGGTGCTAATCCATGAAATTACACTTTACACTTTGTCTGAGTCGTTGGTGGAGCGTGTGTGGTTAACCGGCACACTAACTTGGACTTAAAAAGGTAGGTAAAGGGTGACTTAAGGTTTATTATAGTATCGGTGGAGCGTGTGTGGTTTACCGGCACATCGATTGAGTGATAAACTTTAAGGGTACCAAGTGATTTGCATGGTTACTTCACACCTCGTTTTGTGATCCTCGGCATCCCAGTCACAAAACCTGGAGGGCACTCCCGAGATTGAAACATGCCTTTGAAAAGTTCATTGGATCTCAAAGAATCTAGGAATTTCTAAAACCAATAAAAAACTAAATATTTATTATTTCGGTTTTCATGGTGGAAATTGGTGAATCGTCATTCACCTACCTTTCAAATATGGTATAGCTTAGATTACGGCATACCTCTTCTAAGTTATATTATATTGTGATTGGGTCCTAGCCTTAATATTACATTTGGGTGTTTTATTAAGGACTCTCTTAAATCTAAACTAAACTTGTTCTTCTTTTTCAGATGTCTTCAACTAATGCTTCTGGCTCGAATCCTAATGGCTCCTTTACTCTTATGAGTCTATGTGGGAAAGTCACCTTTGATGGATCCAACTTCAATAAGTGGATCAGAAACATCAGGATGATTACCCGCTACGAGGACAAAGAATATGTCCTTGACAAGGAGCTTAAGGAAATTGACGAGTCCACTGCAACTCCCCAGGAGATCGCTGACTTTCATACTCATGAAAGAGATGCAACCAAGGTGGCTTGCATCATGTTAGCCACCATGACAGCTGAACTCCAAAAGTCTTATGAAGACTTCTACCCTTATGAAATGCACCAAGATTTGATGGAAAGATACCATCAAAGTGCACGATAAGAGAGGTACGAAGTCATCTGCTCCATGATAACAACCATGATGAAGGACGGAGAGTCCGTCACGAGCCACATGCAGAAAATGCAAAGGTATGTGGATCGGTTGCTGAAGCTCAATGTGAACATTCCTGAGGAGCTTGCAATAGATATCATTTTGCACTCCTTACCATCGTGCTATGATCAATTCCGCATGACATATCACATGAACAAGGAAGAGGTCACCCTCAGCAAACTTCAGGGACTTCTCAAGACCGCAGAAACAGGTCTTAAGGGGAAGTCGGTTGCTATCACTCCTACTCCAGAAACAACTTCGGTCTTGGCAATCGGGCAAAGTCGAGGGAGGAAGAGAAAGAGATCTTCAAAGGGTACCAAGGCTCGGACCCTTGATGGCTCTTCTTCAAGTGGAACCAAGAAAGGTTTCATTACTCCTTCTTCTGACCCAAAAGAGGCGGAATGCTTCTATTGCCACGAAAAAGCTCATTGGAAGCGGAACTGCCCAAAGTACCAGCAAGATGTAAAGGATGGGAAAGTCAAACCCAACCATGCAGGTATTTACACTATCATTTCTAATAACTCACCCCATTCGAAATCTTGGGTCCTTGATACAGGTTGCGGAATTCATATTTGTTGTGACTTGCAGGGACTAGGAAGAAGTGAGAATGTGGAGCAAGGAAGAATAAACTTAATCATGGGGAATAGGAAAGTTACACCTGTCACCAAGATTGGAGTTTATACTTTATCGCTAAGTAGTGGGTTAAATTTAGATTTGAATAAATGTTGTTATTCGCCAGAAATGGCAAGAAATATTATTTCCTTTCATGCATTGTACAAACAAGGTTTCACCTTTTCGTTTGATAATGAAGTTGGTTCGATTAATGCTTTCTTTAATAATGTACTTTATTTTAAAGCATTACCTTGTGATGGTGTGTATGAAGCTGTATCTATTGTAGATAACTTAGGAAATAATGTTTTGTGTATTGATTCTACTAATAATAATAACTTGGATAAAGCATCGTTATGGCATTGTCGTCTTGGACATATAAGCAAGAAACGCATAGGCCAACTCCAAAAGGATGGAGTCTTGGAGTCGTTTGACCTAAAGTCAAATGATAGTTGCGAATCATGCTTACTTGGAAAAATGACAAAGTCACCCTTCACAGGCTCATGTGAAAGGGGTGAAGGTTTGTTGGACCTTATACACACGGATGTGTGTGGACCATTCAAACATGCCACAAGAGATGCTAATCGTTATTATTTGACTTTTACTGATGATTACAGTAGATATGGATATGTCTACTTAATCAAGCATAAGTCAGAGACTTTCGAGAAGTTTAAGGAATTTAAACAGGAAGTCGAGAATCAATTGGGCAGGAACATTAAGATGCTTCGATCCGATCGAGGTGGTGAGTATCTTAGTTCAGAGTTCCTCGACTATCTAAAGGAATGTGGGATTGTCTCACAATTGACACCTCCCAGGACACCGCAGTTGAATGGTGTGGCTGAGAGGCGTAATCGAACCTTGTTGGACATGGTTCGTTCCATGATGAGTCGAGCTTCGCTACCAATCTCATTCTGGGGGTATGCCTTAGAGACTGCCGCCCATATCCTTAATCTAGTCCCTACAAAGAAAGTTGCCAAAACTCCTCACGAGATGTGGACTGGTAAAGTACCTAAACTAGACCACATCAAGATTTGGGGCTGCGAGGCTTTCGTGAGACGCGAGACTCATGATAAGCTCGAACCCCGAAGCGAGAGGTGTATTTTCATCGGCTACCCACAACAATCCTTTGGTTACCTCTTCTACAGACCTAGTGACAACGTGGTCTTTGTAGCAAGAAGAGGAGTCTTTCGAGAAAGAGAGTTTATAAGCCAAGGAGACAGTGGGAGGCAAGTTGATCTTGAAGAAATTCAAGAGTCAAGTGGTGAAGGAACTTCAAACTCTAGCCCTCAACTTGAGGAGGAAACTCCTGTTGAGCCAATTGACGAATCTGTACCTCTGAGGCGTTCCACGAGAGTCAGGAGTGCACCTGAGCATTACTATGGATTCCATATTACTGCAGAAGGTGAGACACTTATTAGTGATGAGACACTAGTAAGTCATGATGACCCTAACAGCTACGAGGAAGCCATGGCGGGCCCCGAGTCTGCTAAATGGAAAGAGGCTATGGATAGCGAGATACAATCCATGTATGACAATCAAGTTTGGAACTTGGTTGAGAATGTACCAGGTCGAAAGACTGTAGGGTGCAAATGGGTCTTCAAAAAGAAGACCGACATGGATGGTAAAGTACACACTTATAAGGCTAGGCTGGTTGCAAAGGGCTTCTCTCAAATTCCTGGAGTGGATTATGATGAGACCTTTTCTCCGGTAGCCAAGATTAAGTCTATTCGGGTTCTGTTAGCCATAGCCGCATTTCATGACTATGAAATTTGGCAAATGGATGTCAAAACCGCTTTCCTTAATGGAAAGTTGGCTGAAGATGTTTACATGAGTCAGCCAGAGGGTTTTGTCAGTAACGAGTACCCTAATAGAGTGTGTAAGGTTGAGAAATCCATTTATGGATTAAAGCAAGCACCTCGCAGATGGAATCTTTGCTTTGATGAAAAGGTCAAGGAATTTGGCTTTTCTAGGAGTGAAGATGAATCTTGTGTATATGTCAAGGCTAGTGGGAGTATAGTTAGCTTTTTGGTATTGTATGTGGATGACATACTACTCATAGGAAACGACATTCCAACCTTGCAGGAAGTAAAGTCCTGGCTTGGAAAGTGTTTCGCTATGAAGGACCTTGGTGAAGCTGCCTATATTTTGGGGATAAGAATCTTGAGAGATCGGAGTAGAAGACTAATTGGACTTAGTCAAAGTACCTACTTGGAGAAGATTCTGAAGAGATTCAGAATGCAAGACTCCAAGAAAGGAGAGTTGCCCATCCAGAGTAGCGCCAAGCTGAGTAAGACACAAAGCCCTAGCACTGAGGCTGAGATAGCAGAAATGAGTCGAATACCTTATGCTTCGGCTGTAGGTTCGATCATGTATGCTATGACGTGTACTCGACCTGATGTAGCTTTTTCCTTGAGCATGGTTAGCAGGTTTCAGGGGAACCCTGGCAAGGCACACTGGATTGCGGTAAAGAATATTCTCAAGTACCTACGAAGGACTAAGGACTGGGTCCTTACCCTCGGAGGAAGTGATGACTTGAGAGTTGTAGGGTATAGTGATGCTAGCTTCCAGACTGATAGGGATAACTTCCGCTCTCAGTCGGGCTGGGTCTTTACCCTAAATGGAGGAGCAATTTCTTGGAAGAGTTCCAAGCAAGAGACAGTGGCAGATTCTACTTGTGAATCAGAATATATTGCAGCTAGCGAAGCGGCAAAGGAGGCGTTATGGCTGAGGAACTTCATTGGAGACCTTGGAGTTGTACCAGCTATTAAAGAGCCGATGGAAATTTTCTGTGATAGTGAAAGTGCAGTTGCCTTAGCCAAGGAACCAAGGGATCACGGGAGATCCAGACACATCGACAGAAAATACCATTTCATCAGACATCGGATCGAAGAAGGACTCCTCGTGGCAAAGAGGGTATCATCAGATGAGAATCCGGCAGATCCCCTCACGAAGGGACTGACTCGGGTTAAGCATCTCCAGCATGCTCGGAGCATAGGGCTGAAGGATGATATTAGATTTAGTAGTTAGATAATCTCGAAATTTGTAAAGTGTAATTGACATTTGATGATGAATAAAAGTGTTTTATTTATGAGTAAAGTGTTGCTATCTCTTGTCGATCGTTTACTATATTTCTTTTGCATGTTTTGACTTCCAGAATAATTTTTTTTGGTATAACATATTATTCAAACCTCCACAGTCGGTCATATGTCGGAAGTAGGTATGAATCAAGACTGTCATGTTTGGTTGTAGAGGTCTGGGACAAGGCTACAACAATCATGAGTGCTCATAAGTTCTGAGCATTGGACTCAAGCCATGCTCACTGGAATCACTTCATGGAATCCTATCTCGAGTGATCGTGAGATGGTAATATCATATAAGTCTTTAAACCTAGAGATATGATTTGTTACTTACAAGTTGGTTAGACATTGATTGTACGAAAAACGCATTGGTAACTCGATGTTATAAAATCGTGCTCTTATGTGTAATTCAATGAGTAGTAGAACAAACATATGAGTCGAAGTTTATCTGTTCCTTCTTGGATTAGAAGCTGATATCTGGGCCCCTCGATGATTTTGTTTTGACCTATGTACCGGGCCCGGTCAGAACTAGATTGATGTGTTCAATAAAGTTCTTTGTCAAACAAATCGGAAATCGGGAAACAAATGTTGGACAATAAGTAAGACATTGTTCCATGTATTTGTCCGACTGATATCTAGAACAGATGATTATATGATCACTTATGTTAAATGGCGTACCATCATCTTCTCAAGTTTCGAGAAACCTTGTAAAGAGCTACGATTGCCGATCGGTTCCTGAAGTCATACTTGCAGTAATAGTTACTAGACTTATCCAAGTGGGAGACTGTTGGATAAGGTGTCTAAGTCCATAACTATTTCTGGTAGGTACTTGACCCGACCCGGCATGGGCCATTTGGGTTGCATGGCACCATGCAATTGGATAAACTAAATGAGAGAAATAACGCTTGGAGATTATTAATATATTATAAGTTCTAATATATTAATAATATTATTTGATTAGTTTGATCAAGAATTAATTTAGAATTAATTAAGTGATCAAAAGATAACTAATTAAATATATGGGTTGATTAAGTAAATCATCCATATCTTGTATAGTGGGCTAAAAGGCTCCATGGATCATCAAGTTGGGTTCCACCCATAGGATGCTCCATGGATGCTCCATGGGAGTTACAAACCCATGGGTCATGGAAATGAAGAGTCATGACACATTAGGGTTTAACCCTAGATGTGTCAACACTATATAAGAAACATAATCTCCACCAAAATCGGTTGCAACAAAGAAATAGAGGGCTTGGCCGATTTGAAGAAGTGAGTATACTCTCATAAGTTCTTCCAAGAGCATTTGGTGTTGTGTGAAGCATTTGAGGCATCACCACTTGGGGTGCTAGGCTCACAAGGTTTCAAGGAACACAAGCAACAACAAGGTAAGTTATTCTATCTATACTTTATGTTAAAATTGTTCCCCATGTATGCTAGATAGGAATATAACCTTGGAAATCAACTTTGCATGACAAATTAGACAAACATAGATCCAAGGTTATTAGGGTTGCATGTACACTTAGGAAGTGTTAGAATGCTCAAAACCCATCAAGATCTAAGGTTATTAGGGTTGCATGTACACTTAGGAAGTGTTAGAATGCTCAAAACCCATTAGTTGATACTGATGAAGATCACGATTTCTGATCTTCTTGGCATTTCTCGCCCTAGATTGTGATACTCATCAGCTCATGGGGTCTTCAAAGCGAGAGAAATAGAAATAATCTTCCAAAACTCCCCCTTGAATAATCATCAATCCCCCTTGAATCTTCAACAAATACCATGGAGAGAATCCGGAAAGTTAAGAAGAATCACCAACAATCTTCAAAACCCATCAGATTTGATGAAATAAATCCCTTTAGAATAAACTCAATCTTCAAAAATTAAAACCGGAAAAATAACAAAAAAAATAATTTTGTATTTTTCGATTTTTAAATTTAGACAAAAGAATAGAAACGAAGCCATTATTTAGAAGGGTTTAAAAAGAATAAGACAAAAAAAAGGATTAGAAATGAAAGTATTTTGGTAAGAAGGGGTAAAAATGGTAAAAATCCAAAAATTTTGAATTTTTTTGGATATGGGGTAAAATCTTTGAACATCTGAAAGTCAGGGGGGAAAAATTGAAAATATAACCCATACTCTTGATTTTAGCGCTGAAAAGAATAATACCTTCCAATGGGGGTAGAAACGATAAAGTATGTAAACATTTGAGGACTGAAACTGTTAAAGCGCTGAAGTTGCAGGGACCAAGAATGTAAAATGAGTCATCTTCTTCATTTAAACGATGATAAACTCGTTCATTGACTGTGAAAAGTCAAAGTCCTTTGATTCCAAAAAAAAGTTACGATCGCCAATAAAATCAATCCGCTAATCCTGTGGAATTCCTATGACCGCGTCAAGTTCCGAACACATGTAATTCCAATTTTGAATGCAATGTTCTGATTTCGTTTTCAGAGTTCTAGCCAAGCACGAGACGAAACCTTTAACACAGCCGAATAGATTTCAGATTTTGAAGCGTGAAATTCCGATTTAAGATTTCCAAATCCGTGTTCAGCAAGTCAATTCCGAGCATCAAGTTCGTTTCCGATTTAGATTTGAGTTACGAGTGTGAATCCTTCAATGCCTGTTCACTCGGATTTAGATTTGGATTTGAGCATCAAGTTCGTTTCCTGCACACTGATACAAACACGAAACCAAAAAAATCAACAACTAGTTACACTTTCGTTCCAAGTTGATGCGAATCTTGTCAATTGATCAGGGACCGAAAGCAATCAACGACCGAAAGCTAATCAGGACCGAAAGTGAATCACAGGTTCGCTTCAAATCCAGTTGTAGTTTCGTTCCTTCTCGCTCCGATTTCAAATGGACATGGACCGAAAGTAATCAAGGACCGAAGGCAGATTAAGGACCGAAAGTGATTCGCAGTTCGCTTCAATTTCATACGAAAGCGAAATCAACCTAACGTTCGGTTGTGAACAGTAGATTCGGCTTCGGTTCTTATTCGTGAGGTTCGGTTGTTAATTTAAGTTCGGTTCTTAAACTAAGTTTCGCTCTAGTAATTGTAAGGTTCGCTTCAATCCTTCAGTGAACGACCAAACAAGCGAAACCTCTATTGACCATAAATCCAAAAGCAACCCCTCCTGTTACAATAAACTAACAGTTTGTACCCTTTAAATAGAAAACTGTCAGAAGTCAGCTTTCTTTTTGCAGAAAAATGACACTTTTCACCCCATCTTTTCAACCTTTTCAACTTTTGTCAATTCCAACACAAAAAAACAATAAAATTGATTTGTTGAATACAATATCATATCATTGAACCAAATCCATCAGATTTCACCAAGATTTTATCCCCATTTTCGTTTTATTTATTTATTTATTTATTTATTTATTTATTTTTTTTTATAGATAAAGGACAAAACTTTTATGGGACTTTTGGTACCCATTTAAGATTCAACTTTGAAGTTGGTTTCTTGCATACCCACTTATTTGAAGAAAATCTTTCATCTTCTGAAAATAATACCCTCTTTTTAGTTGGAAAACAAAATTTTCCAAAAACTTTATTGGACCAACCAAATACTCTTTTTTTATCTCCAACTTTTACTATATTCATCTGAAGAAAAATGTGAATAGAACTTTCTTTGAACATTCTTGACTTCAGCTTTCTTAACTTTACCACAAGCATTGGGCATTTGTACTTTGGGCATCCAAACTTTCTTCATCTTACTATTGTTCTTCTTCCTATTATTCCTTCTTTTCTTATTTCTAGGTTTCAGAAACAAATTTCTGATCTGAACAACCTTTTCATCTTTCTGAATCTGATCATATGTAGTTGTTCCAATAGAACAAAACTCCTTCACTTTCACGATTTTAGAAGATTTACATCAAGATTCTTCTTCAGAACAACTAGATTCGGATTGTGAAGCTTCTGAAAAACTTGAAACACTTGACTCCCCTTCAATAAGAACATGTGGAGTCGCTTTTTCTTCAGAAACTTGAAGAACATCAAGAACATCTTCTTTTTCTTCTTTCTTTCCCCGACTTCTGTTGTATTTGCTTTAAAAGTAAGTATTCTTTGATAATGATAAATTGTTTTAACAAATCTTTATCTTGCTGCACACAATTACTTTTAAATCCACCACTAGAGATCTGTGTAAAATCACCAATCTTCTCATCAACATAGAGATTATACATCTCAATGGTATTCTTTAACATAGATTGTTCAGGAACATCCCAAAACAAATATCCTTCTTTAAGAAGAAACTTTGGATCTGTAACTTTTAATCCTAGTCTCTTAATTTCTTTTAACACCTTATAATCCGCCATTTAATCTTCAACAAGAAAGAAAACTTGAAGAGAGAGAAAGTAGATCTGGTGAAAAATCTAGAGAGAGAAAACAGATCTGAGATGGTTTCTAGAGAGAGAAAATAGATCTGAAATGATTTTTAGAGAGATAAAGTAGATCTGAACCTGAAAATTCAAACAAACATATAATTTTCTTCTAACTGTCTTCCAGAACTCAATTCAAGAACACATCAGATGAAATAATGAGTTGACGAAAACAGATCTGAACAAGATTTCCAAAAAGAAAGAGATATAGACTTTTTCTTTTCAGAAAACTTACAAAACGTGAAGAACAAGGTGAGATTCATGATAAAATATCTCCATAAACAAGATTGATTCTTGCAAAAATCACTGAGATCTACAAGAACCCGCTCTGATACCACTTGTTGGGAATAAATCCGAGATGACGAATGCGGAATATTAAGAAAAATCAGAATCAATCACCATCATATGCAAGTAATCTGATAAAGGGTTTTTGTATATTGATTATCTCATGAACGTACAGAGAAAAACCCTAATCTGGTAAAAAGCTTACACCAAAAGTAAACCTAATGATTATTTTTAGGGAACAATAAATATCTACCATAAATATAAAATAAATGCCTAATATCAAACCAATGCCTTAGAAGAGCTCGATTAAGAACTTCTACTTTAAAGGCATCATAAGGAATCATAAAATGATTAACCCTAAAAAGGCTTCCCTAAATAACCAAATATGCCAAATCAGTTTCAATATTTAAAATACTCAACAATATCCTTGCAACACCCTTGACCTTCTCCCAAAGGAATGACCTCCAATAAGTCTCCATCCCTCTCTTGCCCACAAATGTCTCTAGGGTTTCTATCAAGTAACGAATGACACTAATCGGGGGTGTCAAGGAGGCTATAAGTGCCTTCAAATAGGCTTAGGCCCGAAAGAATTAGGGTTTCTGCCAACAGTGATGACTCGACGAGTCATCTCTCCAACTCGTTGAGTCCATTCAATATCCATGTCACCAAGTCGCGACCCTACTCGACGAGTTGAGGCACCAACTCGTCGAGTCCCTCAAAAATCATTAAATTAAATAATTAAAATAATATACCTGGTAAATCGGATGTTACAATTCACAGCTTAATATAATAAAATCACAATTTAAGACAAAAAAAATATTTACAACCATATTTTTCAAATTAAAACTTATATTTAGACGTTAATATATGAAGACATTTATATGTATTAAATTGTAAATTTAATATATTAAGTCGTGAATAAAAATTACAATGTAATACATAATTCACAGTTTAGTAATCAAATTCATCAGAGAGATTGTGTACACCACATAAATTCAAAGTTTAATAGATCTTTTTAGAACTCTTATTCATAGTTTAATAATCAGTTTATGACACTCATTCATTGTATCTATAAAATAAAAATATATTAATTCACGCATTCACAGTAACTAACTTAAATAAAACAAAACAATAGTTGAAACATTAAAACATCACAATTCAAACTTTAAAAAAATCAAATTCATATTATTTGAGAAAACACTAGCATACTTACACATACTTTAAATTCGATTCACAACTTAACAACAATAGAACATTAAGTGAATAAAAACTTGATGCAAACATTATAAAAAAACATAATAAACATGGATTAACAACTCAATAGTAGAAAAAAAAACTATGTTTAACAAAAGTAAACAACAAATGAGAGATTAGAACATTAAATTCACAACTTAACAGAAAGAAAAAAAGTAAACAAATATTAACATACCTGATGCAAATATGGTATTGTTTCAATAACGATCAAAGATAAAAAGATGGAGTTGAATTGGCGGTGCTACACCAGAGCGGCAAGGCAGTAGTTGTGGTGGCAGTTGACATCAATCTCAGATCTATTATGTCAATCTCATCAGAAGTCGTAGACCCGAAGGCATAAATCATAGATCCATAATCAAAAATCATATATATGTTGGGTTTTGAGCATTCTAACACTTCCTAAGTGTACATGCAACCCTAATAAACCTTGGATCTATGTTTGTCTAAGATACATGCATATAATTAATTTTTCCAAGGTTTATATCCTAGCTAGCATGGCATGGGGAACATGAATCAAATAAAGCTAGGAGAAATACTTACCTTGAAGTTGTAGTTGATTGCTTGGAGTTTTTGAGCCTAGCACCAATAGTGTGGATGCCTCAAGTGGAAATCACAAATCACCACAAAATTGGAACTTTGAGAGAATAGTCACTACTATCTTGAAATTTGCCCTCACCTCAACAAGTGTCAACTAGTCATTTCAAGAACCAAAGCCTCCTTTATATAGTGTGGAGGATTAGGGTTACATCCCTAAAACCCATGTCTCTTCATTTCCATGAGATCCATGGGTTAAAGCTCCATGGAGTATCCATGGACTTTTCTATGCAAGCCTAGCCCATTCCAAATAAGCTTTAGCCCACACTATATAAATATAGAAGCCCATATTTAATTAGTAATATCTTTGATCTCTGAATTAATCCTAGATTAATTATAGATCACTACTAATTAAATAATATGATCTTATATTAATATATTAGAACTTATAATATATTAATAAATCATAACTTGTACTATTCTCAAATATTATCCATAAATTGTTCGGGTGAAGTGCAACCCAAATGGACCATGCCGGGTCGGGTCAAGTACATACCAAATATAGTTATGAACTTAGACACTATATCCAAAAGTCTCCCACTTGGATAAGTCTAATAACTATAGTTACTAGTATGACTTCAGGAACCGATCAGCAATCGTAGCTCTTTAAACTCTGTTGAACTAGAACGCACCATTTAAGATAAGTGATCATATAATCCTCTGTTCTAGATATCAGCCGGATAAATACATGGAACTTGGTCTTGCTTATTGTCCAGCATTTGTTTCCCGATTTCCGATTTGTTTGACATAGAACTTAATTGAACACATCAATTTAGTTCTGACCGGGCCCGGTACATAGGTCACAACAAAATCATCGAGGGGCCCAGATATGAACTTCTTATCCAAGAAGGAACAGATAAACTTCGACTCATATGTTTGTTCTACCACTCATTGAATTACACACAAAGGCACGTTTTATAACATCGAGTTACCAATGCGTTTTCGTATAATCAATGCATAACCAACTTGTAAGTAACAAATCATATCTCTAGGTTTGAAGACTTATATGATATTACCATCTCACGATCACTCGAGATAGGATTCCATGAAGTGATTCCAGTGAGCGTGGGTTGAGTCCAATGCTCAGAACTTATGAGCACTCATGATTGTTGTAGCCATATCCAACACCTTAGACCTCTGCAACCAATCATGACAGTCTTGATTCATACCTACTTCCGACATATGACCGATTGTGGAGGTTTGAATAATATGATATACCAAACATAATTATTCTGGAAGTTAAAACATGCAAAAAGAAATAAAGTAAATGATCAACAAGAGATAGCAACACTTTACTCATAAATAAAACACCTTTTATTCATCATCAAATGTCAATTACACTTTACAAATTTCATAATTTATCTAACTACTAAAACTTATATCATCCTTCAGCCCTATGCTCCGAGCATGCTGAAGATGCTTAACCCTACTCAATCCCTTCGTGAGGGGATCTGCTCGGTTCTCATCCGATGATACCCTCTCCGCTATGAGGATTCCTTATTCTATTCGATATCTGATGAAGTGATATTTTCTATCAATGTGTCTGGATCTCCCATGATCTCTTGGTTCCTTGGCTAAGGCAACCGCACTATTGCTGTCACAGAAAATCTCCATCGGCTCTTTTATAGCTGGTATAACTCCAAGGTATCCGATGAAGTTCTTTAGCCATATAGCCTCCTTTGCTACCTTGCTTGCTGCTATATACTCTGATTCACAAGTGGAATCAGCCACTGTCTCCTGCTTGGAACTCTTCCAAGTGATTGCTCCTCCGTTTAAGGTAAAGACCTGTTGGATAAGGTGTCTAAGTCCATAACTTATTTGGTATATACTTGACCCGACCGGCATGGTCCATTTGGGTTGCATCTCATCAAAACTATTATGGATAATTTTATGAGAGTTATACACATATGTTTATTAATATATTATGAGTTATAATATATTAATATGAAGTTACGTTATTTAATTAGTTTTAGTCTTAAATTAATTATGAATTAATTTAGAGATTAAAAGGAATAATAATTAGATTATGGGCTATTTGTTTTATATAGTGTGGGCTAATACTCATTTGTTAATGGGCTAGGCTTATGTGGAAGTCCATGGATGATCCATGGAGCTTTTAACCCATGGATCCTTGGAAAGGAAAAGACATGGGTTATTAGGGTTTCACCCTAACCATGCACACTATATAAGCATGCTTATGGAGCATGAAATGGAGCCTAAGAGAAAACTAGTGAACTAGTGTGTGTGTGCATGTGTGTGGCCGATTTTATACAAGGTGTATACTCTCTCAAAGTTTTCCAAGAGTTTGTGGTGTTTGTGATTCCATTTGAGGCATTCACACTATTGGTGCTTGGCCCTCAAACTCCTTAGAACCAAACTCACCAAAAGGTATGTAATCTCTTCTAACTCTTTTATGTTGAAATGTTCCCCATGCCATGTTAGATAGGTTATAAACCTTGGAAAATTATTATTTTGCATGTATTTAGACAAACATAGATCCAAGGTTTATTAGGGTTGCATGCACACTTAGGAAGTGTTAGATTGCTCAAAACACAACAGTGGTATCAGAGCCTAGGCTTGCTTGTTTGATACTTGATGCAAAATAGTGATAAAAGCCGAAATCGTTGCTGTCTGCATGGTGGACTCGCCGATTCCATTGGGGGGACTCGACGAGTCCAAGGCAAACTTCAACCTACTCGATGAGTCAGTTCATGCACTCGAAGAGTAGGATCAAAAGAATGCAGCTTTTCGACTTTTGCTGCTGGAAATGGAATAGAAACTTTACCCTAAATTGTTTTGGTGTTATAAAACTTATTTTAGTTGGTGTAATGGTTGTTCTAATCCATCTACAATAGCATATATCAAAATTCCATGATTTTATGTGTTCATATAATTCTTGAATTTTTGATGATCATGTTCATGTTCTTATGAATTTAGAAAATGATAGGAATTATTTGCTGAATTGTTTAGGATTAATTGTTGATCATTTATGTGTTTTAATGGAGTCCATAATTTGTCCTCAAGTTATGGATTACCAAAGGTCACTTTTATTTAACACACACTTAAAACACATAAGTTACATGAAAATGAAGAGTCTTCATTTTTATGAACCTTTAATTCATAAGTTATGAAATGAAGAGTTTTGCAAAGTTACAAAACTTGCCCTCAAGTTTTGGAATTTGTAAAGTTTCACACACTTTAATAAACTTTAATTCCAACACTTAGAGTTTTAATGTAGCACCTGGTTTCCGGTATGTGAATTTTATTTGAAGTATTGCCCTATTTTAGCCTTGGACTCGGCGAGTCACAAGGTCCGACTCGCCGAGTAGGGACGAGACTCAGGACACGTTTAAGTTGGCGACTCGGCGAGTCCATATCCTGGACTCGGCGAGTCACTGCTATTGGATGAAACCCTAAGTTTCAGGGGTTTGCTCCCTATTTAAACCTCATATCTGCCCCTTGCCAGCCCCCATTCACCCCCAGAGCTCCCAACCCTCGTCCTAAGCTTGTTTCTTGTGTAGTTGAGGCTCTTGTGTGCATTCTTGAAGGTTTTGAGGCAAGAAGGGGAAGGAGATCAAGAGAAAGGAGAGCCATCCAAACATCATTGTGTTTTTCAGCTGTATCATTGAGGTATATCTCGTTTTTCCCCTGTTTCTATGCTTAAGATTTCATTTGAGACACTCTTGAGCAATTCCCCAAGCTTGTTTGTGCTTAATGTTTCGTAATAAGTGGATTGACCTTTAGATCTAGGCAAGATTGAGCTCCAGGAGCTCAGATCTGTTAGCTTTATGGCCCCATGTGGTTTGTTCATCCTAGATCTACCCTTTTGAGGCATTTTGAACCCTTAAATCCATATTAGTGAGTATCCACACGTAAAGTTGGAAACTTTACGTGTGATTTGTGTCCTAGAAGTCCAGATCTATGAATGGCATGGACTGAAATCGAGTAAATCGGTGTATTTGGTGGATGCATGGCGATGACTCGGCGAGTCGTATTGGCTACTCGGCGAGTCTGGTCGCGAGTCACCGATTTGGTCCCTTCATGATGTATCGAGTTGAGCCGTGAGTCACAGGGGGTGACTCGGTGAGTTGGGAGCTGAACTCACCCATGTTAGTGTTGCAATAGTGTCTAAGGCTATAACTATATTCGGTGGTGCATGGTCCTTTTGGGTTGCCTTCACCATAGCAACTTGAAGGATGATTTGTTAAGAGAGAGTAAATATTATAAGGAATAATATTTAGCTATTTGATTAATATAAGTCATAAATTAATTGGTATTAATTTGGTGACTTAAAGAGATTAATTAAATAAGAGGGTATAAACTGTCAATTGTTTGATAGTTAGACTTTGGACTGTAAATCCATTAAGATACACTTTGGATGGATTCTAAGTGCTTTAGGATAGCTCAAAATCGTCCATAGGGATATCTATGGAATGGATTTGGATAGCCTTAAGAGAAGATTATCCAATTAGGGTTTAGGGTGAAACCCTTAAGGAGTCTAAAGGTATAAATAGGCCCTTGGGATGTGGAATTCGTGTACAACCTTTCAGAACCTAAAGCAAGGAACGTCTGGTCGAATTCCATCCCCTCTCCTCTCTCCTAAATCATCTTGCTTGCTATTGGTGTTTGTAAGCCATTAGAGGAGTGACAATTGTGATTCTAGAAGCTCCAAGACAACAAGATCAACAAGGGATTCAAAGGTATGATTCTAGATCTGTTTTAATGTTGTTGTTTAACCTAATTAGCTATTAGAAGTCTTGGATTCAAAAGCATGTTTATTAGAAAGCCTAGATCCAAGCAATAGGGTTTTGCATGCGCACATAGGAAAGTTCTTATGGCTAAAACCCAACAGTGGTATCAGAGATTAGATTGGTTTTCTACAAATTGTTGCTTGAATAACTGAAACAAACCTGCAAAATTCGAATTTTTGGGTTTTGAGTCACTGACTCGTCAAGTTCCAAGGTGGACTCGTCGAGTAGGTCTGACTCGTCGAGTCCCCTTGTGCACTCGGCGAGTCCAAGCGTCAGGAATGGCCAGATTCGGGATTTTTTCATAATTATCTTATGGAAACTTACCTTAATCATATTAGATCAATGTAAATCCGATTTTTTGATAAATATGACTGTTATCTTGATCTAATCAAAGATATTTATCATCCAATAAAATATTTAATTTCCTTATATGATAATAATTAATTATTTTTGGTAATTATCTTCAAAGAAATCAAGATAAATCAAATAAAGATAATTAGAATATTAAATTGTTAATTGGAATTATTTGTTATTTGATCCTCCATGTTTTTAAATGTTTAAAACCTACCCTATAGTTTTGAAATTTATATTTGTGATTAAAAGCTTTAATTTAGACAACTTAAATTTCAAACCCTAGATTTTGAAAAGTTTAAAATGCAACCCTATACTTATATGATATTATTAGAATAATATATATATGTATAACTAAATGCTAGTCTTACCGCTAGTAGGCCTCATTCACGAAGCCGATCTATAAGGTGGGTATAAGGTTGCGGCCTATAAAATGGCGCTTAATGGGTGTACACTCACACCCACCGCTTGCTTGATTGGTGGAGGGTCGTTAGCCGAACGGGTAGGATAGGGCAACCTCATCCACTCATTAAAAGTATAATAAGAAATACGAAGTAACTAAACTTTCCTTTTAAAAAATTTTCCCAATCTTAGTTACTTTAGGAAAAGTGAATTGATGCAATCCCATGAAATTACACTTTGCACCTTGCTAAGATGTCAGTGGAGCGTGTGTGGTTTACCGGCACACTAATTGGTTCTAAGCGAAGGTGGAAAAGGGTGATTCATTGTTTATCATAGTTCGATGGAGCGTGTGTGGTTTACCGGCACATCGAATAGGTGATCGTAACAATGAAGGCACCATGTAAATTTGCATGGTAATTCACATCCGCTTTGTGATCCTCGGCATCCCAGTCACAAACAAGATGGGCATATCGAGATTTAAACATGCCATTGAATAGTTCAATGAATCTCATCCGAACCTAGGAATTCTCAAAAACACTTAGGACTAAAAGTTTAAGTTTTGGGATGGAGAATTAGTGAATCGTCATTCACTTACCTTCAATTTATTTGCATGTTGGATTACGGCATCCCTTTTCTAGTATGTAAATGTTATTGTTGGATCCTAGCCCTAATTTTTCTTATTGGGTGATAATTAGGGATTCTTGTTCTAATCTATCTTTGTCCTTTCTATAGATGTCAAACGCAAACAACGCTGCTGCTAGTTCTTTCACGTTGATGAGCCTTTGCCAAAAGGTCACCTTCGATGGAACGAACTTTGGCGAATGGATAAGATACATTCGCACCATTCCTCGCTATGAGGATAAAGAGTATGTCCTCGACGAGAAGCTCGAGAAAATCAACCCCGAAGTTGCTACTCCCGCCGAAATCACCGCCTTTGAAACCCATGAGCGAGATGCGACGAAAGTACATTGCATCATGATCGCCACCATGAACTCCGAGTTCCAAAAGTCCTACGAGGACATGTATCCATACGAGATGCATCAAGACTTGTTGGAGAGGTACCACCAAAACGCGAGACAAGAGAGTTACGAGATTTTCACTAACATGATTTCCGCTAAGATGGGTCATGGAGAATCTCTTACCGTGCACTTGCAAAAGATGCAAAGGTATGTCGACCGCCTTCGCAAGTTAAATGTTGACTTCGGCGAAGACTTGGCGATCGACATGGTGCTTCACTCTTTGCCTCCGATGTATAATCAATTTAGGATGACCTACCACATGAACAAGGAGGAGGTCACTCTAAGTAAACTCCAAGGTCTCTTGAGGGTTGCTGAGAGCAATTTCAAGGACAAGTCTGTTGCACCAACTCCCAATCCGTCTGCTGCTCCTGTCTTGGCTATTGGTCAAGGGAAGGGAAAGAAGAGGAAAGCTTCTTCAAATAACTATCGAAAGGTGAAAGCCCGAGATGGTTCCTCTTCTAGTGGGACCAAAGTTGATCCCTCTAAGCCCTGCTCTAACCCGAAGGAGGCAGAGTGCCACCACTGCCACAAGATAGGACATTGGAAGAGAAGCTGCCCGGATTACCTGCAAGCCATCAAGGAAGGAAAGATCAAGCCATCTTTCGCAGGTATATATGCAATAAAATCTAACGATTCTAATCATGCTATTTCTTGGGTTCATGACACCGGTTGTGGTTATCACATTTGTTCTAATGTGCAGGGACTAAGAAGAAGTAGGGATGTGGAGCAAGGAAGGATCAATCTAATCATGGGGAACAGAAGATCGTCGCCTGTGACCAAGATTGGAGTGTATTCTTTAGTGCTTAAGAATAGTTTAGTTTTGGATTTAAACAATTGTTGCTATTCGCCAGAAATGGCTAGAAACATCATTTCATTTCATGGTTTATATAGACAAGGTTTTAGATTTTCTTTTAATAATGAGAATGGTTCTATTTTGGCTTATCTAAATGGTGTCTTTTACTTTGAAGCTATACCATGTAATGGAATATATGAAACTGTTATGATTGTTGATAACTTAGGAAATGATGTTTTGAATATTGATTCTTCCACTAGTATGGATAAAGCATCCTTGTGGCATTGTCGTCTTGGACATGTCAACAAGAAACGCATAGCCCAACTCCAAAAGGATGGAGTGTTGGAGTCATTCGACCTTAGGGAAGATGACACATGCGAGTCTTGTTTGCTTGGAAAGATGACTAAGTCACCCTTCACGAGCACTTGTGAAAGGGGTGAGGGACTATTAGACCTAATACATACCGATGTATGTGGACCTTTTAGATCAACCACGAAGGATGCGAACCGCTTCTATGTGACCTTTACCGATGATTATAGTAGATATGGGTATATCTATTTAATCAAGCAAAAGTCAGAAACCTTTGAAAAGTTCAAAGACTTCAAGAATGAAGTGGAGAATCAATTGGGCAGGAAAATCAAGATGCTTCGATCCGATCGAGGAGGAGAGTACCTAAGTCTTGAATTCCACGATTATCTCAAGGAGTGTGGAATAGTTTCGCAATTGACGCCTCCTAGGACACCGCAATTGAATGGTGTGGCAGAAAGGCGTAATCGAACCTTATTGGATATGGTTCGCTCTATGATGAGTCGTGCTTCACTACCTATCTTCTTTTGGGGGTATGCCTTAGAGACTGCCGCCCATATCCTTAACCGAGTCCCTACCAAGAAGGTTGCCAAAACACCTCACGAGATGTGGATGGGGAAAGCTCCCTCGTTGGCACATATCAAGGTTTGGGGTTGCGAGGCTTTCGTAAGACGAGATACTCACGACAAGCTTGAACCTCGAAGTGAGCGATGTATTTTCATCGGCTACCCGCAAACTTCCTTTGGATATCTCTTCTATAGACCGAAAGATAATGTTATCTTTGTTGCGAGGAGAGGAGTTTTCCGAGAGCGAGAACTCATAGGCCAAGGAGATAGTGGGAGGCAAATCGAACTTGAAGAGATTCAAGAGTCGATAGATGAAGGAACCTCTACCGCTGGCTTTCAACCCGAGGAGGAAACTCCGGTTGAACCGATTGACGAATCCTTACCTCTTAGACGTTCCGATAGAGTTAGAGTTCATCCCCAGTTTTATGGTTTTCATATTACTACCGAAGGGGACACGTATATTAGTGATGGTACACTAGTAAATCTTGATGAACCTAATAGCTATAAGGAAGCCATGGCAGGCCCGGAGTCTGCAAAATGGAAAGAGGCGATGGATAGCGAGATCCAATCCATGTACGATAACCAAGTTTGGAATTTGGTTGATTACGTGCCCGAACGTAAGACCGTAGGGTGCAAGTGGATCTTCAAGAAGAAGACCGAAGTGGATGGGAATGTACACACATACAAAGCGCGATTGGTTGCGAAGGGCTTTACTCAAACTCCCGGAGTTGACTATGATGAGACCTTCTCACCAGTTGCGAAGATTAAATCTATTAGAGTGATGCTAGCGATTGCCGCATTTCATGATTATGAGATTTGGCAAATGGATGTCAAGACCGCTTTCCTTAACGGAAAGTTGGCTGAGGATGTTTACATGGCTCAGCCAGAGGGGTTTGTGGATCCGAAGCATCCGAATAGAGTGTGTAAGCTTGAGAAGTCCATTTATGGACTTAAGCAAGCGTCTCGCAGATGGAATCTTTGCTTCGATGAGAAAGTCAAAGAGTTTGGATTTGTACGAAGCGAAGACGAATCTTGTGTATATGTCAAAGCCAGTGGGAGTGTAGTAAGCTTCCTCGTTCTATATGTCGATGACATATTACTCATAGGAAACGACATCCCGACTCTGCAGGAGGTTAAGTCCTGGCTCGGGAAGTGCTTCGCTATGAAGGACCTCGGAGAGGCTTCTTACATTTTGGGAATAAGGATAGTAAGAGAAAGAAGTAAGAGACTAATTGGACTTAGTCAGAATACTTACTTAGAGAAGGTACTAAAACGTTTTAGTATGGAAAACTCAAAGAAGGGAGAACTACCGATACAAGGAAATGCCAAGTTGAGTAAGACTCAAAGTCCGAGTACCGAAGCTGAGATAGCAGAAATGAGCCGAGTACCATACGCTTCCGCAGTTGGCTCAATCATGTACGCTATGACTTGTACTCGCCCTGATGTAGCCTTCGCTTTGAGCATGGTTAGCAGATATCAAGGGAACCCTGGCAAAGCACATTGGATTGCGGTGAAGAACATCCTTAAGTACCTTCGGAGGACGAAAGAATGGTTCTTAGTCCTTGGAGGGAGTGATGACTTGAAGGTGCGAGGGTATAGTGATGCCAGCTTTCAAACCGATAGAGACAACTACCGTTCGCAGTCGGGCTGGGTCTTTACCCTAAATGGAGGAGCAGTGACATGGAAAAGTTCCAAGCAGGAAACTGTAGCTGATTCAACGTGCGAATCATAGTACATCGCAGCAAGCGAAGCGTCGAAGGAGGCAATATGGCTGAAGAACTTCATCGGTGATCTTGGAGTTGTGCCGGCCATAAAGGAGCCCATGGAGATTTTCTGTGATAACGAAGGTGCGGTTGCCTTGACCAAGGAACCGAGGGATCATGGTAGATCTCGACATATCGACAGAAAATATCACTTCATTAGACATCGTGTAGAAGAAGGACAACTCGTAGTGAAGAGGATATCATCAGAAGATAACCCAGCAGATCCGCTTACGAAGGGACTGAGTAGGGTTAAGCACTTGCAGCATGCTAGGAGTATTGGGCTGAAGGATGATATTAGCATAGATTAGATAGTATTAGAAACGTATAATAGATAAATGTAATTGACATTTGATGATTAAATAAAGAAGTTTTATTTATGAGTAAAGTTACTATCACATGTTAGTTGTTTAACTATTGTTTCACTTTGCATGTTTTGACTTCCAGAATAATTGAGTTATTAAGAATAATCGAATTATTCAAATGGTCCACAATCGTTCATATGTTGGGAGTAGATATGAATGAAGATTGTCATGAATTGGTGTGTAGAATGTCTAAATGGTGTTAGACATAGCAAGGGTTGCTGCAACGTTCATGAGTGCTTATGAACTGGTTTTGAGCATTGGAATAAACCCGCGCTTGCTGGAATCACCTTATGGAATACGATATAAAAGGTGATCGCAAGACGATAATATCATATGGTCTTAAAACCTAGATATATGGTTTATTATTTGTTAATTGATTGTGCATTGATAATGCGAAAACGCATCAGTAACTTGATGTTATAAAGCGCATTGTTGTGTATAGTTGGTTAATGAATAAGTAAATGCATATAAGTCGAAGTTTATCTGTAAATTTTATCCTAAGAGGATAGAAGAGATATCTTGGCCACTCGATGATTTGATTTGACTTATGTGACGGGCCCGGTCAGAACTGAATTGATGTGTTCGATTAAGTTCTATGTCAAATAAATCGAAGATCGGGAAATCTAAATGCTAGACTAACCATTCCATAGGATTGTCAGCATGATATCTAACAGAGGACTGTACGATCCCTTATCTAAAGGACAAGATTGATTAGATCAGAGTTGACAACGTCTTTGAGAGCTACGATTGCAAACCATATTATACTTGTATAGTTACTAGACTTATCCAAGTGGGAGACTGTTGGAATAGTGTCTAAGGCTATAACTATATTCGGTGGTGCATGGTCCTTTTGGGTTGCCTTCACCATAGCAACTTGAAGGATGATTTGTTAAGAGAGAGTAAATATTATAAGGAATAATATTTAGCTATTTGATTAATATAAGTCATAAATTAATTGGTATTAATTTGGTGACTTAAAGAGATTAATTAAATAAGAGGGTATAAACTGTCAATTGTTTGATAGTTAGACTTTGGACTGTAAATCCATTAAGATACACTTTGGACGGATTCTAAGAGCTTTAGGATAGCTCAAAATCGTCCATAGGATATCTATGGAATGGATTTGGATAGCCTTAAGAGAAGATTATCCAATTAGGGTTTAGGGTGAAACCCTTAAGGAGTCTAAAGGTATAAATAGGCCCTTGGGATGTGGAATTCGTGTACAACCTTTCAGAACCTAAAGCAAGGAACCTCTGGTCGAATTCCATCCCCTCTCCTCTCTCCTAAATCATCTTGCTTGCTATTGGTGTTTGTAAGCCATTAGAGGAGTGACAATTGTGATTCTAGAAGCTCCAAGACAACAAGATCAACAAGGGATTCAAAGGTATGATTCTAGATCTGTTTTAATGTTGTTGTTTAACCTAATTAGCTATTAGAAGTCTTGGATTCAAAAGCATGTTTATTAGAAAGCCTAGATCCAAGCAATAGGGTTTTGCATGCGCACATAGGAAAGTTCTTATGGCTAAAACCCAACAGTTAGGACTCGGCGAGTCAATGCCCTGACTCGGCGAGTCCAAGGCAATCTTCATAGATCAAGAACAGACTCGGCGAGTTGTTCATACAACTCGGCGAGTCTTAGCATAAAGTGTTCTTCGGATGAAGATGAACTCGACGAGTTGTTCATACAACTCGGCGAGTAGGATGAAGGAGTTGAATGACAGTTAGAAGATGAACTCGTCGAGTCATAGCCCAACTCGACGAGTAGAACCAGGGACCCAGGACAATAGTTTGCTAGGGACTCGGCGAGTGGAGATCCACTCGGCGAGTCGGGTCAACTGAAAGTTGACTCTAGTTTTGGCTTAGAGCTAGACCGGGGGTAAAATGGTCATTTTACCTAAAGGACAGTTAGCAGTGTTTGATTGAGTATGTTGTGGGAATTGCAGCCGGAGGACTCCCAGAGCAGCAGCAGTCAGTTAGTCCCCGATCAGTTCAGCAGCTACTTTGAGGTGAGTTACCTTCCAGTAGCGGTGGGTCTAAGGCCACAATGCCGGCCCACCAGTAGGAGACGTATGATAGATGATTGTCTTTCTGATATCATCTAGGTTTGCTATTACCTGTTATGTTATATGACATCATGATACGTTATATGCAATAGTAGTAGAGTTCGGTTGTTAGGACCGCTGGGTAGTCAGACACCCCAGAATTATCTGACTGTATGTGATGGTATGCTTGTATGTTGGTCTGTTATGTTATGCGATAGAGGTAGCGGGAGGGGACCAGTCCCAGAGGATCGGTTGTTAGGACCGATGGGTAGTCAGCACCCCAGAATGGCTTGACACTGGTAAGACGGCACCCCAGAATGGCCGCATGGGTAGGTCGGCACCCCAGAATGGTCGTACCGGGTAGTCAGGCACCCCAGAATAGCCTGGCAGTACGTATGTTATGTGTTTGTGTGGTATGTGGTACGTTGGGGGAAACTCACTAAGCTTTGTGCTTACGTTTACAGTTTTGTTTTCAGGTACCTCTGCACCGAAGGGGAAGGAGCCGGCGCGGTAGAGGCACGTCATACACACACTCTTCGGTTTCCACATTTACGAGATTTACTGGGATTGTACTCTGATATTTTGATGGGATGTATGGTTTGACCTTTTAGAACATGGTTGCGATGTGTTATGGTGTGATCAAACAATGTTTTTATTTATTAATGTTTTCTAAAGTAATATTTTAAAATGAAATTTTCGGACGTAAAAATTGGGTCGTTACAAGTTGGTATCAGAGCCCTGGTTTGAGGGATTCGGACACGCCTTCGGGAGTGTTTGGACTCAAATCGAGGGATTGAAAGATTTTCCAAAAGAAATTGTTCTTTAAAACCCGGAAAAGAGTCATAAGAAAGAGCAAAGTGTGTGATGTGCGCGACCGGCCGAGCTCAAGTAAGTATTCCCCATAGTACCCATACAAGTTTATGTTATGTTTATCAGCTTACGTAGAACTGCATGCTAGAATAGGCTAAGGATCTAGGAGTGATGCCTTATGTGCCTGCTTATGTGTTACAGCTTTATGAATATTGCATGCTAGAATTGAGTAGACAGCAGTAGGATAGCCTGTTAGGTTATGCCTGATAATATGAGCTTAGCATCCTATGTTAAGTGTCGTTTCTTGGTATAAGAATAGTTTTGGCTTGAGTCTGTTTTTCCCTTATCCGAATGCTGCTTGCTTCGTGCTTGGTGGGATTCTGAGTAATGGGAGTTAGCCACTAGGTAAACACGTCACACCACATGTAATCAGGGTTGAATAATCCCAAAGTATTGGAACTGGCCCTATTGCGCAGCTCTTGTTTGAGTCCAACCGTTGTAGGGACGGATCTTTTACTTGAAGGATTATCTAATCCTCATCACATGTGATGGTGTTTAGGTGGTGGCTAACTGGCATTATGAGGAGACCTACAGCAGCTGAGGACCAGTCGTGTTGAACTTGAGTTTTCCCTAGGGCAAGCCTAGGATGAGAATAACAGAGAGTAGCAGTAGTAAAGGGGAGCTGGTGGAGTCGAGGAATTCCTTGGAGAAGGTACGGATAGATGTGGAAGGTAGTATGGGCCCGTACTACTGAAAGCAGAGGATCCGTACCCGAGCCGAGGAAGGCCAAGACGAGACCAAGGAACCTGTAAGTAGTTGAGATCCCTCAGAAAGTAGCAGTACCACTAATGATTATTATGATGTCTTGCAGAATGGTGGTACTTCGACCGAGACCGACAGATGGCGGGTCAGGAGAGGGGTCAGGTTCGGGATCAGGCACCGAGCCGATTGACGAGAGGCTACGTGAGTTCATCACGTCGGAGATTACCAGGGGCATCCTTGAGTCGACCCCCATCCTCTTTGGGTCGATCAAGGAAGGGATCATAGAGTTGATGGAGGATCGCCTACGAGCATTCAGGAGCGACTTGGCCTCTAGCCAGTCGGGATCTCACACACTGTCCTTCAAGGACTTCAGGGGTAGTGGTGCGCCGGATTTCCATGGGGTGAAGGACCCCATTGTCGCTAGGCGGTGGATTGCGGATATTGAGTCCGCCCAGATGACCAGCTTCTGCCCCGAGGGGTCGAAGGTGAGGTACGCAGCAGGGTGTTTACGGGACCGAGCCCGGGATTGGTGGGACTCAGTGGGTGACTCGTTGGGAGCCTCGGCTATCGAGGCAATGACCTGGTCGGACTTTGTGGCTAGGTTCAGGGTAGAATTTGCACCAGCGGTCAAGCTTCAGCAGCTGGCCAGGGAGTTTCTAGACATGAGGCAGACGACAGAGACCGTGGCGGAGATCACCGCCAAGTTTCGGGAGAGGGCTTTATTGGTGCCCCAGTATGCAGGTGACGAGGATATGAGGAGGACTCGTTACCATGATATGCTACGAGCTGACATTCGGGAGCATGTTAGCTTTTCGGCTTGCCCTACCCTGGACTCCATGATTGCCAGGGCTAGAGAGAGAGAGATAGATTTGGAGCACATCCGGAAACGGAAACTTGAGGACGGTCAGACAGCAGGGGCTTCGGGGAAAAAGCCCAAGGGATCAGATGGGAGGCCGAAAGGCCAGTCGGGACCGAGCCGCTGCAGGAGGTGTGGCAGGCCGCACGAGGGGGCGTGCAGGATGGGATCGTCAGGCTGCTACAAGTGCGGCAAGTTTGGGCATATCAGCAGGGATTGCACTGCTCCTGCGACAGTTATTCAGACATCGGAGTTGCTGTGTTTCCATTGCAACCAGAGGGGCCACAAGAAGGCCAATTTCCCCATGTTAACAGTTTCAGTGCCAGTAAAGGCGCCAGCTCCAGCGACCCTACGGATCACGGATGGCCGTCAGGGCAAGGCAGAGGCTCCAGTGGTGAGGAGTCGGGCATTTCAGTTGACTGCCGAGAAGGCACGCGCCGCGCCCGATGTGGTGACGGGTATGATTCCTTCCTTCTATCTTTTATTTTACGTTGTTATGATATTGATATGTGCTCCGTGTGTATACATGTGTATTAGGATCGTTCCATGTGAACGGCATCCCGGTTCAGGTATTGTTCGACTCGGGTGCATCCCGATCGTTCGTTTCTCTTGCTCTTAGCAAGAGATTTCATGAGACTTCAGGCGAGTTAGATTGCCCATTAGAGGTAGAGATTGCTGATGATCGATCGGTGCGAGCATCGATGGTGTTTCGAGATTGTGTTCTGCGACTGTTTGAGGAGCGTTACCTGGTAGACATGGTTCCCATTCCATTGCGTGGGAACAAGGTGATTATTGGTATGGATTGGTTGAGCCCTAATGGGGCAATGATAGAGTGCGCGTAGCAGCTAGTGCGAGTCAGGACCCCAAGCGGGGGAGAGTTAGTGATTCATGGAGAGCGGCCGCAGTGTGGACCCACTGTATGTTCAGCAGCGAGGGCTAGGCGTTACCTTCAGCAGGGATGCGCGGGTTATGTCGCGTATGTGATGGATACCCGGGAGGCGGGTAAGGCGACCGTGAGCGAGGTCCCGGTGGTTCGAGATTTTGCTGATGTCTTCCCGGAGGAACTACCTGGGATACCTCCGGAGCGACAGGCGGAGTTCAGGATTGACCTCATTCCCGGTGCGGCTCCGATAGCCAAAGCACCATATCGGTTGGCTCTTCCTGAGATGCAGGAGTTGTCTACGCAGCTGCAGGAGCTACTGGACAAGGGATTTATTCGGCCGAGCAGTTCACCCTGGGGAGCCTCGATTCTGTTTGTAAGAAAGAAGGACGGGTCGCATCGGATGTGTATAGATTATCGGGAGCTGAACAAGGTAACGGTGAAGAACCGATACCCGCTTCCGAGGATTGACGACCTATTTGACCAGCTTCAGGGAGCATCTTGGTTCTCCAAGATTGACTTGCGTTCGGGGTATCATCAGATGAGGGTCAGGGAGGAGGATATGCAGAAGACTGCGTTTCAGACGCGCTATGGTCATTACGAGTTCGTGGTGATGCCGTTTGGGCTCACAAATGCTCCTGCCGTGTTCATGGACCTCATGAACCGCGTGTGTAGACCGATGCTGGATCGGTCTGTGATAGTCTTTATCGATGATATCTTGGTCTATTCCAAGACTCGGGAGGAACACGAGGAGCATCTGAGGGAGGTATTGGAGACCCTGAGGAGGGAGAGCTTGTATGCCAAGTTCTCCAAGTGTGAGTTTTGGTTGCGCGAGGTGCAATTTCTTGGACACCTCGTCAACCAGAACGGGATTCTGGTTGATCCGGCCAAGGTCGAGGCCGTGATGAGATGGGAGGTCCCGAAGTCTCCATCCGAGATTCGGAGCTTCCTGGGATTGGCGGGCTACTATCGGAGATTTATCCAAGATTTCTCCAAGATAGCCATACCCCTGACACGACTGACGAAGAAAGCCGTGGTCTTTCGGTGGGGACCCGAGCAGCAGGCTGCGTTTGAGATGCTGAGACAGAATTTGTGTGAGGCGCCGATCCTAGCCCTGCCCGAGGGCGTAGAGGATTTTGTGGTCTACTGCGATGCGTCCATTTCAGGGTTGGGCGCAGTTCTGATGCAGAGAGGGCATGTCATTGCCTACGCTTCACGGCAGCTCAAGCCTCACGAGGCAAATTACCCGACGCACGATTTGGAGTTGGGGGCGGTGGTCTTCGCCCTCAAGATTTGGCGACATTACCTCTACGGGGTTCGGTGTACCATCTACACGGACCACAAGAGTTTAAGGTACCTCATGGACCACCCGAATCTGAATATGAGGCAGCGGCGGTGGTTGGACGTGGTGAAGGATTATGATTGCGAGATCCTTTACCACCCGGGGAAGGCCAATGTGGTGGCCGATGCGCTTAGCCGCAAGACGGTGCCGATCAGGGACGTCTGTTTGAGGATGACTGTGGTGACTCCCCTGTTGGAGCAGATTCGGGAGGCTCAACAGGAGGCTATCAAGGAGGAGCATCGGAAGAGAGAGCGTGTGGTGGGTCAGGTTTCCTCCTTTGATTATGATGGCAGAGGACTTTTGACATTACACCGTAGGGTGTGGGTACCGTATCACGGTGGCGTGCGTCAGATTTTGATGGAGGAGGCGCACAAGTCCCGATTTTCTATTCATCCCGGGGCGACGAAGATGTATAGGGATCTTCGTCCGGATTATTGGTGGCCTTGCATGAAGCGGGATGTGGCATGGTACGTCGAGCGGTGTTTGACCTGCAGCAAGGTCAAGGCCGAACATCAGAGATCGCATGGCAAGATGCAGCCGTTGGACATTCCACTGTGGAAATGGGAAGATATCACGATGGATTTTATCACAAAGCTTCCCAGGACCGCATGGGGAGTGGATTCGATTTGGGTCATCGTGGATAGATTGACCAAGAGTGCTCACTTTATTCCAATTCAGGAGAGCATATCGGCCGAAAAATTGGCCGACATCTATATCAGGGAGATTGTGGCACGGCATGGGGTGCCAGTATCGGTGATCTCGGACAGGGATGTGCGTTTTACTTCCAGATTTTGGAAGAAATTCCATGACGAGTTGGGCACTCGTCTGCATTTTAGCACCGCCTTTCACCCGCAGACAGATGGTCAGAGTGAGCAGACCATCCAGACTTTGGAGGACATGTTGCGGGCGTGTGTGTTGGATTTCGGTGGTAGCTGGGATACCTATCTTCCCTTGGCTGAGTTCTCCTACAACAACAGCTATCACGCGAGCATTGACCGACCACCGTTCGAGATGTTGTATGGGCGGAAGTGCAGAACCCCGATATGTTGGGGGGAGGTTGGCCAGAGAGTCATGGGAAGCACCGAGGTGGTGCTAGAGACGATCGAGAGGATCCAGCAGGTTCGGAGCAGACTTCAGATTGCACAGAGTCGGCAGAAAAGCTACGCCGATAGACGTCGATCCGACTTGGAGTTCCAAGTCGGGGATATGGTCCTCCTGAAAGTGTCGCCTTGGAAAGGTGTCATTCGATTCAGGAAGCGGGGCAAGTTGGGCCCAAGGTTCATCGGGCCGTTCAGGGTTGCAGCCCGGGTTGGCAAGGTGGCGTATAGGCTGGATCTGCCAGCCGAGCTCAGTCAGATCCACAGCACCTTCCATGTTTCGCAGCTACGGAAGTGCCTGGTGGACGATTCAGCAGTAGTACCGTTGGAGGATATTCAGGTTGATGACAGCTTGAATTACATTGAGCGCCCAGTCGCAATACTTGACAGAAAGACCAAGACGTTGAGAAACAAGAGGGTAGAACTAGTAAAGGTGCAATGGCAGCACCGCAAGGGTTCGGAATGGACTTGGGAACCGATGGACGAGATGATGAAGCATTACCCCGAGCTGTTTCAGGACCGGGCAGCAGACTTCGAGGACGAAGTCTAAAACAAGTGGGGGAGATTTGTAGCACCTGGTTTCCGGTATGTGAATTTTATTTGAAGTATTGCCCTATTTTAGCCTTGGACTCGGCGAGTCACAAGGTCCGACTCGCCGAGTAGGGACGAGACTCAGGACACGTTTAAGTTGGCGACTCGGCGAGTCCATATCCTGGACTCGGCGAGTCACTGCTGTTGGATGAAACCCTAAGTTTCAGGGGTTTGCTCCCTATTTAAACCTCATATCTGCCCCTTGCCAGCCCCATTCACCCCCAGAGCTCCCAACCCTCGTCCTAAGCTTGTTTCTTGTGTAGTTGAGGCTCTTGTGTGCATTCTTGAAGGTTTTGTGGCAAGAAGGGGAACGAGATCAAGAGAAAGGAGAGCCATCCAAGCATCATTGTGTTTTTCAGCTGTATCATTGAGGTATATCTCGTTTTTCCCCTGTTTCTATGCTTAAGATTTCATTTGAGACACTCTTGAGCAATTCCCCAAGCTTGTTTGTGCTTAATGTTTCGTAATAAGTGGATTGACCTTTAGATCTAGGCAAGATTGAGCTCCAGGAGCTCAGATCTGTTAGCTTTATGGCCCCATGTGGTTTGTTCATCCTAGATCTACCCTTTTGAGGCATTTTGAACCCTTAAATCCATATTAGTGAGTATCCACACGTAAAGTTGGAAACTTTACGTGTGATTTGTGTCCTAGAAGTCCAGATCTATGAATGGCATGGACTGAAATCGAGTAAATCGGTGTATTTGGTGGATGCATGGCGACGACTCGGCGAGTCGTATTGGCGACTCGGCGAGTCTGGTCGCGAGTCACCGATTTGGTCCCTTCATGATGTATCGAGTTGAGCCGTGAGTCACAGGGGGTGACTCGGTGAGTTGGGAGCTGAACTCACCCATGTTAGGACTCGGCGAGTCAATGCCCTGACTCGGCGAGTCCAAGGCAATCTTCATAGATCAAGAACAGACTCGGCGAGTTGTTCATACAACTCGGCGAGTCTTAGCATAAATTGTTCTTCGGATGAAGATGAACTCGACGAGTTGTTCATACAACTCGGCGAGTAGGATGAAGGAGTTGAATGACAGTTAGAAGATGAACTCGTCGAGTCATAGCCCAACTCGACGAGTAGAACCAGGGACCCAGGAAAATAGTTTGCTAGGGACTCGGCGAGTGGAGATCCACTCGGCGAGTCGGGTCAACTGAAAGTTGACTCTAGTTTTGGCTTAGAGCTAGACCGGGGGTAAAATGGTCATTTTACCTAAAGGACAGTTAGCAGTGTTTGATTGAGTATGTTGTGGGAATTGCAGCCGGAGGACTCCCGGAGCAGCAGCAGTCAGTTAGTCCCCGATCAGTTCAGCAGCTACTTTGAGGTGAGTTACCTTCCAGTAGCGGTGGGTCTAAGGCCACAATGCCGGCCCACCAGTAGGAGACGTATGATAGATGATTGTCTTTCTGATATCATCTAGGTTTGCTATTACCTATTATGTTATATGCCATCATGATACGTTATATGCAATAGTAGTAGAGTTCGGTTGTTAGGACCGCTGGGTAGTCAGACACCCCGGAATTATCTGACTGTATGTGATGGTATGCTTATATGTTGGTCTGTTATGTTATGCGATAGAGGTAGCGGGAGGGGACCAGTCCCCGAGGATCGGTTGTTAGGACCGATGGGTAGTCAGCACCCCAGAATGGCTTGACACGGGTAAGACGGCACCCCAGAATGGCCGCATGGGTAGGTCGGCACCCCAGAATGGCCGTACCGGGTAGTCAGGCACCCCAGAATAGCCTGGCAGTACGTATGTTATGTGTTTGTGTGGTATGTGGTACGTTGGGGGAAACTCACTAAGCTTTGTGCTTACGTTTACAGTTTTGTTTTCAGGTACCTCTACACCGAAGGGGAAGGAGTCGGCGCGGTAGCGGCACGTCATACACACACTCTTCGGTTTCCGCATTTACGAGATTTACTGGGATTGTACTCTGATATTTTGATGGGATGTATGGTTTGACCTTTTAGAACATGGTTGCGATGTGTTATGGTGTGATCAAACAATGTTTTTATTTATTAATGTTTTCTAAAGTAATATTTTAAAATGAAATTTTCGGTCGTAAAAATTGGGTCGTTACATTTAATAGTTAAAATTCAACCCTTATACTATTTATAACATTAATGGTTAATTATTATATATATGTATAAGAATAAGTCGTTTTACCGTTAGTAGGCCTCATTCACGAAGCTGGTCTATAAGGTGGGTATAAGGTTGTTGCCTATAAAATGGCGACTTAATGGGTGTATACTCTCACCTACCGCTTGCTTGATCTGTGGAGGGTCGTTAGCCGAACGGGTAGAACAATGACTTTAAATCCTCATTAAATGTATAATGAATATTATAAAATAACTAAACTCTTTTAATTCCCAATCTTAGTTATTTTAGGAAAATGTGAACATGGTGCTAGTCCATGGAATTCACACTTTGTACCTTACCAAGTCGTTGGTGGAGCATGTGTGGTTAACCGGCACACTAACTAGGACTAGTAAGGATCACCAAGGGTGACTTAATGTTTGTCATAGATCAATGGAGCGTGTGTGGTTAACTGGCACATTGATTAGGTGATAATATTAAGAGTACCAAGTGAATTAGCATGGTTATTCACACCTTGTTTTGTGATCCTCGGCATCCCAGTCACAAAACTTGAAGGGCACAATCGAGATTGAAACATGCCATTGAAAAGTTCAATGAATCTCAAAAGAATCTAGGAATTTCAAATCCAATTAAACCTAATAAATCATTTCGTTTTCGTGGTGGAAATTGGTGAATCGTCATTCACCTACCTTTCAAATATATTATTACTTAGATTACGGCATCCCTCTTCTAAGTGTAATATATTGTGATTGGATACTAGCCTTGATATTACATTTGGGTGTCTTATTAAGGATCCTATATATCTAAACTTACTCTCTTTTCTGATGTCTTCCAACACTAATGCTTCAGGCTCTAACCCAACTAGTTCTTTCTCTCTCATGAATCTTTGTGGGAGGGTCATCTTTGATGGTTCCAACTTCATGGATTGGATTAGGAACATCAGGATGGTTACTCGTTATGAGGACAAGGAATATGTCCTCGATAAGTAGTTAAAACAACTTGATGAGTCTACTGCTACTCCTGAGGAGATCGCTGAATTCAGGACTCATGAGAGAGATGCTACTAAGGTGGCATGTATCATGATGACCACGATGATAGCTGAGCTCCAAAAGTCGTATGAAGATTTCTACCCTTTTGAGATGCACCAGGACCTGATGGAAAGGTACCATCAGAGTGCTCGTCAGGAGCGGTATGAAATAATCTCCTCCATAATAACTACCCGCATGAAGGACGGTGAATCCGTCACGGGCCACATGCAAAAGATGCAAAGGTATGTGGACCGTTTGCTGAAGCTGAATGTTAACATCCCTGAGGAGTTGGCAATTGACATCATTTTGCACTCCTTGCCTTCTTGTTATGATCATTTTCGAATGACATATCATATGAACAAGGAGGAAGTTACCCTCAACAAGCTTCAAGGACTCTTGAAGACCGCGGAATCCGGTCTTAAGGGTAAAGCGGTTGTTACCTCTACTACTCCTACTCCAACATCTACCCCTGTTTTAGCTATTGGGCAAGGCAAAGGGAAGAAGAGGAAGCACCCTTCGAAGGGTACCAAGGGAAAGTCTCTTGAAGGCTCCTCATCAAAGACCAAGAGCAGTTCTGCCACTCCTTCTGCCATTCCCAAGGATGCTGAATGCTTTTATTGCCATGAAAAGGCACACTGGAATCGAAACTGCCCTAAGTACTTGCATGATCTAAAGGATGGGAAAGTGAACCCCACCCATGCAGGTATTTACACTATATTGTCTAATTACTCAACATATTCTAACTCTTGGGTACTTGATACAGGATGTGGTATTCACATATGTTCTGATTTGCAGGGCCTAAGAAGAAGTGAGAATGTGGAGCACAGGAAGATAAACTTGATCATGGGGAATAGGAAGGCTTCACCTGTTTCCAAGATTGGATTTTATACTTTGTTGCTTAATAATGGGTTAAAATTAGATTTGAATAAATGTGTGTACTCGTCTGAAATGGCGAGGAATATTATTTCTTTTCATGCTTTGTACAAACAAGGTTTTACCTTTTCGTTTGATAATGAATGTGGTGGTATTAATGCTTTCTTTAATAATGAGTTTTATTTTAAAGGATTACCTTGTGATGGTGTGTATGAAACTGTGTCGATTGTAGACAACTTTGAAAATAATGTGTTGTATATTGATTCTTCTGCTAGCCTAGATAAGGCATCATTGTGGCATTGTCGTCTTCGACATGTAAATAGGAAACGCATAGGCCAACTCCAAAAGAGTGGAGTCTTGGAATTATTTGTCCTTAAATCGGATGATAATTGTGAATCTTGTCTACTTGGAAAGATGACAAAATCACCCTTCACTGGAACCTGTGAGAGGGGTGAGGGTTTATTGGACCTAATACATACTGATGTATGTGGGCCATTCGAAACCGCCACAAGGGATGCTAATCGGTATTATGTGACTTTTATTGATGATTTTAGTAGATATGGGTATGTCTACTTAATCAAACATAAGTCCGAAACCTTTGAAAGGTTTAAGGAATTCAAACAGGAAGTAGAAAATCAATTGGGCAGGAACATTAAGATGCTTCGATCCGATCGAGGTGGTGAGTATCTTAGTACCGAGTTCCTTGACTATCTTAAGGAGTGTGGGATTGTCTCACAATTGACTCCTCCCAGGACACCACAGCTGAATGGTGTAGCTGAGAGGCGTAATCGAACCTTGTTGGACATGGTTCGCTCTATGATGAGTCGAGTTTCGTTACCAATCTCTTTTTGGGGGTATGCCTTAGAGACTGCCGCCCATATTCTTAATCTAGTCGCTACAAAGATGGTTACCAAAACACGTCATGAGATGTGGACTGGGAAGGTTCCCAATTTAGACCACATCAAAATTTGGGGTTGCGAAGCTTTCGTGAGGCGTGAAACTCATGACAAGCTTGAACCCCGAAGTGAAAGGTGTATTTTCATCGGCTACCCATAGAAATCCTTCGGTTACCTATTCTACAGACCCAGTGAGAATGTGGTCTTTGTAGCACGAAGAGGGATCTTTCGCGAGAAAGAATTTATAAGCCAAGGAGACAATGGGAGGCATATTGATCTTGAAGAAATTCAAGAATCAATTGGTGAAGGAACCTCAGACACTAGCAATCAACCTGAGGAGGAAACTCCTGTTGATCCAGCTGATGAGTCTGTACCTCCGAGGCGTTCCACACGGGTTAAGAACACACCTTCGTTTTATTATGGCTTCCATATTACTACGGAAGGTGATACGTTTATTAGTGATAGTACACTGGTAAATTTGGATGAACCCAGCAGTGTTAAGGAAGCCATGGCAGGCCCGGAGTCTGCTAAATGGAAGGAGGCTATGGACAGTAAGATACAGTCCATGTATGACAATCAAGTTTGGAACTTGGTTGACAATGTACCAGGCCGTAAAACAGTCAGGTGCAAATGGATCTTCAAGAAGAAGACAGACATGGAAGGAAAAGTGCATACTTATAAGGCTCGACTGGTTGCGAAGGGTTTTACTCAAACTCGAGGTATTGATTATGATGAAACCTTCTCGCCGGTAGCAAAGATTAAGTCTATTAGGGTTATGTTAGCCATTGCAGCATTTCATGATTCTGAAATATGGCAAATGGATGTCAAAACCGCTTTCCTTAACGGAAATTTGGCTGAGGATGTGTACATGAATCAGCCAGAGGTTTTTGTAAGTGTAGAGTACCCTAATAGAGTATGCAAGCTTGAGAAATCCATTTATGGATTAAAACAAGCATCTTGTAGCTGGAATCTTTGTTTTGATGAGAAGGTAAAAGAGTTTGGCTTCTCGAGAAGCGAAGATGAGTCTTGCGTGTATGTCAGAGCTAGTGGGAGTATAGTTAGCTTCTTGGTACTGTATGTGGATGACATACTACTCATAGGAAATGACATCCCAACCTTGCAGGAGGTTAAGTCCTGGCTTGGGAAGTGCTTTGCTATGAAGGACCTAGGGGAGGCTACCTATATCCTAGGGATAAGGATATTAAGAGAAAGGAGTAGAAGATTAATTGGACTTAGTCAGAGTACCTACTTGGATAAGGTGTTAAAAAGGTTCAACATGGAGAATTCCAAGAAAGGAGATTTACCGATCCAAAGCAATACCAAACTGAGTAAGACTCAGAGTCCGAGTACAGAGGCAGAGATAGCTGAGATGATCCAATTACCGTATGCTTCCGCAGTTGGCTCGATCATGTATGCTATAACTTGTACCCGTCCTGATGTGGCATTTGCTTTGAGCATGGTCAGCAGGTATCAGGGGAACCCTGGCAAGGCTTATTGGACCGCGGTAAAGAACATTCTCAAGTACCTGCGGAGGACTAAGGATTGGGTCCTTACCCTTGGTGGCAGTGATGACTTGAAAGTATTAGGGTATAGTGATGCTGGTTTTCAGACTGATAGGGATAATTTCCGCTCTCCGTCGGGCTGGATCTTTACCTTAACTGGAGGGGCAATTTCTTGGAAGAGTTCCAAGCAGGAGACGGTGGCTGATTCGACTTGTGAATCAGAGTATATAGCAGCGAGTGAAGCAGCGAAGGAGGCGATATGGCTAAAGAACTTCATCGGAGACCTTGGAGTTGTAGCAGCTATTAAGGAACCTATAGAGATTTTATGTGACAACAATGGTGCGGTTATCTTAGCCAAGGAACCTAGAGATCATGGCAGATCCCGACACATTAACCGAAAATATCACTTCATAAGACACAAGATTGAAGAAGGACTCCTTGTAACAAGGAGGATATCGTCGGATGAGAATCTTGCAGATCCACTTACGAAGGGACTGACGAGGGTTAAGCATTTTCAGCATGCAAGACGCATCGGGCTGAGGGACGATATTAGTTTTACAGATTAGATAGTTTTCCTGAAACTTGTAAAATGTAATCGACGTTTGATGATGGATAAAATTTGTGATTTATTTATGAGTAAAGTGTTACTATCATTGTCAATTATTTACTATTGTTTCAGTTTTGCATGTTTTGACTTCCAGAATAATTAATTTATTCAAACCTCCACAATCGATCATACGTCGGAAGTAGGTATGAATCAAGATTGTCATGAATTGGGTTTGTAGATGCCTTAAAGGTGTTTAGACATTGCAATGGTTGCTGCAACATTCATGAGTACTCATAAGTTATGAGTATTGGTATAAACCCACGCTCACTTGTATCACTTCATGGAATTTATCTCGAGTGATCGTGAGACGATAACATCATATAAATCTTTAAACCTAGAGATATGAGTTGTTACCTATGAGTTGGTTGTGCATTGATTGCACGTAAACACATCAGTAACTTGATGTTATAAAACGTGCCTTTGTGTACAATTCAATAAGTAGTAGAACAAGCATATCAGTCGAAGTTTATCTGTTCCTTCTAGAAATAGAAGCGATATCTGGGCCCCTCGATGATTTTGTGTTGACCCATGTACCAGGCCTGGTCAGAACTAAACCGATGTGTTCAGTGAAGTTCTTCGTCAAACAAATCGGAAAATCGAGAAACAACTGCTAGACAATAAGCAAGACATAGTTCCATGTGTTTGTCCGGCTGATATCATGAGAACAGAGGATTATGTGATCACTTATCTAAAATGGCGCTTCATAGTTCGACAGAGTCTTCATAGTTTGAGGGAGTTTTCGAGAGCTACGATTGCTGGTTTGTTCCTGAAGTTATAGGCAAATATAGTTATTAGAATTTTCCAAGTGGGAGTCTGTTGGATAAGGTGTCTAAGTCCATAACTTATTTGGTATATACTTGACCCGACCGGCATGGTCCATTTGGGTTGCATCACATCCAAATTATTATGGATAATTTTATGAGAGTTATACACATATGTTTATTAATACATTATGAGTTATAATATATTAATATGAAGTTACGTTATTTAATTAGTTTTAGTTTTAAATTAATTATGAATTAATTTAGAGATTAAAAGGAATACTAATTAGATTATGGGCTATTTGTTTTATATAGTGTGGGCTAATACTCATTTGTTAATGGGCTAGGCTTATGTGGAAGTCCATGGATGATCCATGGAGCTTTTAACCCATGGATCCTTGGAAAGGAAAAGACATGGGTTATTAGGGTTTCACCCTAACCATGCACAGTATATAAGCATGCTTATGGAGCATGAAATGGAGCCTAAGAGAAAACTAGTGAACTAGTGTGTGTGTGTGCATGTGTGTGGCCGATTTTATGCAAGGTGTATACTCTCTCAAAGTTTTCCAAGAGTTTGTGGTGTTTGTGATTCCAATTGAGGCATTCACACTATTGGTGCTTGGCCCTCAAACTCCTTAGAACCAAACTCACCAAAAGGTATGTAATCTCTTCTAACTCTTTTATGTTGAAATGTTCCCCATGCACAATTAGGAAGTGTTAGATTGCTCAAAACACAACAAGACCCAGCCCGACTGAGTGCGGAAATTATCCCTATCAGTTTGGAAGCTAGCATCACTATACCCTACAACTCTCAAGTCATCACTCCCACCGAAGGTAAGGACCCAGTCCTTAGTCCTTCGCAGGTACTTGAGGATATTCTTTACCGCAGTCCAGTGTTCCTTGCCAGGGTTCCCCTGATACCTACTAACCATGCTCAAAGCAAAGGCTACATCAGTTCGAGTACACGTCATAGCATACATGATTGATCCTACAGCAGAAGCATAAGGTAGTCGACTCATTTCTACTATCTCAGCCTCAGTACTAGGGCTTTGTGTCTTACTCAATCTGGCATTACTCTGAATGGGTAACTCACCTTTCTTGGAGTTATGCATGTTGAATCTTTTCAACACTTTGTCCACATAGGTGCCTTGACTAAGTCCAATTAGTCTTTTACTCCGGTCTCTCAAGATCCTTATCCCTAGGATATAGGCAGCTTCGCCAAGGTCCTTCATAGCGAAACACTTCCCAAGCCAGGACTTTACTTCCTGCAAAGTTGGGATGTCATTTCCTATGAGTAGTATGTCATCCATATACAATACCAAGAAGCTGACTATACTCCCACTAGCCTTGACATAAACATAAGATTCATCTTCACTCCTAGAAAAGCCAAATTCCCTGACCTTTTCATCAAAGCAAAGATTCCATCTGCGAGGTGCTTGCTTCAATCCATGAATGGATTTCTCAAGCTTACACACTCTATTAGGGTACTCGTTGCTGACAAAACCCTCTGGCTGACTCATGTAAACATCTTCATCCAACTTTCCATTAAGGAAAGCGGTTTTGACATCCATTTTCCATATTTCATAGTCATGAAATGCAGCTATGGCTAACAGAACCCGAATAGACTTAATCTTGGCTACTGGAGAAAAGGTCTCATCATAGTCCACTCCAGGAATTTGAGAGAAGCCCTTTGCAACCAGTCTAGCCTTATAAGTGTGTACTTTACCATCCATGTCGGTCTTCTTCTTGAAGACCCATTTGCACCCTATAGTCTTACAACTTGGTACATTCTCAACCAAGTTCCAAACTTGATTGCCATACATGGATTATATCTCGCTATCCATAGCCTCTTTCCATTTCGCAGACTCGGGGCCTACCATGGCTTCCACGTAACTGTTAGGTTCATCCATACCTATTAGTGTCTCATCACTAATAAGTGTCTCACCTTCTGCAGTAATATGAAAACCATAGTAGTCCTCAGGTGCATTCCTAACTCTCGTGGAACGTCTCAGAGGTACAAAATCGTCAATTGGCTCAATAGGAGTTTCCTCCTCAAGTTGAGGGCTAGGGTTTGAAGTTCCTTCACCACTTGACTCTTGAAATTCTTCAAGGTCAATTTGCCTCCCACTGTTTCCAAGGCTTATAAATTCTCTCTCTCGAAAGACTCCTCTTCTTGCTACAAAGACCACATTATCACTGGGTCTGTAAAAGAGTTAACCAAAGGATCTTTGTGGGTAGCCAATGAAAATATACCTATCGCTTCGGGGTTCTAGCTTATCATGAGACTCGCGCCTCACAAAAGCTTCGCAACCCCAAATCTTGATGTGGTCTAGTTTGGGTACTTTACCAGTCCACATCTCGTGAGGAGTTTTGGCAACTTTCTTTGTACGGACTAGATTAAGGATATGGGCGGCAGTCTCTAAGGCATACCCCCAGAATGAGATTGGTAGCGAAGCTCGACTCATCATGGAATGAACCATGTCTAACAAGGTTCGATTACGCCTCTCAGCCACACCATTCAACTGCGGTGTCCTGGGAGGTGTCAATTGTGAGACAATCCCACATTCCCTTAGATAGTCGAGAAACTCTGAACTAAGATACTCACCACCACGATCGAATCGAAGCATCTTAATGTTCCTGCCCAATTGATTCTCGACTTCCTGTTTAAATTCCTTAAACCTTTCGAAAGTCTCTGACTTATGCTTGATTAAGTAGACATATCCATATCTACTATAATCATCAGTAAAAGTCAAATAATAATGATTAGCATCCCTTGTGGCATGTTTGAATGGTCCACACACATCCGTATTGTCACACCCCCAAACCAAGGATGGCGGAAACGTCCGGGGGTGGATGACTTCATGTAGAGTATCACAACAATGAGTATAATAGTGCTCGAAGTAAATACAACCAACACAAATATAATTGAAAACGTTACATCAAAGCACATGTTTACATGATTCACATCAATTACATTATGATACAAAATGAACTGTTTGACGATTTATCGTCCCATCCTTAAAACGTTGTTGATTTCCTGTTTTCACTGAATTCCTAAGAATACAAGTAGTTTTGAAAAGTGTCAACACAAAGGTTGGTGAGTTCATAAGAGATTTCGTTAGAAAAGTAAATCGTTTTCCTAGTAAAAGCGTTAGAATATGTATCCAGAAAATCCGATATTTTCTTTAAAATCTGTGTAATGTAGTCTTATGACTGAAGACCAAAATATATAAGTAACCTTTCTTATTAATAGAAAATGTTATGTATTTAAATGGACATGGACGCTTTTGAATTAAATGAAATTTCTGTACGTTCTCATGTTTGTTAATACATTATATATGTGTAGTCCTAAATTAGAGGACCGAGTAATAACAAGTATTGACCATACTTAAAGGTATAAATGTGGTTTCAAATGATGTGTGGTCGTAACTACCAAAACCAAAATTGTACAGTAAAATCTGTACTCATAGAGATAAAAAGTGATTTTAAATCGACATAAAACTCATTTAAGTTTTAAAAATAAAATCCCTTAAACTTATGGATTGTTATATCCTATGTGAGTCGCTATAATCATACTATGACTATGTGAACCTGCCACGACGTTCTCAGGCGTCGCGAAAACTGAAATGACATTTGTCACCCGTAGACCTGCAGGTCCCACTGTAGCTAGCAGCAAGGTGTGGGGTATCAAACCCAATATAGATCTATATACAAGTATCACGTTCTCCCTCAAGGAGATTCTGATTATAACTACCAGGAATTATATCCCGCACTCGGACGTACGGGGAGAGAGAGAGAGAGAGTCTCACAATATAGGATAACAAGTTTACGTGAAATGTGTGTGAATATAAATCTTTCTTGTATGAATGTACCCTTTTTGTACGAGTGTGTTGAGTGATGTATCATAAACTATACCTATTATAGTTTATCTAAAATGTATGTAATATGTATGAACTCTTTTATGGAAATGTATTAGTGTTATAAATTTTTCAAACTATAGGTTAACAAGTTTACGTGAAATGTGCGTGAATATAAATCTTTCTTTTATGAATGTACCCTTTTTGTACGAGTGTGTTGAGTGATGTATCATAAAATATACCTATTATAGTTTATCTAAAATGTATGTAATATGTATGAACTCTTTTATGAAAATGTATTAGTGTTATGAATTTGTCAAACTATACCTTTATAGTTTAATATACGTGTTCTAAAATGAATGATTAATATTTATTATGAATTACTTAGTTTCAGTTCATGATGACAAAATAACAAGGAAACACATTCAATAATTAGAACTTATGATTATACACTTTGCTCAACATAATACAAAGTGTTATGATATTTACATGCTGTTGGCTAACTTTAGCCATTCTGCCCTGTTTTGGAAAAATCATAGAAAAATCATACGAAGTCGAAAACTAGATCCGTAAATTCTGAGAGTTCACAAAATGTGTCTAGTTTACTCATAATTTTTATCACGATTTTTAACGACCTCCAACTTGGGTGAAAAAGTCAATAATCACAGACTGGTCCGGGTTGTTGTTTGAAATGACAGGCAGTTTTGTAAAAATCACCATAAATTGTAGAAAACTCGTATGGAGATGTGCAAGTAGTCATTTTAAATCTAAAAACTTGAACTATTTGCACCTTGTACAGTTTTGTAAACAAAAATGTTTAAGATGCCCAAAACAGTCCGTGAATGGAGTTGAACTTTTCTGATGAAGGCTGTTAGAAAATTTTAGTTATGTTCTTAGTGTTTTAAGTTGTATTCCCCACCTGAAAACTTGAGAAAACATGAAAATGTAGGGGTATGAACTCACCTTGAGTGATTTTAGTGGATGGATGATGGAGAGAAGGGGTGTTCAACTCAAGAACACTTGGGAAGATTGCTTGAAGATTTGAAGATCTAACACAAATATGATGGAGTTTGTGTAAGATATCCATGATTTGAGTGGAAATAAGTGAGATAATCATAAGGAGAATGGATTATGCTTACCAAATGTGGAAGAACACTTGATAATCAGCCTTGAATCTCGAGTTTGGTGGAGAAAGAGTTTGAGAGAATAGTGGTGTTTGATACTTAGTGAAATGAGAGCAAATGAGAGAAATGAAGAGAGAGGATGTTTGTTCCAGCTCTAAAAACGTGGGAATGAGTGTAATTTGAGTGTAAGGTACATTGAAGTGACTTAGGTAAGGTGGGGAGGTATGACTGGTCATAGAGTGGGTGTGGGGTGGTTGCTTGTGACATTGGATAAGGCAAAGTCAACACTCCACCTTTAATAATTCACCTATTTGAGTTTTTTATTATTTAGATAATGATTTTCATCAAAATATGTTTAAATTATGAATATTTAGGGTTTATTATGTTAAAATATAATTTCTGGAGAAAATCCCGCTTTAAAATCACGAAAAACGGGCTTAAAATGTTAAAAATATCAAAAATGGGCTAAAAGTGACAATTTTCCGAATTCTGGCCGAGGTTCGGCCTTCTGATGCTGAAACCGAGAGGAGGGAGGGTAGAAACCGAGAGGGGATAAGGGAGAGAGCAGGAACCGAGAGTGGAGAAGAGAGAGGGCAGGAACCGAGAGGGGGGAGGAGAGAACAGAGAGGCGCGAAGAGACAGAGAGGAGAGAAGGAGCAGAGACCGAGAGGAGGGAAGAGAGAGCAGAGACCGAGAGGCGGGTAGAGACAGAGAGGAGAGAAGGAGCATAGAGGCGAGAGGACAGAGACCTAGAGAATAGAAAGGAAGAGACAGAGACCGAGCGACCAGAAGAGACAGAGAGTGAGCAGACAGAGACCGAGCGACCAGAAGAGACAGAGAGTGAGAAGACAGAGACCGAGCGACCAGAAGAGAGACCGAGAGGGGCAGAGACCGAGGCTCGGTCTCGCATGCCTCAGCCAACAGAGGCTCGGTTCTGGTCCTAAGAGGCCTCTCTTCTTGGTTTCGGTTCCTAAAGCCTATTTTTCTCGTTTTCGACCCGTTTTAAGCTGTATTTGACCCGGTTAAGGGTCGGAATGACCCGAATGATTCTAAAAAGTTACGGGAACTATTTGAGGGAGATTTGGGAGAGATTTCTCACACTTGGAGAGATTTGGGAGAGATTTGACATTCTTGGAGAGATTCCTCATACAAAGAGATATTTGAGAGAGATTTCACATACTTGGAGAGATTTGACATTCTTGGAGAGATTTCTCATACAAAGAGATATTTGAGAGAGATTTCACATACTTAGAGGAATTTCTCATTCAAAGAGAGTTTTGGGAGGAGTTTCACATACTTAGAGAGATTTCAAATAGAGAGAGATAGAGTGAAAACGATTGAGAGAGGTTTCGAGTGTGGCATTTGTGAGTGTCCGGCTTTGTAATGCTCTGTTCGTAAACCCTGTTAAGCCTTTTTTTAAGAATCTTACACACTCCCGATGAGTATGCAACATTGTTTTATCGGTTTGGCTCGCCACGTACAACAGTTTTAGGTTAAGGAGATCTAGGTGTTCGCACTTTTTTCTTTATGATTTCTCATTAGAATAGAGAGTTATGTAGAAGTTTCATAGTGTAAATTTTTGTACTCACGGGCAAATTGAGTCAAACGGTTTGACTTGCTGACTTTAGTTGACTTTGTCTTGACCGAAATTTGACGGTTGTCACATCATCCCCCCGTTAGAGGGAATTTCGTCCCGAAATTTGAATTTAGGCAAGGAGTAGGCATGAATAATCAAGCCGAGAAGTGAGGATACTTCCTAATCGACTGACTCACGTGCTCCCATGTGACTCTAGGTCCTTGGTTAGTATTCCAGCGAACTTTCACTAATGGGAAGTGGCGTTGTTTCATCCGCTTGACCTCGATCCATGGTCACCATGGTTCTTCCAAGAAGGTGAGGCTCTTGTGGAACTCGATCTCGTCGAGGGGAATTGCAAGAGTCTCGTCGGATAGATACTTCTTGTAAATTTGGGATGTGTTGGGTAGGGTGTACTTTACCAAGCTCGCGGGGGTAGATTGAAGAAGCGAGTTACAGGGCTAATTCTGACTAGAATCTCGAAAGACACAATTATTTGGGGTATTGGCTTTCCACGCTTTCCGAAGCGTACTAAGCCTTCCCAGAGTGAGTGTTTCTAGAGGAATTTGGTCGGTTATACTGGAGTTCTAAAGGTTTCTTCTTCTTGCTTCTCTTCCTGTCAAGGGTTGCTCCCTTTAGGGTCAGAGTTGGGAGGGGGTCCGTATTTTTCGAGAAGTTCCAAAGGAACTAAGACGGTAGATCAGCGAGATCCAGAATTTTGGCGTATTTCTGCTAACGCCTTCGGTGCTGACTGTTTCTCAACGGTTTTGATCAATTGAAAGGGTCCTTATGAATTTCCACCTTGGTAACGATGTGTCTTGCGAATTGAACTCCTCAATTCCAAAACTCGTATCTAGAGAACTTCGGGTAATACTTCTCTGATCGTATTTCTTCTGTGGTTTGTTGTAGCTGCTCTCCATGGTTTCCTTCTTACTACGAGGGTAGATAAATAAGTCATTTGTAATGACGATGATGAAATGATCCTAGCAAGAATGGTATATCCTATTTGTTACTTTCATGAATCCTACAAGTGGGTTTGGTCCTATCCGAGGGTTATCACTACGAACTTTCAGCGTCTGCATCGACATTGGAGGATTGTTCTCGGACATCCTTCTTCAATACTCGTGACTGATGATATTCTGATCTCAGGTCCAAATCCAAAAGGATACCTCGTTCCTTGAGGTTGGTCGGCCTATTCGTCAATGCGAGGCAGATAGTAAAGGTTTCTATTAGAGATGTTGTCGGGGCCTCTGAAATCGATGGAATTATGAGCAATTTGCTTTTCTATTTGACGAATAAGACCAGAGTTTTCCAGGGTGAGAAGCTTGGTTCTTCAATTTCATTGTTGAGTAGTTCGATAGGTTTGACCTGACAACTCTTGTAGCTCGATAGGAAGTATGTGGGTTTGGTTTACGCGACTAGGCCTTTTTGAATGGTAGGACATTCACTTGTCCTTCTGGGCAACCTTAGCCCGAAGCTCATGGCAGGACTCGTACCATATCTGTCCCAAGCTTCTATGCTTGAATCTTGTCTGATACATGCGTGACATTCCCGAAGGTCTCCTGTAAATACATGTGATAAGGCTTGGGGAAGTATGACACTCCTCTGGTGCGTGTTTTGGAGTTCCACAGCGAGAGATGACCCAAAGGTCCGTGCTGAATGTTTATGAGAGACGATAGTTTCGATATTCGGGGGGTTAGGCGAAGGGTCCTTTTGTAGTCGTTAAATCGGAAAGACGAGGGCTATATCAATCAAAATTGAATAACGACAACACTATCTTTTTAGATAACATGAGATAAGTTGTATTCGAAGGAAGAGATCACTAGAGTGATAGAGTGTCCTGTATTTCTTTTCTGTGTGTTCCGTTTTGTTAAATGTTATGATTATTGCAGATGATTCATACCACAGTGTCTAGCACTGGTAGTGGGTGTGTTTTTCAATAGCCAGTAATGATACTTGATATCATGATTCCTGACAGGTCTCCTCATGATCGAGCGGTATATGATCTCCGTATGTAAATTGATATCGTGCAATCGTCGAGTGGGTGACCCCACTCAACCCCTAATACTAGACATTGAATCGGAGTCAGGATGGAATTATCTATTTCAAGACTTAAGTACTTTGATTTTAAATTAACCCCGATGTATGGACAAGGTCATCACAACTTACAGGTAATGCTCCTAAGGTCACACATGAATGTCTTTGGTTTGATTTGCAGGAGAGAGAACATTTTAGCTACTTTTTAGAGAGAAGGTTACTTTAGTAAGCGTACCAAATTCATTACAAACATATAGTACTTAAACGTTTTGTCGTTGGGAACATTACAAAAATCCTAACATGGTTCCCTTGCTGCTCCTATTGGTGTGTTCACACATTCCTCCTGTTCTTTCGTCGTTCTTCTCAGTTGGACATTCTCTCTTGAAGTGTCCCGTTTCACCGCATAGGTAGCATATTGGGCCTACCTTGGTGCAGGTGATTGAAGGGAAGTGTTGGGTCAGGATCTTACAGAAATGGACGGTATGCCCTTTCCTGTTGCAGTTTTTTATAGTGCATCTCCCGGCAAGCCCCATGGTGATGAAAGCCACATCTGTTGCACTTTGGGAGTGATCCCTCATATGGTCTGGCAGGCATTTGGGTGGCAGACCCTGAGGCTAGTGTCGAGGCATGTGTCATGACTGCTGTTCTAATGGTAGGGGCGGCCCTAGGTTATTGTCTTTTAGTGTATCCTTTAGATTGGTGGCGCTCTTTCATGTCCCAAAACTTTCTCTTCTTGTTCGTAGGTTTGTGGCCTGAGGTATTTTTGTTGGTAGGTACCCATTGGTGTCCCTGATTGTTACCACAATTTGTATTGTTAGTACCGCTTCCACCCCTGCTGACGTTGTTAGTATTGAAATGCACCATGACGGCTGCCACGGCTGCCGTGACTGCAGCTTGAAAAGTAGCAGCGTTTATCTGTAGTATTGGCGCCTTGCTAGTGGGTTTGTTTCCTCTTGGTGAAGACATAGTTCTGTTTCATGTTGACAAACGACTTCGTTAGTGGAAATGACTGTCTTAAGTGCATCCTTACAATTTATATTTACGCATATAAATTTTTGCACATTACTGTACTATTCTTAGTGTTTCTGCTAACGCTCCCGAGATGGAGTTATGGCAGTAGGTAGGAGTAGGTTTCATATGGACGTTAAGCTTTACTCCTCTTAGAATCATGTTTGTCCGAACACCTTGGCTAAGGAATTTTGATGGGATCCGGTGCATTAGTGCTGGTATGATCGCACCCATAGGTCTATGAAGAAGAAACTTCTCAACAAATGTTTAAAGGTGAGACGATAATGAGTTTCTAGAATGGCTATATATCGCGAGTTTTCTAACTAAGTTTATCTCATATCGATTTATATCAAAGTTCGGTTGTTTAGGGTGTTCTGAAAACAATTTATAACGAGATTCTTTGTATAATAAACTGATGTATTTTAGTAGTTCGGTATCCAAGTGAAACCTTATACTTGACCCAAGCTAAGTCCTTATCACGACCTATTGATGTATGCTTAGTTATATAATTAAGGCTAGATAGTCCTTCGAGTCTGATAGGTACATCCTAAGCCCATCTTGTTAATATGACTCTAGAAATCATGGTTTCAGTGAAAATTTTGACCTCGATGCAAGTCTACTTCACATTTGTGCATGGGCGGGTTTTGATAGAGGATAGATTTCTCGATTAGTATGACCACTTAATTTGTTGTGTCGTCATTTTACTTACAATAGAGTAGCACCAGCGCATACTTATGAAGCTAATTTACCAGGTCTGGTGAGCGGTACGAACTTTACTTACGATGATCCATCCCTTGTGATGCCTGAGGCAAGGTCGATGTAGTTTTGTAGCTTTGCCAATCAACGCTTGGCTACAATCATCCTTTCTTTGAATGCTGGGTGTCCTACCCTTTTACTCTCTTTCCTCTTCACGAGTGGCGATAAGGTCCTGAAAAGAGAGTTGGTCTCGGGAATAGTAGTATAATTCTGAGTCACCGATACATGAGATGGTGGGGTTTATAGTAGCGCGCAGTTTTCTGAACTCAAATTGTAGTCTTCCCGTTTTGATCCCCGATGATCACGATCCGCCGGGTCTTTGCCGGGAGGGCTCTGTCCGTCAGTCCCCCGTGGTTGAGGTCATAGCATCCTTGTTGGTCTCCACATGGTGGTTGTTGTCATTGTTGTCGACATTCAACCCTCGATCACGATTGCCCAACGGGTCACAGGTTCATTATAGTCGAAACGGTTCACGGAACCCTTGCTATGCATGGAGGATCGATTTCCTCCAGTCCCGCTTATGATTCTTCTCATAACCATTCACCATTCCTCGAGTTCGGATTAGGAAAGTAAGGGTCGTCCGGTTAGTAGGATTTTTGCTATGCCGTATTTGCGAGAATAGAAGTGGAGGAGATAAGTACGATGCGTCTAACTCTATTATCACTTACTTATAGGGGGGTGATCCTTATTAGTTACTCCTATAATGACATAGTGCATACTAATTACATATAACAAGATATGATAGACCTTTGAATAAGTGATCCCACTCTAGGTCCACATCCAAACAAGGAAAAGGAAGTAAAGTAATGACCACAAATTCTAAGTCTATAATTTCTAAGTTATATATAACCTTAAAGTATCCACTTCGGGACTATAGACCTATTATTAAGGATCTATTTAGTTTTCATATAAGTTATGATATTACAAAATACTCCTGTAGTATTCTAAACTCATGTTCTGTTATAATGTTCTCATTGTGGTAGTGTCGGTAAGTTTTAGACTTGTTGCCATATCACAACTATGATTGGGCATGTGCTAATCACTCCTCGGACCAGCATAGTTGATCAGGCTATGCCACTCCCAGGACTGACCATACATCCCCGAGCTTACCTGTGATATTCAACAATCATTACTTTTGTTTTGTTCTAGAGTGGTGCTGACCTTAATATGTATGTATGCATGTATACCTTTAATAAGAAACTATTTATTTCTAAAATTATGGTTGTTTTGAAACTTTAATTCAGAGACTTAGTCCCAATGCATTTATAGTTTGTATATCTTATGTGGTTTGATATACTGAGCTCACTAAAAACAATGCTCTGATACCAATCTGTCACACCCCCAAACCAAGGATGGCGGAAATGTCCGGGGGTGGATGACTTCATGTAGAGTATCACAACAATGAGTATAATAGTGCTCAAAGTAAATACAACCAACACAAATATAATTGAAAACGTTACATCAAAGCACATGTTTACATGATTCACATCAATTACATTATGATACAAAATGAACTGTTTGACGATTTATCGTCCCATCCTCAAAACGTTGTTGATTTCCTATTTTCACTGAATTCCTGAGAATACAAGTAGTTTTGAAAAGTGTCAACACAAAGGTTGGTGAGTTCATAAGAGATTTCGTTAGAAAAGTAAATCGTTTTCCTTGTAAAAGTGTTAGAATATGTATCCAGAAAATCCGATATTTTCTTTAAAATCTGTGTAATGTAGTCTTATGACTGAAGACCAAAATGTATAAGTAACCTTTCTTATTAATAGAAAATGTTATGTATTTAAATGGACATGGACGCTTTTGAATTAAATGAAATTTCTGTACGTTCTCATGTTTGTTAATACATTATATATGTGTAGTCCTAAATTAGAGGACCGAGTAATAACAAGTATTGACCATACTTAAAGGTATAAATGTGGTTTCAAATGATGTGTAGTCGTAACTACCAAAACAAAAAGTGTACAGTAAAATCTGTACTCATAGAGATAAAAAGTGATTTTAAATCGACATAAAACTCATTTAGGTTTTAAAAATAAAATCCCATAAACTTATGGATTGTTATATCCTATGTAAGTCGCTATAATCATACTATGACTATGTGAACCTGCCACGACGTTCTCAGGCGTCACGAAAACTGAAATGACATTTGTCACCCGTAGACCTGCAGGTCCCACTGTAGCTAGCAGCAAGGTGTGGGGTGTCAAACCCAATATAGATCTATATACAAGTATCACGTTCTCCCTCAAGGAGATTTTGATTATAACTACCAGGAATTATATCCCGCACTCGGACGTACGGGGAGAGAGAGAGAGAGAGAGAGAGAGAGAGAGAGTCTCACAATATATGATAACAAGTTTACGTGAAATGTGTGTGAATATAAATCTTTCTTGTATGAATGTTCCCTTTTTGTACGAGTGTGTTGAGTGATGTATCATAAACTATACCTATTATAGTTTATCTAAAATGTATGTAATATGTATGAACTCTTTTATGGAAATGTATTAGTGTTATGAATTTATCAAACTATAGGTTAACAAGTTTACATGAAATGTGTGTGAATATAAATCTTTCTTGTATGAATGTACCCTTTTTGTATGAGTGTGTTGAGTGATGTATCATAAACTATACCTATTATAGTTTATCTAAAATGTATGTAATATGTATGAACTCTTTTATGAAAATGTATTAGTGTTATGAATTTGTCAAACTATACCTTTATAGTTTAATATACGTGTTCTAAAATGAATGATTAATATTTATTATGAATTACTTAGTTTCAGTTCATGATGACAAACTAACAAGGAAACACATTCAATAATTAGAACTTATGATTATACACTTTGCTCAACATAATACAAAGTGTTATGATATTTACATGCTGTTGGCTAACTTTAGCCATTCTGCCCTTTTTTGGAAAAATCATAGAAAAATCATACGAAGTCGAAAACTAGATCCGTAAATTCTGAGAGTTCACAAAATGTGTCTAGTTTACTCATAATTTTTTATCACGATTTTTAACGAACTCCAACTTGGGTGAAAAAGTCCATAATCACAGACTGGTCTGGGTTGTTGTTTGAAATGATAGGCAGTTTTGTAAAAATCACCATAAATTGTAGAAAAATCGTATGGAGATGTGCAAGTATTCATTTTAAATCTAAAAACTTGAACAATTTGCACCTTGTACATTTTTGTAAACAAAAATGTTTAAGATGCCCAAAACAGTCCGTGAATGGAGTTGAACTTCTCTGATGAAGGCTGTTAGAAAATTTTAGTTATGTCCTTAGTGTTTTAACTTGTATTCCCCCCCTGAAAACTTGAGAAAACATGAAAATATAGGGGTATGAACTCACCTTGTGTGATTTCAGTGGATGGATGATGGAGAGAAGGGGTGTTCAACTCAAGAACACTTGGGAAGATTGCTTGAAGATTTGAAGATCTAACACAAATATGATGGAGTTTGTGTAAGATATCCATGATTTGAGTGGAAATAAGTGAGATAATCATAAGGAGAATGGATTATGCTTACCAAATGTGGAAGAACACTTGATAATCAGCCTTAAATCTCGAGTTTGGTGGAGAAAGAGTTTGAGAGAATAGTGGTGTTTGATACTTAGTGAAATGAGAGCAAATGAGAGAAATGAGGAGAGAGGATGTTTGTTCCAGCTCTAAAAATGTGGGAATGAGTGTAATTTGAGTGTAAGGTACATTGAAGTGACTTAGGTAAGGTGGGGAGGCATGGCTGGTCATAGAGTGGGTGTGGGGTGGTTGCTTGTGACATTGGATAAGGCAAAGTCAACACTCCACCTTTAATAATTCACCCATTTGATTTTTTTTTATTATTTAGATAATGATTTTCATCAAAATATGTTTAAATTATGAATATTTAGGGTTTATTATGTTAAAATATAATTTCTGGAGAAAATCCCGCTTTAAAATCACGAAAAACGGGCTTAAAATGTTAAAAATATCAAAAATGGGCTAAAAGTGACAATTTTCCGAATTCTGGCCGAGGTTCGGCCTTCTGATGCTGAAACCGAGAGGAGGGAGGGTAGAAACCGAGATGGGAGAAGGGAGAGAGCAGGAACCGAGAGTGGAGAAGAGAGAGGGCAGGAACCGAGAGGGGGGAGGAGAGAACAGAGAGGCGCGAAGAGACAGAGAGGAGAGAAGGAGCAGAGACCGAGAGGCGGGTAGAGACAGAGAGGAGAGAAGGAGCAGAGAGGCGAGAGGATAGAGACCGAGAGAAGAGAAGGGAAGAGACAGAGACCGAGCGACCAGAAGAGACAGAGAGTGAGAAGACAGAGACCGAGCGACCAGAAGAGAGACCTAGAGGGGCAGAGACCGAGGCTCAGTCTCGCATGCCTCAACCAACAGAGGCTCGGTTCTGGTTCTAAGAGGCCTCTCTTCTTGGTTTCGGTTCCTAAAGCCTATTTTTCTCGTTTTCGCCCCGTTTTAAGCCGTTTTTGACCCGGTTAAGGGTCGGAATGACCCGAATGATTCTAAAAAGTTACGGGAACTATTTGAGGGAGATTTGGGAGAGATTTCTCATACTTGGAGAGATTTGGGAGAGATTTGACATTCTTGGAGAGATTCCTCATACAAAGAGATATTTGAGAGAGATTTCACATACTTGGAGAGATTTGGGAGAGATTTGACATTCTTGGAGAGATTTCTCATACAAAGTGATATTTGAGAGAGATTTCACATACTTAGAGGAATTTCTCATTCAAAGAGAGTTTTGGGAGGAGTTTCACATACTTAGAGAGATTTCAAATAGAGAGAGATAGAGTGAAAACGATTGAGAGAGGTTTCGAGTGTGGCATTTGTGAGTGTCCGGCTTCGCAATGCTCGGTTCGTAAACCCCGTTAAGCCTTTTTTTAAGAATCTTACACACTCCCGATGAGTATGCAACATTGTTTTATCGGTTTGGCTCGCCACGTACCACAGTTTTAGGTTAAGGAGATCTAGGTGTTCGCACTTTTTGCTTTATGATTTCTCATTAGAATAGAGAGTTATGTAGAAGTTTCATAGTGTAAAATTTTGTACTCACAGGCAAATTGAGTCAAACGGTTTGACTTGCTGACTTTAGTTGACTTTGTCTTGACCGAAATTTTACGGTTGTCACACGTGTGTACAAGGTCCAACAAACCTTCACCTCTCTCACAAGAACCTGTGAAGGGTGACTTTGTCATTTTTCCAAGTAAGCATGATTTGCAACGACAAAATTGCAAAAATGGTCCCTGTGGTTGACAAAATTATGTAGTTTTGGTCCAAAATGAAATGTTGGTGTACCACTGGTCCAAAATTGGATCTTTTTATTGGTTTTGGTCCCCATTCAATTAAAAAGACAATTATACCCTTATGATTTATACTTTCCATTTTCTTTAATTGTTGTAATACATAAATTAATTTAAATTACATTTTCAAAAAAAAAAAAAAAAAAACTACTTTACTCCTTTTGCCTTCCTCGTCTATAACCTTCATCTGGAAAACCCTCCCAAATCACCGGCGGCGTCTGCACAAGCCTTCCACCGTCGGTAATATCTTCCCCTCCTTCAACACGTCGGCGCCTTCTCTTCCCTACTTCCTCGATGAGTGTAGAATTTCCATCCCCAACAGCTAGTCCGCCTCCCACGCCACTCCTTCTGTGTAAGGATAAACCAACGTTTTGTACTCTAAATTCCTTATACCCCGATCTAAAATCAACGACGAAAGTTAATGGTGGTGGACCTGAAACCGTGAAGCAAAATCGATTCACAATCATCTTCTTCGATTCATCATCTACAAGCATTGATTAACATCGGCAGTCGATGTTTCAGGAATGCCAAATATCCATGAAAATGAAGATTGATGGAGATTCGGTGATTAATTTCTATAGATGATGTCGATGGTTATCATGGTATCACAGTTAACGGTGGTCCAACAGTTAAGGTTCTTAAATGGGATGAGAGAAGCCAAAGGAAGGGGTTAATTTTCAATTCATAATTAACGAGGCTACAATGGTATTTATAGATATGTAGAACTGGAAGCTTGAATTTGGATTTGCAGATTTCATCATCTAGGTGGGTTCTTGTTTATTCTTCTACGATGAACAAAAGTTGGGTTCTTGTTGTAGCTGGAGCAGAGGCAGTAGGAGGTGGATTTCTTGTTGTAGCTGGAGCAACATCATAATTCTTGTGGGAGCTAAGGTTTCCCGAGCACACCACAAAATAGAGGGGAGAGAGAGAGAGAGAGTCAAGCGAATGTTGGTTAAAAGTGTTCTTACCTGCAAGCATTAACAGATGAAGATGGTGGAACGATGGTTGTACCGTTGAGAGAGAGAGAGAGAGAGAGAGAGAGAGTGGTGGGTGGGTTTATTTTTTTTTTTTTGTTTTTATTTTATTATAAGAATAAGAAAATAAATAGATAAATTAAAATATAATTATTTAAGGGGCATATTAGTCATTTTAGGTGGGATGTGGACCAAAAACACAAGAAAATACAACCGTAAGGACCAAAACCACACAAGGTATCTAAAATTGGACCAGTGGTGCACCAACATTTCGTTTTGGACCAAAACTAAATAATTTTGCCAACCATAGGGACCATTTTTGCAATTTTGTCATTTGCAACTATCATCTGACTTTAGGTCAAACGACTCCAAGACTTCATCTCTTTGGAGTTGACCTATGCGCTTTTTGCTTATATGTCCAAGTCGACAATGCCATAACGATGCTTTATCCAAGTTATTATTATTAATAGAATCAATACACATCACATTATTTCCTAAGTTATCAACCACAAATACTGTTTCATACACGCCATCACAAGGTAATGCTTTAAAATAAAGAACATTATTAAAGAAAGCATCAATAGAATCAACTTCATTATTAAATGAAAAGGTAAAACCTTGTTTATACAATGCATGAAAGGAAATAATATTTCTTGCCATTTCTGGAGAATAACAACATTTATTCAAATCTAAACTAAACCCACTACTTAGCGACAAAGTATAAACTCCAATCTTGGTGATAGGTGTAACTTTCCTATTTCTCATGATTAAGTTTATTCTTCCTTGCTCCACATTCTCACTTCTTCTTAGTCCCTGCAAGTCACAACAAATGTGAATACCACAACCGGTATCAAGGACCCAAGATTTAGAATGGGGTGAGTTATTATAAATGATAGTGTAAATACCTTCATGGTTGGGTTTAACTTTCCCATCCTTTACATCTTGCTGGTACTTTGGGCAGTTTCGCTTCCAATGTGCCTTTTCATGGCAATAGAAGCATTCAGCCTCTTTTGGGTCAGAAGAAGGAGTGATGAAACCTTTCTTGGTTCCACTTGAAGAAGAGCCATCAAGGGTCCTAACTTTGGTACCCTTCGAAGAACTCTTTCTCTTCTTCCCTCGTCCTTTCCCGATTGCCAAGACAGGGGCGGAGTTTGTAGAAGTAGGAGTAGTAACAACCGCCTTACCCTTAAGACCACTTTCCGCGGTCTTTAAGAGTCCTTGAAGTTTGCTGAGTGTGACCTCTTCCTTGTTCATGTGGTATGTCATGTGGAATTGATCATAACATGAAGGTAAGGAGTGCAAAATGATATCTATTGCAAGCTCCTCAGGGAAGTTCACATTTAGCTTCAGCAAACGGTCCACAAATCTTTGCATTTTCTGCATGTGGCCCGTGATGGGTTCACCATCCTTCATGCGAGTTGTTATCATGGAGGAGATGATTTCATACCTCTCTTGACGAGCACTTTGATCGTATCTTTCCATCAAGTCTTGGTGCATGTCATAGGGGTAGAAATCTTCATAGGATTTTTGGAGATCCGCGGTCATAGAGGCCATCATGAAGCATGCCACTTTGGTGGCATCCCTTTCATGTGCCCTAAACTCAGCGATCTATTGAGGAGTTGTAACTATCTCATCAATCTCCGTAAGCTCCTTATCGAGGACATATTCCTTGTCCTCGTAGCGAGTAATCATTCTGATGTTTCTGATCCATTCATTAAAGTTGGATCCATCAAAAGTGACTTTCACACATAAGTTAATAAGAGTAAAGGAGCCATTAGGATTAGAACCAGAAGCCGTAGTGTTTGCAGACATCTGAAAATGAAGAAGGTTTTAGTTTAGATATAGAGATAGTCCTTAATAAAACACCCAAATGTAGTATTAAGGCTAGGATCCAATCACAATATATTATAACTTAGAAGAGGTATGCCGTAGTCTAAGTAATAACATATTTGAAAGGTAGGTGAATGACGATTCACCAATTTCCACCAAAAAATGAAATAGTAAATATTAAGTTTTTGATTTGGTACTTAGAAATTCCTAGATTCTTTTGAGATTCAATGAACTTTTCAAAGGCATGTTTCAATCTCGAGTGTGCCCTCCAAGTTTTGTCACTGGGATGCCGAGGATCACAAAATGAGGTGTGAAGTAACCATGCAAACTACTTGGTACCCTTAATAAATTACCCCTCAATCGATGTGCCGGTTAACCACACACGCTCCATCAATACTATGATAAATATTAAGTCACCCTTTGTCTACCTTGTTAAGTCCAAGTTAGTGTGCCGGTTAACCACACACGCTCCACTAATGACTTAGACAAAGTGTAAAGTGTAATTTCATGGATTAGCACCTTATTCACATTTTTCCTAAAGTAACTAAGATTGGGAATTTAATAAAACATTTAGTTACTTTATAATATTCATCATACTTTTAATGAGAATTTATAAGTCCTTGTCTTACCCGTTCGGCTAACGACCCTCCACCGGTCAAGCAAGCGGTGGGTGAGAGTGGACACCCATTAAGTTGCCATTTTATAGGCAACAACCTTATACCCACCTTATAGACCGGCTTCGTGAATGAGGCGTACTAGCGGTAAGACGACTTTGTTCTTATACATACATATATATATATATATATATATATATATATATATATATATATATATATATATATATATATATATATATATATATATATATATATATAATTATTAAATCATAATAATATAAGTATAAGGGTTGAATTTTAACTTTTAAAATTCTAAGGGTTGGAACTAAAGTTTTTAATATGACTTTACTTGTTCCAAAACTTGAGGGCAAGTTTTGTAAACTTTCAAAACTTTTCATTTCTTGTAACTTATGAGTTTAATAGAGTAATAAAATGAAGACTCTTCATTTTCCTAACTCTTGTGTTTTTTTTTAATGGTTTTTAACCCAAGTGACTTTTGGTTTTTCATAACTTGAGGACAAGTTATGGACTCCATTAAAACACATTATGATCAAAATTAATCTACCACATAGGTTACAAATAATTCCTATGATCATCTAAACATCATAAGAACAAGAACATGAATATGAACACTTTCATGAATCAAAATCACACTTAAACTTTGTAATTTTGATAACTAGTTGTTGTAAATGAATTAGCAATGACATTACACCATCTAAAACAAGTTTTCAAGTACCAAAACAGTTTAGGGTAATGTTTCTAATCCATTTCCAGCAACTAAAGTCGAAAATCTGTACTCTGTCGACCCTACTCGCCGAGTGCATGAACCTACTCGACGAGTAGGTTGAAGATACAAGTGAACTCGACGAGTCCCCCCATGGACTCGACGAGTCCAACAGTCAGACAGCAAGTTTTTCGACTTTTTCAACTATATTGCATCAAGTATCAAACAAACAAGCCTAGGCTCTGATATCATTGTTGGGTTTTGAGCATTCTAACACTTCCTAAGTGTACATGCAACCCTAATAAACCTTGGATCTATGTTTGTCTAAGATATATGCATATAATTAATTTTTCCAAGGTTTATATCCTAGCTAGCATGGCATGGGGAACATGAATCAAATAAATCTAGGAGAAATACTTACCTTGAAGTTGTAGTTGATTGCTTAGAGTTTTTGAGCCTAGCACCAATAGTGTGGATGCCTCAAGTGGAAATCATAAATCACCACAAACTTGGAACTTTGAGAGAATAGTCACTAATATCTTGAAATTTGCCCTCACCTCAACAAGTGTCAACTAGTAATTTCAAGAACCAAAGCCTCCTTTATATAGTGTGGAGGATTAGGGTTACATCCCTAAAACCCATGTCTCTTCATTTCCATGAGATCCATGGGTTAAAGCTCCATGGAGAATCCATGGACTTTTCCATGCAAGCCTAGCCCATACCAAATAAGCTTTAGCCCACACTATATAAATATAGAAGCCCATATTTAATTAGTAATATCTTTGATCTCTGAATTAATCCTAGATTAATTATAGATCACTACTAATTAAATAATATGATCTTATATTAATATATTAGAACTTATAATATATTAATAAATCATAACTTGTACTATTCTCAAGTATTATCCATAAATTGTTCGGGTGAAGTGCAACCCAAATGGACCATGTCGGGTCGGGTCAAGTACATACCAAATATAGTTATGAACTTAGACACTATATCCAACAATATATACTGTCGGAAATCATAAATCTAACGTTAGAGATCATAGATCTGGACTGAACCACTTCAGATTTGATGAAAACAAAAGATTTTGGAGGTTGAAGACATACATCTATGGTTGGTAGGGGTAGTGGTGGACCAGATCTGAACAGATCTGGTGGTCTTTAATGGAGATCGAGAGAAAAAAAGGGTGGCGGCGAGATGAAGATGTGTCATCAAAGCTCATAGATCTGAACATCAGTGGTGGTGAAAATTAGTTATGGAGTAGATCAGACGTGGTGGTGGAGTATATCTAGACATGAAATGCATCAACCACACCATATCTGATGCAGATGTGGTGGTGTTTCACCAAAAAATGCCGAGAAAAAGATGATGCTGGAATATGATGGTGACGATGGTCGGAACCGATGTCGGTCAACGACGACAACGCGGGTAGGTAGCGGCAATGTTGGTAGTTGATGATGATAGTGTTGGATATAGTGTCTAAGTCCATAACTATATTTGGTATATACTTGACCCGATCCGGCATGGCCCATTTGGGTTGCAGTTCACCCGAACAATTTATGGATAATATTTGAGAATAGTACAAGTTATTATTTATTAATATATTATAAGTTCTAATATATTAATATAAGATCATATTATTTGATTAGTATTGATCTATAATTAATCTAGGATTAATTTAGAGATCAAAGATATTACTAATTAAATATGGGCTTCTATATTTATATAGTGTGGGCTAATGCTTATTTGGAATGGGCTAGGCTTGCATGGAAAAGTCCATGGATACTCCATGGAGCTTTAACCCATGGATCTCATGGAAATGAAGAGACATGGGTATTAGGGTTTACATGGATGTAACCCTAATCCACTACATTATATAAAGGAGGCTTTGGTTCTTGAAATCAGACTAGTTGACACTTGTTGAGGTGAGGGCCGATTTCAAGATATTAGTGACTATTCTCTCAAAGTTCCAAGTTTGTGGTGATTTGTGATTTCCACTTGAGGCATCCACACTATTGGTGCTACGCTCAAAAACTCCAAGCAATCAACTACAACTTCAAGGTAAGTATTTCTACTAGCTTTATTTGATTCATGTTCCCCATGCCATGCTAGTTAGGATATGAACCTTGGAAAATAATTATTTGCATGTAGCTTAGACAAACGTAGATCCAAGGTTTATTAGGGTTGCATGTACACTTAGGAAGTGTTAGAAAGCTCAAAACCCATCAGTGGTATCAGAGACTAGGCTTGTTTGTTTGATACTTGATGCAATATAGTTGAAAAAGTCGAAAAACTTTCCGTCTGCCAGTTGAACTCACCGAGTCCATGGGGGGACTCGCCGGTTCATGTGTATCTTCAACCTACTCGGCGAGTAGGTTTATGCACTCGACGAGTAGGAGTGACAGGGTGCAGATTTTCAACTTTAGTTGCTAGAAATGGACTAGAAACATTACCCTAAATTGTTTTGGTACTTGAAAACTTGTTTTAGAAGGTGTAATGTCTTTGCTAATCCATTTACAACAACTTGTTATCAAAATTACAAAGTTTTATGTGTAATTTTTGATTCATGAAAGTGTTCATATTCATGTTCTTGATCTTATGATGTTAGATGATCATAGGAATTATTTGTAACCTATGTGGTAGTTTAATTATTGATCATAATGTGTTTTAATGGAGTCCATAACTTGTCCTCAAGTTATGGAAAACCAAGAGTCACACTTGAATTAAAACCATTAAAAGAACACAAGAGTTAGAAAAATGAAGAGTCTTCATTTTTATTACTCTATTTAACTCATAAGTTACAAGAAATGAAAAGTTTTGAAAGTTTACAAAACTTGCCCTCAAGTTTTGGAACAAGTAAAGTCATATTAAACTTTAGTTCCAACCCTTAGAATTTTAAAAGTTAAGATTCAACCCTTATACTTATAATATTATAAGTTAATAATAATATATATATGTATAAGATCAAAGTCGTCTTACCGCTAGTACGCCTCATTCATGAAGATAGTCTATAAGGTGGGTATGAGGTTGTTGCCTATAAAATGACAACTTAATGGGTGTCCACTCTCACTCACCGCTTGCTTGACTAGTGGAGGTTCGTTAGCCAAACGGGTAAGACAAGGACTTATAAATTCTCATTAAAAGTATGATGAATATTATAAAGCAACTAAATGTTTTATTAAATTCCCAATCTTAGTTACTTTAGGAAAAATGTGAATAAGGTGCTAATCCATGAAATTATACTTTACACTTTGTCTAAGTCGTTAGTGGAGCGTGTGTGGTTAATCGGCACACTAACTTGGACTTAACAATGTAGGTAAAGGGTGACTTAATATTTATCATAGTATCGATGGAGCGTGTGTGGTTAACCGGCACATCGATTTAGGGGTAATTTATTAAGGGTACCAAGTAATTTGCATGGTTACTTCACACCTCGTTTTGTGATCCTCGACATCCCAGTCACAAAACTTGGAGGGCACACTCGAGATTGAAACATGCCTTTGAAAAAGTTCATTGAATCTCAAAAGAATCTAGGGGTTTCTAAGAACCAAATTAAATTTTTTAATATTTCGACTTTGGTGGAAATTGGTGAATTGTCATTCACCTACCTTTCAAATATGTTATTACTTAGATTACGGCATACCTCTTCTAAGTATAATATATTGTGATTGGGTCCTAGCTTGAATACTACATTTGGGTGTTTTATTAAGGACTATTCTTATTTCTAAACTAAACGTTTCTTCTACTCAGATGTCTGCACACACTGCTGCTTCTGGCTCTAATCCTAATGGCTCCTTTTCTCTTATGAACTTGTGTGGGAAAGTCACTTTTGATGGATCCAACTTTAATGAATGGATCAGAAACATCAGAATGATTACTCGCTACGAGGACAAGGAATATGTCCTAGATAAGGAGCTTAAGGAGATTGATGAGACAGTCACAACTCCTCAAGAGATCACTGAGTTTAGGGCACATGAAAGGGATGCCACGAAAGTGGCATGCATCATGACGGCCACCATGACCGCTGATCTCCAAAAATCCTATGAAGATTTCTACCCCTATGAGATGCACCAAGACTTGATGGAAAGATACCATCAAAGTGCTCGTCAAGAGAGGTATGAAATCATCTCCTCCATGATAACAACTCGCATGAAGGATGGTGAACCCATCACGGGCCACATGCAGAAAATGCAAAGATTTGTGGACAGTTTGCTGAAGCTAAATGTGAACTTCCCTGAGGAGCTTGCAATAGATATAATTTTGCACTCCTTACCTTCATGTTATGATCAATTCCACATGACATACCACATGAAAAACGAAGAGGTCACACTCAGAAAACTTCAAGGACTCTTAAAGAGCGCGAAAAGTGGTCTTAAGGGTAAGACGGTTGTTACTACTCCTACTCCTATCAACTCCACCCCTGTCTTGGCAATCGGGAAAGGACGAGGGAAGAAGAGAAAGAGTTCTTTGAAGGGTACCAAGGTTAGGACCCTTGATGGCTCTTCTTCAAGTGGAACCAAGAAAGGTTTCATCACTCCTTCTTCTGACCCAAAAGAGGCTGGATGCTTCTATTGCCATGAAAAGGCACATTGGAAGCGGAACTGCCCAAAGTACCAGCAAGATGTGAAGGATGGGAAAGTTAAACCCAACCATGCAGGTATTTACACTATCATTTCTAATAACTCACCCCATTCTAAATCTTGGGTCCTTGATACCGGTTATGGTATTCATATCTGTTTTGATTTACAGGGACTAAGAAGAAGTGAGAATGTGGAGCAAGGAAGGATAAACTTAATCATAGGGAATAAGAAAGTTATAGCTGTCACCAAGATTGGAGTTTATACTTTGTCGCTAAGTAGTGGGTTAAGTTTAGATTTGAATAAATGTTGTTATTCTCTATAAATGGCAAGAAATATTATTTCCTTTCATGCATTGTATAAACAAGGGTTTACCTTTTCATTTAATAATGAAGTTGGTTCTATTGATGCTTTCTTTAATAATGCTCTTTATTTTAAAGCATTACCTTGTGATGGTGTGTATGAAATAGTATCTGTGGTTGATTACCTAGGAAATAATGTATTGTGTATTGATTCTGTTAATAATAATAACTTGGATAAAGCATCGTTATGGCATTGTCGTCTTGGACATATAAGCAAGAAACGCATAGGCCAACTCCAAAAGGATGGAGTCTTGGAGTCGTTTGACCTAAGGTCAAATGATAGTTGCGAATCATGCTTACTTGGAAAAATGACAAAGTCACCCTTCACAGGTTCTTGTGAGAGGGGTGAAGGTTTGTTGGACCTTGTACACACGGATGTGTGTGGACCATTCAAACATGCCACAAGGGATGCTAATCGTTATTATTTGACTTTTACTGATGATTACATCAGATATGGATATGTCTACTTAATCAAGCATAATTCAGAGACTTTCGAAAGGTTTAAGGAATTTAAACAGGATGTCGAGAATCAATTGGGCAGGAACATTAAGATGATTCGATCCGATCGAGGTGGTGAGTATCTTAGTTCAGAGTTCCTTGACTATCTAAGGGAATGTGGGATTGTCTCACAATTGACACCTCCCAGGACACCATAGCTGAATGGTGTGACTGAGAGGCGTAATCGAACCTTGTTAGACATGATTCGTTCCATGATGAGTCAAGCTTCGCTATCAATCTCATTTTGGGGGTATGCCTTAGAGGCTGCCGCCCATATTCTTAATCTAGTCCCTACAAAGAAAGTTGCCAAAACTCCTCACGAGATGTGGACTGGTAAAGTACCTAAACTCGACCACATCAAGATTTTGGGTTGCGAGGATTTTGTGAGACATGAGACTCATGACAAGCTAGAACTCCGAAGCGAGAGATGTATTTTCATCGGCTACCCACAAAGATCCTTTGGTTACCTCTTCTACAGACCTAGTGATAATGTGGTCTTTGTAGCAAGAAGAGGACTCTTTCAAGAGAGAGAGAGAGTTTATAAGCCAAGGAGACAGTGGGAGGAAAATTGATCTTGAAGAAATTCAAGAGTCAAGTGGTGAAGGAACTTCAAACACTAGCCCTCAACTTGAGGAGGAAACTCCTGTTGAGCCAATTGACGAATCTGTACCTCTGAGGCATTCCACGAGAGTTAGGAGTGCACCTGAGCACTACTATGGTTTCCATATTACTGCAGAAGGTCAGACACTTATTAGTGATGGGACACTAGTAGGTCTGGATGACCCTAACAGCTACGAGGAAGCCATGGCAGGCCTCGAGTCTGCTAAATGAAAAGAGGCTATGGATAGCGAGATACAAACCATGTATGACAATCAATTTGGAAATTGCTTGAGAATGTACCAGGACGTAAGACTGTAGGGTGCAAATGGATCTTCAAGAAGAAGACCGACATGGATGGTAATGTACACACTTATAAGGCTCGACTGGTTGCAAAGGGCTTCTCTCAAATTCCTGGAGTGGATTATGATGAGACCTTTTCTCCAGTAGCCAAGATTAAGTCTATTAGGGTTATGTTAGCCATAGCTACATTTCATGACTATGAAACTTGGCAAATGGATGTCAAAATCGCTTTTCTTAATGGAAAGTTGACTGAAGATGTTTACATGAGTCAGCTAGAAGGTTTTGTCATCAACGAGTACCCTAATAGAGTGTGTAAGCTTGAGAAATCCGTTTATGGATTAAAGCAAGCACCTCGCACATGGAATCTTTGCTTTGATGAAAAGGTCAAGGAATTTGGCTTTTCTAGGAGTGAAGATGAATCTTGTGTTTATGTCAAGGCTAGTGCGAGTATAGTTAGCTTTTTGGTATTGTATGTGGATGACATACTACTCACAGGAAACAACATCCCAACCCAGCAAGAAGTAAAGTCCTGGCTTGGGAAGTGTTTCGCTATGAAGGACCTTAGTGAAGCTGCCTATATCCTAGGGATAAGGATCTTGAGAAACAGGAGTAAAAGACTAATTAGACTTAGTCAAAGCACCTATGTGGATAAGGTGTTGAAAAGATTCAACATGCATAACTCCAAGAAAGGTTAGTTACCCATTCAGAGTAACGCCAGATTGAGTAAGACAAAAAGCCCTAGTACTAAGGCTGAGATAGCAGAAATGAGTCGACTACCTTACGCTTCAACTGTAGGATCGATCATGTATGCTATGATGTGTACTCGACCTGATGTAGCCTTTGCTTTGAGCATGGTTAACAGGTATCAGGGGGACCCTGGCAAGGAACACTGGACTGCGGTAAAGAATATCCTCAAGTACCTACGAAGAACTAAGGACTGGGTCCTTACCTTCGGTGGGAGTGATGAATTGAGAGTTGTAGGGTATAGTGATGCTAGCTTCCAAACTGATAGGGATAATTTCCGCTCTCAGTCGGGCTGGGTCTTTACCTTAAACGGAGGAGAAATCACTTGGAAGAGTTCCAAGCAGGAGACAGTGGCTGATTCCACTTGTGAATCAGAGTATATAGCAGCAAGCGAGGCAGCAAAGGAGGCTATATGGCTAAAGAAATTCATCGGAGACCTTGGAGTTGTACCAGCTATAAAAGAGCCAATGGAGATTTTCTATGACAGTAATAGTGCGGTTGCCTTAGCCAAGGAACCAAGAGATCATGGGAGATCCAGACACATTGACTGAAAATATCACTTCATCAGACATCGAATAGAAGAAGGAATCCTCGTGGCAAAGAGGGTATCATCGGATGAGAACTCAGCAGATCCCCTCACAAAGGGACTGAGTAGGGTTAAGCATCTCCAGCATGCTCGGAGCATAGGGCTGAAGGATGATATAAGTTTTAGTAGTTATATAAATTATGAAATGTGTAAAGTGTAATTGACATTAGATGATGAATAAAAGGTGTTTTATTGCTATCTCTTGTTGATCGTTTACTATATTTCTTTTGCATGTTTTGACTTCCAGAATAATTATGTTTGCTATATCATATTATTCAAATCTCCACAGTCGGTCATATGTCGGAAGTAGGTATGAATCAAGACTGTCATGATTGGTTGCAGAAGTCTAAGGTGTTGGACATGGCTACAACAATCATGAGTGCTCATAAGTTCTGAGCATTGGACTCAACCCACGCTCACTGGAATCACTTCATGGAATTTTATCTCGAGTGATCGTGAGACGGTAATATCATATAAGTCTTCAAACCTAGAGATATGATTTGTTACTTACGAGTTGATTATGCATTGATTGTATGAAAACACATTGGTAACTCGATGTTATAAAACGTGCCTTTGTGTATAATTCAATGAGTGGTAGAACAAACATATGAGTCGAAGTTTATCTGTTCCTTCTAGGATTAGAAACTGATATCTGGGGCCCTCGATGATTGTGTTTTGACCTATATACCGGGCCCGGTCAGAACTAAATTGATGTGTTCAGTTAAGTTCTATGTCAAACAAATCGGAAATCGGGAAACAAATGCTGGACAATAAGTAAAGACCATGTTCCATGTATTTGTCCACCTGATATCTTGAGTAGAGGATTATATGATCACTTATCTAAAATGGCGCGTTCTAGTTCAACAGAGTTTAAAGAGCTACGATTGCTGGTCGGTTCTTGAAGTGATACTTGCAACTATAGTTATTAGACTTATCCAAGTGGGAGACTATTGGATATAGTGTCTAAGTCCATAACTATATTTGGTATGTACTTGACCCGACCCGACATGTTCCATTTGGGTTGCACTTCTCCTGAACAATTTATGGATAATATTTGAGAATAGTACAAGTTATGATTTATTAATATATTATAAGTTCTAATATATTAATATAAGATCATATTATTTGATTAGTATTGATCTATAATTAATCTAGGATTAATTTAGAGATCAAAGATATTACTAATTAAATATGGGCTTCTATATTTATATAGTGTGGGCTAATGCTTATTTGGAATGGGCTAGGCTTGCATGGAAAAGTCCATGGATACTCCATGGAGCTTTAACCCATGGATCTCATGGAAATGAAGAGACATGGGTATTAGGGTTTACATGGATGTAACCCTAATCCACCACACTATATAAAGGAGGCTTTGGTTCTTGAAATCAGACTAGTTGACACTTGTTGAGGTGAGGGCCGATTTCAAGATAGTAGTGACTATTCTCTCAAAGTTCCAAGTTTGTGGTGATTTGTGATTTCCATTTGAGGCATTCACACTATTGGTGCTAGGCTCTAAAACTCCAAGCAATCAACTACTACTACAAGGTAAGTATTTCTACTAGCTTTATTTGA
>NC_136423.1:153340597-153598097 GCF_052625555.1 Lactuca saligna
TCGCCGAGTCCGAGAAGGGACTCGACGAGTAGAAGCTGGAGGATGAAACCCTAATTCCGGGGTTTTGCACCCTATTTAAAAGTCCTTAACCTTCCTACTCAGCCTACATTGTCACCTTCACATCCAGAGAAACCCTAATAGCTAGCTAGTCTCTATTCTTGAGTGTGTGAGACCAAAAGAAAGTGTAGTAAAGCATTTCTTGATGAGTTAAGAGCTTGGAGCAAGGAAGAGCCTATAGATCCAACCTTTCTAGTGTTGTGGCATCAAGGTTGAGGTATAAAGCTTCCACCTTTACACTTCATTGTTTAGATTTCCCCTTTGTGAAAGAAAATGGTCATTTATAGGGCAAGATAGAGTTATTTTCGGGTTTGAGCTTGTCACAAGGGCAAACTTTCAGATCTTGATTCCCCTAGGATTTGTGGACAGAAAACCTCAAGCTTTATGAAGCTTTGTCCCTCCTTCATGTCGAAATCCTTCCCCTAATGCTAGTTATGAGTGTTTTAGTTCCATAGAGCCTTGTATGCGCGTAAAGTTACCAACTTTACGTGATAGCAACACCCTAGGAGCCTAGATCTACAATTTGGAGCCTTAGCATGGTTTAAAAAGCCTCTATATGGATGAAGGACTGAAGGGACTCGGCAAGTCGCATGGTCGACTCGGCAAGTTTGATGAAGATTGTCGTGCGCTCGACGAGTTTGATGAGTGACTCGGCGAGTCGGCTAGGGTTTTCCCAACCTTTGGACAAGTATGAGCTAGGCGAGTTGCAAAGGAGGCTCGTCGAGTCGGCCAAGGAGTTTACGACTACAAACCTTAGGAACCCGATGAGTCATTGTAGTGACTCGGCGAGTTGGCGAGTTATGCAAGGAACTCGGCAAGTAGTTGAGGGTACTCGACGAGTTGAGGTTAACATGGACTGTTGACCTTGACCGTTAACTTTGACTTTGACTAAGGGTTGACTAGTTTGACTTTTGAGGGTAATTGGTAATCGAGTATTTATGAAAATGGATCATTGATGGTTATAGGTGTTGGAGTTTGGGGAAATGCTTCGGGAGTGTGATTTCATGGTTCAGTTCGTCAGTTGCGAGGTGAGTTATCCTCACTATATCAACAGGGTCTAAGGCACGAAGGCGACCCTTTATCAGAGTTGTATCCGGGTATTTGCTTGATATGTTATTGATCTGCTAGATATGCATCCTGGTAGTTAGGATGGTACTATGTTAGTGACCTGGTTTAGGGTCGGTATCCTGGTATATAGGATGATGCTATGTTAGTGGTCGGTTAGGTCGTTATCCTGGATATAGGATGGTTGCTGTGTTAGCTATCTGTTAGATATGTATGATTACCTATTATATACATGCTAGTGTATGATATTTATGTGCACATAATTGTTTGATTGGTATGGGGGTTGGGTTGAGGTGGGTCATGCTTTGTACTATAGGCCAACATACCTAAGGCGGTAACAAGGGATGAACCAGTGGTAAAAGAATTAAGAGTACTAGAGAGAAAGTGATTGAGACATCTAAAAAGGGTTCTAGGTTGTGTAGTTTATGTCATAAACCAAATCACAATGCTAGGAGTTGCATTTTGAGGTTAAAGAAGTCTGATTTAGAATCTGAGGTTATAGAAGGCTGATTGTTTCTATTTTTTTAAGACTACTAAAATAACATTTGATTTTTGTAATGATCATTCAATGGATAGAAATGTTGAAATATTCATGTTAATTTTGATATTCATTGTTTTAGACTTTATTTCTAATAATAGAATTTTTTTTTTCGAATTTATTGTTTTGGTTAAAAATAATTTTTTTATTTGTTAGTTTTTTGAATGTTTTATAATAAAATTTTAATGCTAATGATTTAATTTATGTATATTAATTATCATTGTTAATCTCACATATGAAAATTTCATGTTAAAGATTGTGTTAATGTAATTTAATTCACATTGTGAAGCTCAACTATTAGTTGTTCTAATGATCTATATGTACCGTAATTCACATTGTGAACCCACATATAAAATGTACATGTTATAATATGTATTGTAATTCACATTGTGAATCTCACATATAAAATTTTCACAAGGTTTATGTTACTTTATATAAACAAAATAAATTTTCTACATGTATTGTATAGTTATTACATTAACATTTAATCATTTAGACCAAAAGAAATGAAGTAAATGTATGAAATGACAATGTACTTTCAATTCTTTGTTCAAAGTAGAAATATACTCACTCCCCCCCCCCCACACACACACACCAATAATATATCTTTAATAAAACTTGTAATTATATAACATACATGTAGACATTCACATGAAAATATTGTTGGATTAGTGTCTAAGTCCATAACTATTTTGGTATGTACTTGACCCGATGGTGCATGGTCCTTTTGGGTTGCCTTCACCAAAGCAACTTGATAGGATGAATTATGGAAAGAAAGGATTAAATATGATTTATTAATATATTATGGGAATAATATATTAAAGGAGAAATCATATTGTTTAATTAATATTAGTCAAGAATTAATAAGAATTAAGTTTGTGACTAAAAGAGATTAATTAAACTTAAGGGACTGGAATTGTAATTATAAGATAATTGCAATTGGGATATGGATTGCCTTATATTATAAGGTTGGACGAATTCTATAGGGAAACCCACTGGAAATCGTCCAAGGCCTTTAAGGAAAGGAGTCCATGGGTTGCTTGTGGCTTAAGCATCCAAATTAGGGTTTCCTTGTTAGATAACCCTAATAGCCTCACTATATATAAACCCTTATGCTCCAAAAACGTGGTGAACAAATTATGTAGGGTTTCCACACGTTTTTGAGAGCCTCCTTCTCTTCTCTTCTTCATCCTCTTGTTCTTGGTGTTTGTGAACCATTAGAGGAGTGACGCTTGTGACTCTAAGCTTTCTAAAGTCATTACAAGGAGGAATTGTGATTGTTATTGCTACATAACAATCAAGGTAATATCTTAAACCCATTATTATGTTAACATCGATTATCATATGCTAGAATTAGGGTTTATAGTCTTGGATGAATTGCATGTACAATAGAGAAACCTAGATCCAAGCATTAGGGTTTGTATGAGCACATAGGATGTTCTTATGGCTAAAACCCATCAGTGATATCAGAGCTTTGATTGGTTTCTATTTTATTGATGCCAAGTATTTTCATTCTTGTTGCAAAATCGATTTTTTTTGGCCCCCTGACTGATGAACTCGGTGAGCTCCAATGTGGGCTCGACGAGTAGCTCCAACTCGGCGACTCCATAGAGGAACTCGTCGAGTTCGAGCATTAGTTAGGAGGATTTTTGGGATTTTTACCTATTTTGACTTAGGATAATTGCCATAATTGTTTAAAATTAATAAAATACGAATTTTATTGATTCCTTGTGATTATCTTTGTCAAAATAAAAGATTTTGATCATCTAATTAGATAATTGTTACCTTATTTGATAAATGTTAAATTATTTGAATTATTTGATCATTATTTTGCAAGAATTTGAACTAGATCTTATTAGATAACCACCAATTAATTGTTAATTGCCTTATTTGAATTATTTGATCTAGAATATTCTTGACAAAGTTTGGAAAAGTTTCAAATTAATCCCTTTAGGTTTTATAGTTTAAATTTGAACTTAAAAGTTTTATTTTTGAAATTTAAATAGTTAAAACCCTAATGTTTTGAAATGTATCAAAACTTGCCCTCAAGTTTTTGAATTTAAATGTTGATTAAAAGTTCATTTAGAAATGTTAAATTCTTAAACCCTAGTATTGTTTTGAAAAGTTCAAATCACACCCTTATGGTTTTATTAATTAATTAAAGTGTATAATTAAAGGAGATTTAATAAATCCATAAAGTTTTGGTTTACAATTTAATTAAATTAAAAGTATAATTATTAAATTTGACCACCTAGTATTTTAAAAGTGTAAAATACACCTTATACTATATATAACATTAAAAGTCTAACATTATATATATATATATATATATATATATATATATATATATATATATATATATATATATATATATATATATATATATATATATGAGTAAAAGTCAGTCTTACCGTTAGTAGGCCTCATTCACGAAGCTGGTCTATAAGGGGTGTTTAAGGAAATTGCCTATAAAATGGCGATTGAATGGGTATCCACTCTTACCCACCGCACTCTTGACTAGTGGAGGGTCGTTAGCTGAATAGGTAGGATAGGACAAAACCTTCCATTATAAGTATATTGAAGTACAAAAGTAACTAAATGTTTTTACAAATTCCTAATCTTACTTACTTTAGGCAAAAGTAAATTGATGCAATTCCATGAAATTACACTTTGTGCCCTTGCGAAGACGTTAGTGGAGCGTGTGTGGTGTACCGGCACACTTAATGGTTCTAAGTAAAGGTAGAAAAGGGTGACTCAATGTTTGTCATAGTTCGGTGGAGCGTGTGTGGTTTACCGGCAAATCGAATAGGTGACCGTAACATGTGAGGGCACCATGTAAGTTTGCATGGTTATTCACACCCACTTTGTGATCCTCGGCATCCCAGTCACAAACTAGAGGGGCATATCGAGATTTAAACATGCCACTGAAATGTTCAATGAATCTCAAAGGATCTAGGAGTTTTCATAGATTTAAAACTTAAACTGTTTTTCGTTTTTCATGGTGGAAAATTAGTGAATCGTCATTCACTTACCTTCAAATATTCTACAACTAGATTATGACATCCCTTTTCTAGGTTGTAGCGTATTGTGTTGGGTCCTAGCCTTGATATCTCATTTGGGTGATTTATTAAGGACTCAATCGATCAACTAACTTGAATTTGTTTTCTCCCGTTTTGTAGATGTCAAAGTTCGACAACTATGGTCTTCCCAAATCCCGTGGAACAAGCTTTCCACATGAAGATGATATTCCACGATTCGATCGAGGAACAAGAAATCATGCTTCACTTCCTCCTCCTCCTCCTCCCGTTGTTCTCCCTATCCCAGAAGTTCGAAAGATTAAAAAAAAAATTCAAACTCACTCAAGCCCTTTTGGCAAGTAAACGTGAAGAAGGAAAGTCGGTGTGTGTACACGTCCTAGAGATGAAGTCACACATTGATAGATTAAGAATGTTGGGATATGTTGTCTGTGAGGAGTTGGCTGTTGACTGGGTTCTTCAGTCACTTCCTAACTCATATAGTGAGTTCGTAAGAGAGTACTATATGATGAACCACGACGTAACCCTCATTGATCTCACCTATATGCTTATTACTGCTAAATCAGTAATGATTTGGCGCACTGGAAAAGCAAAGTTGATTAGTGCATCGGCCTTCCAGACCTCTATGGATATAGGAAATGGCAACAAAAGGCATGCCATGATCGAAAAGTTTGATCATAAGAGAAAGGAAAAGTCAGAAGTAGTTCCGTGTGCTGTTCCATAAGAGTCAATTTGCTTTTATTGCCAAAAGAAGGGGCATTGGAGACGAAGCAGCCATATTTACCTAAGAGATCTAGGAAATAGGAGAGTCAAAACGTATGGCTCTAATTTAGAATCGAAGAAAAGAGAGGAAGCTTAAGGGAAGAAGTGAGCAGAATCTAATTGTGAAGGAATGGATTTCAATCACATTACTTGAAGATTAGATTCTTAAGCTACTACTTAGAGTTAGAATAAGAGTGCTAAGAAATATGTATTAGCAAAGTTTTTTTTTAATGAATTGCATTGTAAGGACAAATTTTTCTGCAATAAAATAAATTTTGATTTTATATTATTTATTTATCCTTGCAATGGCATGCATTAAAAAATTGATGTTTGAAGATTTCTGTTATTAGAAATAATGGATTTGATTCTTAATTATGTGGAAATGTCGAGAATCTACCAAATAGGGAGAGTTTCTCATCACCCAAGTTTCAATTGGACAGAAACTTGGAATCATGCAACTTGGTTGAGTGATGAATGAGAAATTTCATATTTGGAAATTAGACTAATTCGTTGACAAAGTGTCAAGTGAAGGACTAGGAGATCGAGTACACAAGGTTATGTGTTGATCAAGTTCACCACAAGAGTAACAAAGATATTCGTCATGATTTACTAAGGTTAAGTAAATGTGATTACACTTATGAGATTAAGTGTAATTCTGAATTGATTGAACAAGTTTAAATCAATAGCAGAACGAATAAGAAGAATCAAGTAGGTAGAAAGATAAAAGTTTCTCTATTCTAAGAAGAATGGAGAGTACCTTTTATTATGTTTTATGATAAGTCTTAATGATTAAGAACCATATCTCAGTTGATCCTCTAAGTAAGTCTTAGTACAATTGTATGTCTAAGAAGAGGAATCAAGAATTGAAGAAATGGTTAAATCAAGAAGTCAATCATACTTCGTTCCAAAACAAGTCCTAGAGCTAAGATTGTGACATTGAGTGAAAAGTCTTAAGAAGGTTTAAAACATTCACCAAATGTGGAAAGTTGTGATGTCTTGGATAAGACAAAGACCAACTAGTACCAAATTTGTGAAGTGTTTTGTCTTGATAAAAGCTACACTAACTCTTGAATATTTGTTTGTCTAGTAATGTTTACTGACAAGAGAATTTTATATGTTAAGGAGTCAGTGGGAGTGTTAATGGTCTTGAAAGGTTTCAAGAACAAATCAAAAATAAACCTTATCGATCATCACTAGCACACGAGTTGAGGTCTACAACCTATCGTGTTGACATTATGTTGTTTCTGTGCCGTTCCAATCGAGTTAATTATGCATATGAGTTCTATGAGTTCTCATTTGAATGCATAAAAGACAAGCACCTTGATCAATGAAAAGTACATTGATAGGAAAGGGTGATCTGCTTAACTACTTGGAAGACATGGTGGACAGCCGTGTTACCATAAGGCAAGAGTTCAAGATTAAGAAAGTTTGGTCCATAAGAGTTTGGATTTGTCGCAAACTTTGGTTTTGAAAAATTCACATTGATAGAAACACATACACCTTTAAAATCTAAGTGTCATAAGATTTCCTCCTTCATGAAGATGGATGTGAGGAAATGCTTTCACCAAGAGAGATTTTAAGAAGATAGCGATTGTAGAATTGTATTCTCAAATTCGATTATGGTTACGGTATCCCTTTCCATAATTCGAATTGTGAAATTTGGCAATTAGTTTGAATTGTTTAAGACACACATATGAGCTGTCTTGGATAAAGGTGTACGAGATTAAGAAGCTTTGATAAAAGATTATCAAAGCATTAAGTTTTAGAAATATGAACTTAAGAAATTCAATAGGTATTGTTTTTCTGGAAGTTAAGCTGGTTCTGAATACATATCAAAGCTAGTGGGAGAATAAGTGTTATGTTTATAATAATCATCATGATAGTGGGAGCATAAATGTTATGATTGTATGATTATTAAGGCAAGTATTGCAAGTTACTAATATTAATTATAGAAAAACAAGAGTCATATTTTGCAAAGTTGTAAGGGTTGAATAGTTTTTTTGCTATAATTAAGGGAGAGAATATTATGCTTCATTTCAAATATAAAGGCTTAGGTTGTGGAATGTTAATAAATTTAGTCAAGAGTACATAGTGCGTTCTCAAAATTTCGATTATAATTGTGGCATTCCCCTTCATAATTCGAATTGTGAGAACATAGTACATAAAATATTATGGCAGAAGATTGATAAAGTATTGAATCTTCATGTAAGACATTATGCATCGTGTCTCATACGCTTCGGGTATATGAATGCTTGCAAATGCTATAATATTTGACCATTCTAAAATTTTCCAAATGTCTAGCGCATTTAGAGGGAAAAAGGGAAGGAATCGGTTTTGACTAAGATAATTAAACAACTATCAAAGGACAATCCAAAGTTCGCCGAGTATTGGTTGCTTGTGAGTAGTTGGAAGTATAGTATTGGATGGAGTATATCGACATTATTATGAATAGATAAGATTCTATTAAGAATAAATTGTCATATGGTAAGTATGGAAAGGTTTCCATATTGGGAGTTAGATATTTAGAATCTATGTCTAGATTAGAAACTTTATGCAAAAGGATGTTCAAAGAAATGTACTTTGAGTGAGAGACATCACATCTATGGAATTGTCTTGTAACAATCTCCGATAGAGGACTTTGTAATTTCATTGGCAATAGTCATTGTGACTTTAGTGCAGTGACATTACGAAAGGATCATTGCATAAAATGTTAGAATCTAACATATTCTATAAGTGGCAAGAATTTGATATTCTTACACTTGTGATAAGGATTGAGAGTTGTGGAATGAGTATGAATGGAAATGTGTTCATTTGATCTATTTCACAAAGTAAGAACCATAGGTAAACATTGTGTGCATGCTGAGAGCATGGGACAAGTGTTGTAATTCAAGTAAGAAGTTGATTACCCGAAACAACAAATAATAAGTAATCGATATGGTGATAAATAAAAGGTGTTTTATTTATACTCAAAAGGTTTGAGGCCATATGGGATTAGTATTATTCTTGTGTTTCACTTTGCAAGTTTTGACTTCCTGAATAATTTAATTGGTTAAGAACAGTCAAATTATTCAAACGGGTCACAGTCGTTCATATGTTGGAAGTAGGTATGAATGAAGACTATCGTGAATTGGTGTGTGGATTGTCTAAAGAGTATTAGACATAAGCAAATGTTTGCTGCAACGTTCATGAGTGCTTATGAATATGATTTGAGCATTGGATTAAACCCATGCTCACTTGGATCACTTCATGGATTTTATCACGAGTGATTGGTGAGACGATTAGAATATGTAAACGCACCTTATCACATTGAGAGTTGTGGAATGTATCTTGCTAGGGTCCCTCGATGATTTAGTGATGAAAAACGTAAATGCTCGGCCGGGCTAGGGCTAATTTGATTTGTTCAATTAGTCAGTCGTCATAAATCGGAAGTCGGGAAATAGTATAGAGATAATGATTAGAATTCATGTCTTATATCTATACGATATCTAGAATGGAGGAATATATGATCCCTTATCTAAAGGACAAGCGTATCTGATAGGATCAGAGTTGACAGCGACTTTGGAAAGCTACGATTGCAGATCAGGATCTGAAGTCATACGCAGAATAGTTATTAGACTTATCCAAGTGGGAGACTGTTGGATTAGTGTCTAAGTCCATAACTATTTTGGTATGTACTTGACCCGATGGTGCATGGTCCTTTTGGGTTGCCTTCACCAAAGCAACTTGATAGGATGAATTATGGAGAGAAAGGATTAAATATGATTTATTAATATATTATGGGAATAATATATTAAAGGAGAAATCATATTGTTTAATTAATATTAGTCAAGAATTAATAAGAATTAAGTTTTTGACTAAAAGAGATTAATTAAACTTAAGGGATTGAAATTGTAATCATAAGATAACTGCAATTGGGCTATGGATTGCCTTATATTATAAGGTTGGACGAATTCTATGGGGAAACCCATTAGAAATCGTCCAAGGCCTTTAAGGAAAGGAGTCCATGGGTTGCTTAGGGCTTAAGCATCCAAATTAAGGTTTCCTGGTTAGATAACCCTAATAGCCTCACTATATATAGAACCCTTATGCTCCAAAAACGTGGTGAACAAATTATGTAGGGTTTCCACACGTTTTTGAGAGCCTCCTTCTCTTCTCTTCTTCGTCCTCTTGCTCTTGGTGTTTGTGAACCATTAGAGGAGTGACATTTGTGACTCTAAGCTTTCTGAAGTCATTACAAGGAGGAATTGTGATTGTTATTGCTACATAACAATCAAGGTAATATCTTAAACCCATTATTATGTTAACATCGATTATTATATGCTAGAATTAGGGTTTATAGTCTTGGATGAATTGCATCTACAATAGAGAAACCTAGATCCAAGCATTAGGGTTTGTATGAGCACATAGGATGTTCTTATGGCTAAAACCCATCAAATATAAACATATTTTAAGTATTAGTAAAGTTCATTATATTTGACATAGAAACTCACATCAAATTGTAACATAACAAGCATGTATATGTTCTTAAAGAAATTACAGTGCATCTAAACTTATACCAATTATGAATAAAAAACTAAGTTTTAAGTTTTACACTTCTTTTTCCGACCCTTGATGTACCATATCCTTTCTCCCCTTGTTTCCCATCCCTTATTAAGAAAATCTTGTATTTCTTCATTAGTCTTTTTTGCAAATTTAGCTGTTTGTGCAATGATTTTTGAGTTGTGTGTGTTTGCGTCACTTAATAGTATCTTTGTCAAATACTTAATGCGTAAATCGTTTAACAAACTTTGTTGTTGTTTTGATTCTTTTGGCAACCCACACGTCCAATTTACTATTTTATCTCCCATATATGTCTCCATATGACGCATGCAAAAAACTCCACAATCAACATGATTATCCCTCATGCGCCAATTCTTCACCCTTTCTGGTTCAACACCCTCCAAAATTAAAGTTGATTTGTGATTGACCCTCATCAAGTACCTACTAAAAGGTATTTTCTGCAAAAAAGAAATTGTCATTTTCTATAATTGTTATTTTATTCAAATTATCAATCTATTAATACTTATATTTAGAATGTAAATTTACTTATTCTTACCAATTCATTAGGTGCATCATGATAAGCTCAAGAAAACTTTGCCACTGAATTCCTATTGTCAATGACATCAACCGCTGGTTCCTCTAAGTTTATGCAGATGATGTAAAAGATATTTTTTTTATGAAGAGGGAAAACACTAGTTTAATATTTTAAATTGTTAAACTTTGTTTAAAAGATGTAATGTATTCAACAAAAAGAACAATTTATTACCAAGTGAACTTTTTCAAATGTCAGAAGTTCTTTGTTCTTTTTCATTGCATCTTTGATATTTGAATAAAACTTATCAGATCTTTTCAATGAAAAGAGATATTTTTGTCAAATATGAACTGTCTTTGTAAAAAAATTTAAATATACATCAAACTTTAAAGAATAATTGTTAAATTCACAATAAGGTAAATTTTAAATTCAAAATTATTCACAGTGTGAATTATAATAGGATTCACTAGGAGAATTTTATAACTTATTCAGAACTATTGGAAATTTTATTTAATATATTATCAACGTTATCATGATATATATATATTTTTAATTAACTTACCACCATTGATATATCAAAGAAATACCGATTCACTGCAGAATTTGATTTAAGCTTTTCTTCGTAGTTTAAAAAACTAGTCCAAGCATCAATGACATGTGCATGTATCCATAATCTTGCCTACATTGTTTCAATCATTTCTCTTCCAAGCATATAATACCCCTCTTTGTTTGAAATACCTTCTCACTTAATTTTGTAATCAAATAAAACAAAAAAGCAGTTAATAGAAAATTAATTTATACTTGTATTTATATACTATTGTATTTAAAGAAAAGATACGTGAATTATTACATGCTATTACCAATTCGGGAAAAATTTCTATCTGATACCTTCACTTCATCTGGATCTACAAATTTCGATGCACAAACCTCCTTTTTATTATAAGGAGAAGATACCTTCAATGATGGTTTTTTAAAATCTTTTTCCTACATCTCTTTTTCCTTTTTGATGATCTTCAATTCCCAAGATATTATTGTCACATTGTGTTTCTTCTAAATCATAACTTTTTTCTTCATCAAGTTTTTCATCTTTTCTTTCTTTTTTCTCTTGTTCATCTTCACTACTTTCATTTCCTTCTTGAAACTCTTGTGTTAGATCAAGACCAAGTCCAAGTGAAAAATTAGACATTGATGATTTTCTAGTATTTTTTTTTATCATCTATTATTGTTTTTATTTATTTATTTGTTCTCCAAAACTTTTTACATTGACAAAAATCATCATAATCATCAAAATTTAAAATACATTAAATATAATCAACAATATCATGTGCTATTAGATCATTGTACAAATTTCATGGTGTTACCATGATTGGTTGATTTTTTTTTGCTAGTGTAGTTTCTACATTTGTATCTTTATATGTATCACCCTTATTCCCATCCACCTTATTCTCATCTGTTTCTCTATCTTCATTCTGATCACTTTTTGCATCATCTTCATTCATCACATTTGTTTCATCTCCATTTTGACTTTTATAAATGAATTCTTGTTCAAAGACTTTCTTCATATCTTTCAACTCATCGCTTTCTTTGAATTTTGTTGTTGAAAACTCAATTAACTTTCCAAACTTCATTTTATCATTCACTAGTTTTTTATAATTCTATTTTGCTTTGAATACCAATTCCTACAAAATGAAATAAAAAAGGTCAATAACAATGAATTTTTTAAAACTTTTTTCTATATTAATTTACAGTTTCACCATATGAATGCATTGATGAGGTATCACACTTTTAATGCATTTTAATAAATTACATATTCACTATGTGAATTTATTATAGAAAAAGTAATAAAATACACATTTATATTCACAATGTGAATCACTTTATGAATTCATCTTAACTACAATTTTATAACATATATCTGTAATACAACTTCATTTTTTTTTTTAATTTTATAGATTATTAACTTACATTGAGTTTCATATCTTCATTTTCATCGGTGTTGGATTCTTGATTATTCTTTATAACATCATCATTCCATTCCAAAGTTCCAAAGTCACCACTCTTTAACTCTGCTTTTTCCCTTTTCACCATCATCTCATAATCCCAAAAATGTAGTGCATTTATTTGTGTTTTTTCACTCTTATCATTTCTCATAAACTCCAAATTAGCTAGCTGTTTATGTAAACAAAATTATGATTAATTAGTTTTCTTATAATAATATAAATAAAAGTATTACTTATAAAAAATTTCTTTACCAATAATACAAGAAGTGGCCCACAATAGTAGTTTCCTCTATTGGTTTCATCCCATGTCGTCTTTAACATTTTCAAGCAATTAGTTATAAACCACATCAATCAATTTCTCTCATTGGCGTTTTGCCTAACAAATGTGGCAATACTGTTGTTTTACAAGTTCCATGCATATTCTGTTCATAGATGGTATTAACAAATAGTAATAGAAAGTTTGTTCTGAAAATAAGCCTTGAATTTGATGATTATTTAATCCTCTCTTCAACATTTGATGGTCACATAGCCTTGAAATTGTACTTTTGCTTCCAATCCATTAATTCTTTTCCTTCACATTGATCAGTGTTGTGTATATATATATATATATATATATATATATATATATATATATATATATATATATATATATATATATATATATATATATATATATATTCCACCTAGAGGAATTCCAAGAAAATCATGAACAAGAGCTGGTGTTATGTCTATCTTTGCATTAGGTAGATGGATTTTCATATCCGATGGATTGAATAAATTCACAACAAAACGTGCCAATTTTCTAGAAATTCCGTTGGTTGTAATTCTCAACAAAGATCCTAATCTCATGTCTCTAACAACTTTTTTTTTTCTTTCTGTTCTTTGTTTAAAGATTTCACGATATCATAAAACTTCTTTGTGCTCATTTATGTTCTCAAAGATACTGTCATTTGGATTTACTGGCACTTTTGCCTTTTTTTCTTTGACTACTTCCAGATTCTTTGTCTTGAGATTCTTAATTTTTATCTCTGCTTCATTTGTTTTTCTTTTTCTTTTACCTGTTAATCAATAATTTTTGTAAGCTTCTCATACTATACCATATATACTATAAAATAACTAACAATACAAAAAAATCACATGCGAATATGTTTTACAAAATATAATATAATACATAAAATAAACATGTGAATTTGTTTATAACTTTGTGAATTTAACATGTGAATAGTAATAAACAAACATGTTGCTTTTTCATCATATTCTTTCTTTACAAGGCTATCATCAACTTTAACAGGACTCACAAATTTTTTGTATTCAATCATTTTAAGTCTTGAACTTTGACTGATTTCTCTTCATGTTTTAACAAAATTAATGAGAATTAATTTTATAATATCAAATTCAATTATAATTTTATAAATACTAACCTTGAGTTGTTTTCTTTTTAGGTGTGTTGAAAACATATTTGTATTGCTTCATCTACCTTTCGTTTTTTGTTTTTTGAAATCTTGGACTTTGTCTGATTTCTGTTCATTTAAAAAAAATTAATGATGACTGATTTTATATATTAAAGTAAATTATAATTTTATAAATACTAACCTTGTGTTGTTTTCTTTTCATGTGTCTTCAAAACATATTCATCTTGCTTCATCAAATTTTTTGTTTGCTTTTATTGAATCTTATCAATTTCTAGAGTTTTTTTTTTCAATGTTTTCATCACGAGTCTTTTCATGTTCATTTTTTCTTAATTTATTAACAATTTCCACCATGGTTCTCCTTGCGGTGTTTTTGGTATATTTTGTGAACCTTCAAGTACACAATGTGCAAATTTTAATGTCAATGTCAAAAATATAAGTAATATTATTAAATACATGTCAATAAATATAAAATTCAACATGTGATAATCAAATTGCAAAAACTTTTTAAAAAATTCACATTGTGAATCTGTGAGGCTATGAGTTACATCGAAGATTTACATTGTGAATTTATGTATTTCATACCAAAACAGTTTGAGGTTCACCAAGTGATGTACGTACACGTACACATGGTGAATCTTTTCACTTATTTTGTGCATAGTGAAAATAAACGAAAGTGGTAATTAACTTGCAAAATTTTTTAAAGAGATTCACAATGTGAATCTGTGAGAATGTGAGATATACGTCGAATATTCACATTGTAAATTTATGCATTTCATACCAAAATAGTTTGAGGTTCACCAAGTGATGTACACATACACATGGTCAATCTTTTCATGTATTGTGTGCATAGTGAACACAAGCGAAAATGGTAATCAACTTGCAATTTTTTAAGAGATTCACATTGTGAATTTGTGTGAATGTGAGATATACATCGAAGATTCACATTGTGAATCTTTGCATTTCACACGAAAACAGTTTGAGGTTCACCAAGTGATGTACACAAACACATGGTGAATCTTTTCATGTATTGTATGCATAGTGAAAAGAAGCAAAAGTGACAATCAACTTGCAATTTTTTTTAAGAGACTTACATTTTGAATATGTGAGAATGTGAGATATACATAAAAAAATTCACATTGTAAATTTATACATTTTATAAAAAAAAATTCTTGAGGTTCACCAAGTGATTTACACATACACATGGTGAGTCAATTCACGTGTTGTGTGCATAGTTAAAACAAATGAAAGTGTTAATCAACTTGCAATTTTTTTTAAGAGATTTACATTGTGAATTTGTGAGGCTATGAGTTACATCAAAGATTCACATTGTGAATTTATGCATTTTATACCAAAACAGTTTGAGGTTCACCAAGTGATGTACACATAAACATGGTGAATTTTTTTCACTTATTTTGTGCATAGTGAAAAAAACAAAAGTGTTAATCAACTTGCAATGTGAGAAATACATCGAAGATTCACATTGTGAATCTGTATGAAAATGTGAGATATACATCGAAGATTCACATTGTGAATTTATGTATTTCATACCAAAACAGTTTGAGGTTCACCAAGTGATGTACACATACACATAGTGAATCTTTTCACGTATTGTGTGCATAGTGAAAACAAATGAAAGTGGTAATCAACTTGCAATTTTTTTAAAAGATTCACATTATGAATCTGTTTGAATGTGAGATATGCATCGAAGATTCACATTATGAATCTCTGCATTTCATACCAAAACAATTTGAGGTTTACCAAGTGATGTACAAAAACACATGGTGAATCTTTTCATGTATTGTGTGCATAGTGAAAACAAGCGAAAGTGGCAATCAACTTGCAATTTTTTTTAAGAAATACACATTGTAAATCTTTGAGAATTTGAGCGTTCATCGAAGATTCACAATGTGAATCTCTACATTTCATACTAAAATAGTTTGAGGTTCACCAAGTGATGTACACATACACGTGGTGAATCTTTTCATGTATTATGTGCATAGTGAAAACAAGTGAAAGTGGTAATCAACTTGCAATTTTTTTAAGGGATTCACATTGTGGATCTGTGAGGATATGAGTTACATCAAAGATTCACATTGTGAATTAGTTTTTTTAATAAGTATGTAGTATATGATTAGATAATTAGTTATTTGAATCTGAATGTGAATGTTCAAACCTGTTTTTTTTTTTTTTTTTTTTATCTTGAATATCTTCAATTTTTTTTTCACTTGTAGTTGAAGGTAGAACATCTTTTAGATTTCTTGTCAATTTCATTCTTTTCTTATTATCCTTTTTTTTCGTTGATATTTTCTTCATTTCATGTTTTTGATTAACAAATTAATTCAAGGGTAAATGATACAAAAACACTCTTTTTACACAGAAATTCGATTTTCATACCGTGTTATTTTTTGTGTCAATTTTGACACTGTGTTTTTAAATTTGTTACAATTATGACAACTTGACCGGTTAACCATGTTACATGTTGACGTGGCATGATGACGTGTCAGTTTTGATAACGTGGCATGCTGACATTATATGCTGACATGTCAAAATTGAATATTTTCTCACAAAAAACACTAAGTTTTCATTTTTTTTCGATTTTGACACTAAGTTTAATTTTTTCTTTCAACTTTGACATTATGTTTTTTGTTTCAAATCGAACATCATTTTTTTTTCAATTTTGTTCAATGTTGATAATTTTCTATTTGAAACCATATAAATATTTTTTTAATAAATATGTTTTTTTTTTCATTTAAATACCATAGTTTTGTATAAATACATTTTTTTTACACTCAAACCATATCTTTATATATAAATATGTATTAGTTATAAAAATTGTATTTTATATTAAATATGTAACTTTAAAATGTGTTTTGAGGTTTGGAGGCGTGTAGTCGATCAAAACTCAGATATCAAGTTTACAACCCATCAAATTTTTACATCTTATTAGAAGATTATGATTAGTTTGATTCTCATGATATAACTAATGCTTTGAATGTAAGAAAAAAACACCTTGTATTTAAATAAAAATATGGTTTTTAAATGAAAAAAAATATGTTTATACGGTTTAAAATGTAATAAAAAAAATATATTTATAGGGTTTCAAATGGAAAATAGACAAAATTGAACAAAATTTGATAAATGATGTTCGACCGGAACAAAAAAAAAAACATATTGTCAAAATTAAAATAAAAAATTAAACTTAATATCAAAATCGAAAAAAAGTGAAAACTTAGTGTTTTTTATGGAAAAAAAATCAATTTTGATACGTCAGCATATAATGTCAGCATGCCACGTCATCAAAACTGACACGTTATTATGCCACGTTAGCATGTAACCTGGTTAACCGGTCAAGTGGTCAGAATTGTAACAAATTGGAAAACACAGTATCAAAATTTACACAAAAAAAAACCATGGTGTCAAAATCTAATTTCTTTGTAAAAAAAGTGTTTTTTTTTTGTGTCATTTACCCTTAATTCAAACATCAGTTTTATGATATGAAAATTATGATTTATTCATATAATTCACAATGTGAATTAGGATTACAGATGAATTTAACATAACATTTATTCACATTGTTAATTGAGTGTGAATCAAAATATTACCAATGCAACTCTTTATAAAATTACAATGAGAAGCACAAATAAGAGATACAATATTAATTAAACATAGAAGCAAAATGTGAATTTGCATAAGATGAAAAAATCAAATGTAAATGATAAAGCATCCTGTGAATTCACAATTTAAATTAATGATATGTTAATTTGATATATAATCATAATTCATTTTGTGAATTGTCAAAAAATTTAATACTCAGAAACATTGAATTTTTTTGAAATAATCAAATGTAAATCACAAAACACACTATGAATTCAAAATGTGAAATTAGTTTTTCAGTTTAATGAATAAACTCAGAAACCACTTAGATTCATAAAGTTTTAGGAAATTACGGTTTGTGATTGAGATATTCATGATTTATGTATGATTTGAAGAAATTTAAATCATTAGGTTTTTGTAATTATACAAATTCACAAAAGTTCATGAAATTAGGGTTTCGATTTAGTTAATAAACTCAGATTCGAGTTAGATTCATAAAGTTTTAGGAAATTATGGTTTGTAATATAGATATTCATGATTTCTGTATCGATTTGAAGAAATTTAAATCATTAAGTTTTCGTTATATATACAAATTCTTAAAAATTCATCATATGAGGGTTTCAACTTAATGTAACACAAAATAAATATTTTGATGCGGTGGTGATAACTCTTCTATGGATGTCACACAAAATAAATATTTTGATGCGGTGGTGATAACTATGTTTATGGTGTTTTGTAGATTTCACAACAATATAATTTTTGGGACGGTTAAACCCAAAAAATTGGATTTTGTTATGATATTGTGTTTTTTATTTTATTTTATTTTATTTTTATTTTTTTATTTTTAAATATATAACATACTTTGTGTAAGATGAACTTATTTATTTATTTATTTATATTTTTTTATATATAACATACTTTGTGTAAGATGAACTAGGAAAGTTACTTCTATTTAACTTTTTTTATAACTTTCTGTGATATTTGCTATAGCTTCTTTGTACCTTTTTTTTGGGATAGCTTCTTTGTAATTTTCTTTTCTCAAGTTTCTTGCTAAACCTTTTTCATATTTGGTCTTTCCAAAAAAAAAAAAAAAATTAATTGATCTCATTATATAGTAATAATAATGGGTAATTGGTACAAAAAACACTCTTTTTACACATAAATTCGATTTTGACACTGTGTTTTCCAATTTGTTACAATTATGACCACTTGACCGGTTAACCAGGTTACATGCTGACGTGGCATAATGACGTATCAGTTTTGATGACGTGGCATGCTGACATTATATGCTGATGTGTCAAAATTAAATTTTTTTCTCACAAAAAACACTAAGTTTTCATTTTTTTCGATTTTGACACTAAGTTTAATTTTTTTCTTTCAACTTTGACACTATGTTTTTTTGTTCCAAATCGAATATCATTTTTTCCAATTTTGTTCGATGTTGACAATTTTCTATTTGAAACCGTATAAATATTTTTTTTCATACATTTAAACCGTATAAATATGTTTTTTTTCATTTAAAAACCATAGTTTTGTATAAATACATTTTTTTTACACTCAAACCATATTTTTATATATAAAAATTGTATTTTATATTAAATATACAACTTTAAAATGTGTTTGAAGGTTTGGAGGCGTATAGTCGATCAAAACTCAGATATCAACTTTGCAACCCTTCAAATTTTTACATCTTATTAGAAGCTTATGGTTAATGTGATTCTCATGATATAACTAATGTTTTGAATGTAAAAAAAAACACCTTGTATTTAAATAAAAATGTGGTTTTTAAACGAAAAAAATATGTTTATACAGTTTAAAATGTAATAAAAAAATATATTTATACGGTTTCAAATGGAAAATAGATAAAACTGAACAAAATTTGATAAATGATGTTCGATTGAAACAAAAAAAACATAGTGTCAAAATTAAAATAAAAAGTTAAACTTAGTGTCAAAATAAAAAAAAAAGTGAAAATTTAGTGTTTTTTGTGAAAAAAAAAATCAATTTTGACACATCAGCATATCATGTCAACATGTCACGTCATCAAAACTGACACATCATCATGCCACGTCAGCATGTAACCTGGTTAACCGGTCAAGTGGTCAGAATTCTAACAAATTGGAAAACACGGTATCAAAATTGACACAAAAAAAACACGGTATCAAAATCGAATTTCTGTGTAAAAAGAGTGTTTTTGTGTCATTTACCCTAATAATAATGTTTCTTGTAAAAAATAAGATACTAACGAATCTTACTTCTATTCAAAAGTTGTCATCCTTAGTTGAGAAGTATTTTTCGATTCAAAAGTTGTCATCCTTAATTGATAAGTATTTTTCTAATATACATCTTCTCAAGGAATATTTGTATTCCTAAATCCTAACCCACTACATTAGCAAGGCAATGAACTAGTTTAGTCTATAGCACTAAAAGAAACTTTTTCAGAGTAATCTAAGAAAAATCAGAGAAGATAATGAAAAGTAATGAGAAGTTCAACTAAACAATTATAATTATCAATGAGGAAGATAAAGAAAACTACATAATGCAATCCAATCTTCAAAATCTCTTCTATCTTGGATTTCTACCTTGGTAAATCAACCCAAAAGCTTAGAAAAACATGAAGAAATCGACATAAACCCTACAGAAAGTGGTTGGAAAAGCCTAATAAAAACAGAAGGCCACAAATAATTGACTTGATATAGTGAATGGAGTATAGTAATAGTAATAATGAAACTATTTACAAATCTTCACTTGTTATGATGATGATATGTTGACAAAATTTTGAAAGCACCTACCTTTTTTTTCAATCACCTACCATTTCCTTATATAAAAGCAAGAGTAATTCGTACAACCATACCTTTCCATCTTCGTCCACATTTTACATTCAAAACCATGGCTCATTTTCACATCATTCTTTCTCTCATCTTCCTCTTCTTCACCACCACCACCACCTCAACTTCTACTTTCCCTCCGGCAGCCCCTAGCGGCACCCACCAACTCTTCCATCGATCAAGATCCATGCATCCCTTGGCAAATGACCTTCACTCTGAAAAGCGACGAGTCCCTACAGGTCCAAACCCGCTTCACAACAAAAGATAGTCCACCCCGAAGAATTTGTAAGAAAGACTAATTGTATTTAATAAAATTTGTATGTAGTATTTCTTGTTGGCGATTCAAAATCTATCATATGTTTAATATATTAGATTTTGAATCACCACAAAGATTGTATTGTATAGGGGTATTAAGTTGTTTTTTTTTGTTAATTAGATTCTTTTACATTAAACACTAGAGAAATTAAACACTAGAGAAGATTTATTGTTCATTGTTCAAATGTTTCCTTTTATGTTGATGTAATTAGTCATTATTCAGAATTGTTGGAATTGTATCATTTTATATATGGCATTCAGAGGGTGCACGTAGAATGATCATGACCTTAAAACCTCATCGATACATACATGCAAACATAAAACTGATTACTTCGATCCATATCTAGAAAAACCAGTATTTCGTCATTGAGAAAAGTCAAGAAGATGATTAACAGGGAATCACAATCAAATTAATTAATTGTTAGTTGGAAATCGGTTGTCTATTTACACTATTTACACTTGATAATTATACTGTATAAGACGTGGCATAATTCAAAACGTAATGGTTGCCAATGGGATATGAGTTTGAAATGGGACCAAATTAAATGGGCAGTGTTAAATAAGAATAATAATAGCATACAACCACCATGCACTAAATAACACACTGAATCAAATCCTTTACATAAATAAAGTGCATGCAGGAGTTTCAGCTACTCAGGACTCCGCTCCTTTTATCGATCGACATATACGCATATCTCAATTAATTCTTCACATTTTGAAATCTGTAGATATTGGTTTTGATTTTGTAATCAATATTGCTTACATTCACAATTAAATATGATATCTTTTCTAGTTTGATAATACTTTCATTCCAAATTAATTTTCCATATATTTGACTTTTAAAATATTTATTATTCAACTTTGTCCTTAAATATTTTGGTTCTTTTTAGATAATAATTGATGCAAAATATATGAATGAATTGTATTTTAAATGTCTTTTCATTATTATAAGTTTTATCAGGTAATATATAACACAAATAAAAATATTTAAGATCAAATTAGAAGAAAAAAAGATTTCAAAAGTCAAAAATAGATAATTAATTTGAGACAGATGGAATATATACTGCATGTTTTACAATATAGATGTAAATTCAATTGAGAAAAAATAAAAGGTTGTAAATAGGAGAATCATTCTTAGCCAATCATTTTTATATATGTAAAACACATTTAAGGTTACGCTATTCTTCTGGATCGTTCATCTATTATTCATCAATACCATTTCTTATTCATTCATGTAAATCGCTCCTTTATTCTTCATCAACATCATATGTTCTACTACTTGTTCGCTATCAACGTCACATGTTCTTTACAAAAAAACGACACTTCATAAAAACATCAATTCTTCATTAAAAATCTTCGATTATTCATTAAAATGGTTTTATTCATTATTAAAAAAATATTTATTGATACTATTAAGTGTAAATCGTGATTCAATGTTGTCCAGTTTATTTAACATCAAGCAAAATCGTAAAAACTAATTTATATTTATCGATGTCACATCATTTGACGATCACCAATCATTAAAACTTTATCAAAATAACATTCATCAATATCAAACAATAGATAGCAATTGAAAGTTCATCAATATAACCATATATTTGAAGAATTTTTAAAAAATCGTTTTTCAGGTTTGAAAAACTTTGTTTTTCGTACATTTTGTTCACAATTTTTTTTTATCTAAACCTACTGATTATTGATCGATTCTAATAAGATTTGATTTGTGTTGTAATTATTGGCTTCAATTGTTAATTTTTTTTTACCATAGTTATATATGTTAATTTATTTGTACGTAAACTGTTCGATTAAATGTATAAATTAAATATATGACGTAATATTCATAAGTGAATATGCCTTTACACCATAATCAATCTATGTCTTTTAAAAACACAAAATAAGTATGTAATTCATATGTAAATAACATATAAAAATTATATATTCACATGTGAATATACGTTATATTCACATGTGAATATACGTAATATTCACAAATAAATACATGTAATATGTATAAATGATAACGTGTTTGTTCGGAAAATTAAAATAAAAAATAAAAATACGTAGTTTTGAGGTTCTAAGCAAGTTTGTAATTCATATGTGAATAACATATAAGAATTATATATACAAGTGAATATATGTAATAATCAAATGTAAATATATATATATATATATATATATATATATATATATATATATATATATATAATTCACAAATGAATAAAAATGTCGATAAAACCGAGAACTACAAAATATATAAAATTAAAGATAAAAAAATATTTGATAAGAATATATATATATATATATATATATATATATATATATATATATATATATATATATATATATATATATATATATATATATATATATTTTGATTCATATATAACTAATCTTTTTATTGTTAATAAAATAATCATATAAACATATATATATTTTTATTAAAGTTATATTCATTTGTGAATAAGTGTAAGTTTTTCGGAAAATTATAAAAATAGTAAAACGTCATTTTGAGGCTCTAAACAGTACCAAATGACCGAAAACACTATACGTCGCGGTGAAGCATTAGGTTTTGTAAATCGCACCATTTTACATCAAATATACGAATTTGGTCCAATTTCGAGATAAACTTCATTCCAGTAATTTTTTTTGATGATGTCACCAAATTTCTATTCCAACTAGTAATAACATCATCATGACATATTATGTTATTCATATATGAATAAAGTTTAGAAATCATTATAACATATTTACTGATTATGTTACTAACTTCAATCCCACTAATAAAAACATGATTATAATTTGTTATTTTTATTTATGTGAATAAAAGATACATGTTGATTAATTTATTTGTGAATACAACATTTATGTATAAAATAAATAATATGCTATAAGAATTGGTTTTTGAATAGTTTTTTTTTTTTTTTTTTTTTTTTTTTTTTTTTTGTTTTTGTTTTTGTTTTTGTTTTTGTTTTTTTGTTTTTGCATTTTTTTTTTTTTTTGTTTTTGTATACTGTAACAATATTATTTTACATATAAATTCAACATTATACTAAGACAAACAACATTGTATTGATTGATGAATATCATTAGCATTTGAACGTAACACGATCAAAATAAATAATATATTAAATTGTATAACATTTACACATGAGTCTAAAAATATAATCTTCTTCAATGATATCTTCTCAATTAAGCCAACTAATCGTTAACCATTTTGATATGAATCAACTATTGATTCAAATGTTATTAATTTATTGAGTTATAACTATTCCTGAAAAACATATGAATACACATAAAAAATGTTAATAAAAATATATTGTTAGTTCAAAATAATAGCGATTTATCACATGATATATTCACACATGCATATTATATGATATTTTCATTTGTGAATATTACAAGTATTACATGATATGTTACATGTGAATATTACATAGTATAATCAGTTGTGAATATTAGATGATATATTCACTTATGAATAATAGATGATATATTAATATGTGAATATTACATAGTATACTCACATATGAATATTACAAGGTGTTTTCACAAATATATATATAATTTTTATATGTTATTCACATATTAATAACATACAGACTTGCATATTTGTTTTGTGTTTTAATAATCATATACTGATTCAGGTGTGAAAAATATTTATATGTGAATAAAACGTGGTAATCTAGTTTATGCATTTTGTCAAACTGTTGGAGTTCATACAAGTTAGCTTTTTTTTTTTTAAAATGTTAAAAATATGATATTTTGACTATTTAAATCTTACAAAATAGTAGATTGATAGAGAGATATATGAAATTTTTCAAAAAAAATGATTTGGTGTTTTTCTAACCTTAATTTCGAAGTTTTGTTTGATGATCGATGTTGAATGAATGATATGAAGTGAATCGGTTGTTGATTATCGATGATGTTGATCTAATGATGCTGGGAGTATAATTAATCGTAGATATTGAAGATATGTTCATATTCAAGCAAAATTTAATGTTGGATTGAAAGAACCAAAAACAAAATTTTATTGTCTACTGTTGAATGGTGTTGATAAACGTGTTATTGGTGAAGATAAATGATTTATTAACATTGGATGACGTTGATCGAGGATTTAATTGAAGAAATCTGGATGATTTTTGAAGGTTGGATGAGAAATTTGGATGATGAATAACCGATTATGAATGAATTTGAATTGTTATCTAATATCCACAGTTACGTATCTATGATCGAAGTTTATTATATCATATTTACAAGTTTGCCACCATGTCTTTTATGCTTAAATGTTAATTAAATGATCAGTTGAGAATGATTCTCTCATTCTCAACCTTTTTTTTTGTCAATTGAACCATCCTCTCTCTCTCTCTCTCTCTCTCTCTCTCTATATATATATATATATATATATATATATATATATATGAGTAAATTCCTGAAATTATCCCTATGGTTTGGTCAAACTTACACGTTTGGTCCCTAACTTTTTTTTTGAACTCGGACCGTCTCTGTGGTTTGATTTTGTTACCTTTTTCGTCCCTTACATACATAAAGTTAGGGACCAAACGTGCTATTTTGACCAAACCATAGGAACTGAAAACGCAATAAAATCAAACCACATGGACGATCCGAGTGCAAAAAAAAGTGAGGGAACAAACGTGCAACTTTGACCAATCCATAGGGACGATTTTAGTAATTTACTATATATATATATATATATATATATATATATATATATATATATATATATATATATATATATATATATATATATATATATATATATATAGAGAGAGAGAGAGAGAGAGAGAGAGATTCATATGTTCTAACTATCTATTGTATGAATGTAGGGATAATTGTGGATCAATCAAATTAATAAATATTTAAGGGTATAATAGTAATATTTGCTATATTTAATTATGGTAGATAGTTAAAATATTTATTATCCCATTAAACAAGGGAAATCAAAATCAAAACCCTATAATATGGAACAGAATCTTCGTCACATTATCACTTTGGTTGTACAATCACCATTGACCATTACCGATCAATTGTCCATCACTTTCATCACCACAAAAATCCCTAATTTCGTCGGGCCATCATCAGCCACTACAAGTTTCGCAATCGCCACCACAACAGGGGACTTTGGAATCATACCTATTTCGATTTCACAACTATACACCACTAAACATTTAGTAAGTTCTTTAATTGCATCATTTTTGTTTTCTTCTTTATGCTTTTGGTTGGTGTATGTTTAGAATATCAAGATATGATGTCTTTATTCTTTTTTTTTTTTTTGGGAAATTGAATTAACGAAAATGCTCGATGAATTATCCAATAACGTTTTGTGTTTATAAAATAACTCGATTATAGGCTTTTGGATGGTTTATCACATGTATAGTTTTCAAGTTATCAATGATGTTTTTTATATTCAACTGAAAATAATTTTTTTTAATAGCTATATTGTCCTATCTTTTTTTCTTGAAGTAAAATAATCATGGAACATATTATAACTTTATTTCTTTAAGTATATATTTGAATTTATAAGAACGGCGTACAAATTTTTATATTTTTGAATTAATTTAATTATCTTTCTTTGTTTATAAGTATGTTCGGTACGAATGACAACACCTTTGAATTAATGCATTTTTTTTTCTAAATCCACCTATGTCTTGTTTTTTTGGTTACAAGACTATACACCAGTGGTTTATTATATCATCTCGTCAAATTGTATTGTTATATTATTGGATTATTTTTGCATCATAAGATTCTCGAGGTTCATCAAAATTTTTGTTTATTCTATTTCATTTTTCTGATTTTTTGCTTGATCTGTGGGTTTTATTGATCAATTCAGCTCTAAAAAATTAGGTTTCTGAATCTTTATTGTTCAATTTAGCTCTAAAAAATTAGGTTTCTTGATTCAGGTACCATCAAATCCTTTTTTCCTACTCTAGATGTGATTCATTACATCAACAAGTGTACAATTCTTTAAAAATATTCTGCAGCTAATGTATTCTTCTATTAGAATAATCTGTAGAAAGTATTATATTTTGGTAGAGAGTATTATATATGACCATGTGGTACACATTCTATTAGAATTACTAAAGTTTGTTTTATTATTCGTCATATAAAGGCATTCTAACAGAATGTTATTATTGCACAATTTGATTTCATGGTAGTTATTCTCATATAATGTGTGAAGGGAACATGGCGATAAGGACATAAAGGTTGGGTGATCTTGTGTGTATTGAAGATGAACAATGGTTGCCAAAGAAAGCATTACTCATCATTATATTCTGGCGAAATAATGTACAATAGAATGATAAGACTATATGTAATATTATATCCTGGAGGAATAATCTACAAACTGTGTTTGTTTTTTTTTTATTTATTAATGAGTGTTTCATTATCATAGAATAGAATATAAAGTTTTTTGTTTTTTAAGAATACGATAGAAAATTTTTAACTTGTATCCAAACTCTTGTTATTCTTCGAGAAGTAGGTCTCTTTATAGTTTATGACTTGCATTTTCATAGAATATCATTATAAAAGAATGTCATTCTGATAGAATAAAACAAGAGTATGAATAAAAATTATATTAGAATGAGTTAAACTGAAATAAAAAAAAAGAAATCAAATTTAAGATAATAAAAAACCCCTTAAAATCTGAAAATTCATTTTCTAAATTTGTGTTTTCTAATTTAAAAGTAATGGAAATAGACAATTTTACCATTTTTTAATGAAACGGTATTATTCTATTTTTTTTAAATTTAATAATATGGATTTATGACTTTCTTAAAATAACTAAAATCATTGGTCCACAATCATTCTTATATCTACACAATAATTAGTTAGAATACAATAACCTAAGCCTATATATATATATATATATATATATATATATATATATATATATATATATATATATATATATATATACTTTATTTACTGTCTTCATTTGAACTTAATCCTATATATATATATATATATATATATATATATATATATATATATATATATATATATATATATATATATGTGTGTGTGTGTGTGTGTGTGTGTGTGTGTGACATCTCCATTTTCACGGTCAGAAAAGACCGATTTGTTTATGCTTTATTTTGAAAATCAGAATATCTTTTAAAGAAATATGTTGCGGAATTTGTTCCCAGAAAAACATGATAAATACATTATCAAAGCATTTTTGAAGAAATATATTTTATTCCTTTTTAAAACATCGGGATCTCATCGTCAATATAGAAACATAAGCATAAACGGACCTTACATTCATTTACACTAGTGATCTACATCTCCTTAGTCTCTCAGTGTAATGTAGCTTTGTATCGACATCTGTGATACAAATAAACTGAGTGGGTCGGGTTGGGAAACCTGGTGAGTACATAGAGGTTTCAATCCCACAATGTTATATTATATATATAACTGAGAACTCAAAATATACAATTTCACCATATATATATATATATATATATATATATATATATATATATATATATATATATATATATATATATAAGCTACTCTTATGCTACCCTATCGATCCTCACAACGACACTATCCATACTCTTGGACCTTAAAATTTATCTCTTTACTTAATCCATACTCCCAGATCTAATCCATGCTCTCGGATCAATAACTATGCCCATTCCATACTCTCGAACTAGGGACAAATGTCTAAATCCATACTCCCGGATTAATATCAAATAACTATGTCCTATCCATACTCCCGGACTAAGGACAACTGACTATGTCTTAATCCACACACCCGGATTAGTGACAACTAACTATTTCTTTATCCATACTCCCGGATTAATGAAAATTGATTATGTCCAATCGAAACTCTCGGACTAGGGACAATGATTGTGTCTAATCCATGCTCTCGGATCAATGACATAATTTACTTAAAGTTCTATTCTCTGTGTATAACGCACTCGTACTCATAAGAAGATACTACCCAATATTCCCCATAATTAATTTAGGTTTACTCTTTATCCTAAATCATCATATATAATAAGGTATGTTCTTTAACACGTATTTCAGGCAACATCAAATAACTCGCACATAAACATATATTTAATACTTCAATCAATACTTGTATTAAAATCATGTTCATGAAAGGGACTATCCACTCATAGCACATAATTTATATTAAATACTTCATATCTATGTGTAAGATGAAAGTAACTATGCACTCACTTGTAAAAGTGCCGACTCGAAATTCGAGCAACACTTTGCTTCTTAACAATATGATTTCCTTCGACGAAACCTAGTATTATTACCACTAGATTTTAGTCTAATATTTATTGCGACTAATTATTAGTCTAGATTTGTCATTAACTCATAGTCTACTTCATGATCTATCAAGTAAGGATCAGTCAGGCAAGACAATTGGGATGTAGGACCATTTTAACATATAGCTTTTTTAAAATCCAACAACCAAACTCAACGTGACCATTCTAGACACCTCTCTCTTAAGTAGTTCAATCAGTATACGAATTTGAACCACTGATAAATTTTATTTATAGGTTCATAATAACAATATTGTAAGCTATATTTAAAGTAGGGTATCATAACTTACTTAGCTAGGAGCCCGACTCTGCAGGGCAGAACTTCATCGCTGAATCTTTCTAAGAAAGATTTTTGCAACACTTCAGCGCTCACCTTACTATACTAAAAACTACAGAAAAAGAAGTCGAATCCCGAGGGACCAAAATGCTCGAGGATAAGAAGAGTTGAAGAAAAATACTCTTGAATCAAGAGAATGGTACAAGAAATATGAGAGGCTAGAGGCTCTTATTTATAGTAACTGGATTTTCAAAAACCACCCTCTATATTTACCTAAATGACTAAACTGCCCGTTGTAATACTATTTTAAATAGATTTAATGATATTTTTGATGGGTTTTACATAAAATAACATCATATGTGCTCATACAAACTCTAAAGCTTGGATCTAGGTTTCTCTATTATATATGCAATTCATCCAAGACATACAAACCCTAGATCTAGCATAGATATTTCGAAATTATCACAAGAAACCAGATTTAGATGATTACCTCTTGAACAATGGTTTGAATCTTGTCTTGGAGCTTAGAGTCAGAAATATCACTCCTCTAATGTCTTACAAACACCACACAAGCAAGAGGATGATATTTGAGAGAGGGGAGAGGCATAATTTCAGTTATGAAGACTCTTAGGGTTCAAATGGCCGAAAATTGGATGCCTTAGGGTCTTATTTATAATGGTGCTGCTAGGGTTTCTATCTAAACCCTAATGGAAAGCTTAGGCCTTAAGCAATCCAATGAAGCTTTTGGAATAGGCCCCTTATGGATGAAATTAGGATGGAAACATCCCTAATTTCATCCATGACTAGTCAATGAGGCTCCTCAACCTAATATTCAACTATCGTACATTTGACAGTTTAAGTTCCCTTTATTTAATTAATATCTTTTAGCCACAAAATTAATTCTTAATTATGTCTTGTCTAATATTAATTAAGCCATATGATTTCTCCTTTGATATATTATTCATATAATATATTAATAAACCATATTAACCTCTCTATTCATAAATCACCCTGTCAAGTTGCTTTGGTGAAGACACCCTAAAAGGACCATGCACAATTGGGTCAAGTACTTACCAAATATAGTTACAGGCTTAGACATTAATCCAATAGTTTCCCACTTGGAGAAGTCTAGTAACTATAAATGCAAACACAATCCGATTATCAATCATAGCTCTCATAGACACTGTCGAACTCTGATCTCATCAATAACATGTCCTTTGGATAAGGGATCGTATAGTCCTTTATGCTAGATATCGTGCAAACAATTACATGGAACATAGTCATACTTATTGTCCAGCGGGTTGTTTCTCAATCTCTGATTCGTTTGACATAGAACTTAATTGAACACATCAATTCAGTCCTGAACGGGCCCGACACATAAGTCAAACAAAATCATCGAGGGGCCCTAATATCACTTTTACCCTCTTAGGATAAAAGGAACATATAAACTTCGACTTATATGTATTTACCATTCACTAATCAAATCATACACAACAATGCGTTTTATAACATCAAGTTGGTGAGAGTCGTGTTATGTATATTTAGGGTATTTCGTCTTCATATGCTTTAAGTAATCCTACTTTTGTGTTGTTGTGGAACAAGTCATGTTATGTATATTTAGGGTATTCCGTATTCATATGCTTTAGCCTTTAAGTAATCCTACTTTTGTATTACATAGTGCATATTTATAAAAAGATTCAATCTCTTTGATTTATATATATGTTTAGAGTTTAAAGTCTTCTAATGTAAACTACAAAGGATTATGATGACTACTTTATTTAAAAAATAAAGTATATGTTTAGTGTTTTAAATAAAGTAATTTACATTTTTATAAAGAAATAACATAAAAAGCTTTTAGACGTACTTCATTTTTGGACAAACATACACGTTAATGTTACTTTATTTTTGTATAATAATTACATATTTTCTACTGATTGATTTTACACAACCAATTAATGTTTTTTTATTGTTATTTTAATAATTATAATGCATTGCTCTTACATTAAGTTAAAATATATTAAATGAATATTATTATAAGCTAATTTGTTGCAAGATTGCAATACATTTATCTTCCAATGACTTGCAACAATACATCCATCACTGTTATATGGATATTACAAAATCAAATATATTTAATCACTCTTATCGTTGGAAATTCGTTTTATAAAACAGCAATGATTTTTAATTCTTGCATTGTTTGTCTTTATATAATAACATAATCTAAATTATAATTTATGATGTACATGATTTAATATTTTTGTCTCTTTGTTTGCTAAGTAGGTGTCTGTATGTATATATATAGTAGTTGCATTATATAAAATAATTAAGAGAATATAGAAAATTAAATTTGTTAGATGTATAAACATAATAATATATAAAATAAGGAATGTACTAAATTTGATTTTCAAGTGACAGGAGCCTTATGGACAATGCATATTTAATATTGTATTTAAGAAACAAGATAATGTTGTGTATAAGTTTTTCAAAAAGTCTATAAAAGCAAATGATGCTGGGAGTGATGATAGTCTACGAGTAGAAACTTGAGTACGTGAGAGACAACAGTTACTTGGAAATGATAAGCTTAAATTCAATTAAACCTTTAAAGAAAAAAAAAATCCAACCGAAAATAAAAATCAAATTTGACATGTTTACAAAACGTTTCACTATTTATATATTTTTCATTCTTAGATTTCAACAATGTCAAAATCTTAGATGATTAAGTAAAATTTAATTTTCACTAACTAATAAACTACGTTTAAAGTAAACAAAATCTATTCTTAAATTTTAGAAAAAAAAAACTATTTTCGCATTATTTATCCGGTCAAACAATAAACTTATATTTGAAATCAAAACAAACACCCTTAAATTTACAAGTTAAATTAAAATTATTTTATTTAATTAAAATAAATATTAAATAAAAATAAAGATTGTCTACAACTACAAGTCAGAAATAAATGATATTTGATGAAAATTTTTGAGGAATTTTTAATTGCTAACTGAAAACATAAATGTAGTTACTTTTGATAATATTATCTCTATTTCTAATCTAAAATAAAACGTGTTTATTTTTAACCAATAATTCAATACATATTTTTAACCAAATACACAAACATATATTTTCAAAATACAATATTTTTAACCTAATTTCAAGTCAATGTATTTAATCACTTTGTTCTTATTACTTCTTTTAATTTTTACAAGAACTACAACTTCATAATATTTTCTAAAAATGGCTGCAACAACAAAGATAAAAGATGGGAAGGTTAAAAGTTAAAACAAGTTAATTATGTAAAATCAATCACTTAGAATCCAAGATGATATTTAAATTTAGCAAATACAAGTTAACTTTTCTATTTTATGCTGTTTATTTTGCATGGTGAAACAAGGATCATGATTCATTTTTTTTTTTCAATATATAACATAAGTAGTTAATAATTTTATTTTAATCACAACAAAAATTAAACTATACATCAAAAAGAAAAAAATTGACGAGCGCCGAAGGAATGAAACTGATAATCGGCCGGAAACTAATCGTCGCCGCCGCATCGCGCGGACACCCCACTAGTATATTAATAAACCATATTAACCTCTCTATTCATAAATCACCCTGTCAAGTTGGCTTTGGTGAAGGCAACCGAAAAGGACCATGCACAACCGGGTCAAGTACTTACCAAATATAGTTACGGGCTTAGACACTAATCTAATAGTCTCCCACTTGGAGAAGTCTAGTAACTATAAATGCAAACACAATCCGATTATCAATCATAGCTCTCATAGACACTGTCGAACTCTGATCTCATCAATAACATGTCCTTTGGATAAGGGATCGTATAGTCCTTTATTCTAGATATCGTGCAAACAATTACATGGAACATAGTCATACTTATTGTCCAGCGGGTTGTTTCTCAATCTCTGATTCGTTTGACATAGAACTTAATTGAACACATCAATTCAGTCCTGAACGGGCCCGACACATAAGTCAAACAAAATCATCGAGGGGCCCTAATATCACTTTTACCCTCTTAGGATAAAAGGAACATATAAACTTCGACTTATATGTATTTACCATTCACTAATCAAATCATACACAACAATGCGTTTTATAACATCAAGTTACTGATGCGTTTACGTATTATCAATGTACAACCAATTAGTAAACAATAAACCATATATCTAGATTTCAAGACCATATGATATTATTGTCTTGCGATCACTTGTGATAAATTCAATGAAGTGATTTCAACAAGTGTGGGTTTATTTCAATGCTCAAATCTTATTCATAAGCACTTATGAACGTTGTAGCAAACTTTTGCTAAGTCTAATACACTTTAGACAATCTACACACCAATTCATGACAGTCTTCATTCATACCTACCTCCAACATATGAACAACTGTGGACCGTTCGAATAATTTTTTTATTCCGGAAGTCAAAACATGCAAAATGAAACAATAGGTAAAAAATTAACGTAAGACAATAACTTTAATCATAAACAATACTCATGTATTTAATCATCGAATGTTAATTCCGATTTATCTATTACACGTTTCTAAACTATCTAATCTAACATAATTTTGTCCTTCAGCCCAATGCTCCTAGCATGCTGCAAGTGCTTAACTCTACTCAATCCCTTCGTAAGCGAATCTGCTGGGTTATCCTCCGACGATACCCTTTTCATTACGATGAGTCCTTCTTCTACCCGATGTCGAATAAAGTGATATTTTCTATCGATATGTCGAGATCTACCATGATCCTGTGGTTCCTTGGTCAAGGCAACCACTCCTTCATTATCACAGAAAATTTCGATAGGCTCCTATATGGATGGCACAACTCCAAGGTCTCCAATGAAGTTCTTCAACCATATTGCCTCCTTTGACGCTTCACTCGCTGCAATGTACTCTGATTCACACGTTGAATCAGCTACAATCTCCCGCTTGGAACTTTTCCAAGTCATTGCTCCTCCATTAAGGGTAAAGACCCAACCTGACTGTGAACGGTAGTTGTCTCTGTCGGTCTGAAAACTAGCGTCACTGTACCCTCACACCTTTAAGTCATGACTCCCACCGAGGAATAGAAAACATTCCTTGGTCCTCCGAAGTTACTTAAGAATATTCTTGACTGCGGTCCAATGAGCTTTGCCAGGGTTCCCTTGATATCTGTTGAACATGCTCAAAGAGAAGGCCACATCAAGGCGTGTACAAGTCATATCATACATGATTGAGCCAACTGTGGAAGCGTAAGGTACTTAACTCATCTCTGCTATCTCGACTTTGGTACTCAGACTTGGAGGACTTGAAGCTTGGTAAAAGTGACCTCTTCTTTATTCATGTGGTAGGTCATGAGGAACCGGTTATAGCAGGGAGGTAAGGAATGAAGGATGATGTCAATTGCCAACTCTTCATCAAATTTAACATTCAACTTTAGCATACGATCAACATATCTCTGCATCTTTGCAGATGAGCGGTAAGGAACTCTCCATTACCCATTTTGGTAGTGATCATCGAAGTGATGATCTCGTACCTTTCTTGCCTAGTGCTTTGGTGGTACATGTACAACAAATCTTGATGCATCTCATAGGGATACATGTCCTCATAAGACTTTTGGAGTTATGTAATCATAGTCATCAAAATGATGCAAGCATCACGCTTATGGGCCTTAAAGGCATCGATCTCTTCAGCAGTGACAGTGTTGAGGTTGAATTCCCTCTGCTTTTCATCAAGGATATACTCCTTGTTTTCATAACGAGTGACCATTCGGATGTTTCCGATCCAATCATTGAAATTTGACCTGACAAAGATCACTCTCCCACACAAGTTCATGAGTGAGAACGAGCCGAAGGAATTTGAGCCGGAAGCGTTGTTGTTGATGTTTGACATCTGAAACAGAAAAGCGACTAAGTTTGATTAGAAATGAATCCCTTATTAAACACCCAAATGAGAAATTAGGGCTAGGATCCAACAACATTATTAACAAATTAGAAGAGGGATGCCGTAATCTAACATGCAAATAATTTAAAGGTAAGTGAATGATGATTCACTAATTCTCCACCACGAAAAACGAAAAAGAGATTAAGTTTTAAATGTATTGATAATTCCTAGATCTTTTGAGATTCATTGAACTTTTCAATGGCATGTTTAAATCTCGATATGCCGCTCAAGTTTGTGACTGGGATGCCGAGGATCACAAAGTGGGTGTGAATAACCATGCAAATGTATGTGGTTCCCTCATTGTTACAGTCACCTATTCGATGTGCCGGTTAACCACTATGACAAACAATGAGTCACCCTTTTCCACCTTTTCTTAGAGCCCAATTAGTGTGTCGGTTAACCACACACACTCCACTAACATCTTAGCAAGGGTACAAAGTGTAATTTCATGGAATTGCATCAATTTCACTTTTTGCCTAAAGTAACTAATATTGGGAATTCTTGAAAAACATTTAGTTACTTTTATAATTCATTATACTTTTAATGAGGAAAGGGTTACTATAACGACCCAAAAATCACGACTAAAAATTTCGTTTAGAACATTACTAAAACCATATTTATAAAAACCGTATCGTAAGTCATAATAAAATTTATGAGTATTAATTCAAAACATAATCTCGTTATCAGAGTAAAACATTCCCAGGATAACTGACTATGGTGTGTGTACTGCAACCTCTCTGAGCTCCTCTTTAGAAAACTGAGTACCTGAAACCAAAAATTAAAACCGTAAGCACGAAACTTAGTGAGCTCCGCCAAACTACTACATACCATACAATAACATATAAAGCACATACTGGGCCTTGCCCACTGCATCGGACCGAGGTCCGGAAACTGACTGGGACCTTGTCCCCTACAACGGATCGAAGTTCGGACTAACTGGGGCCTTGCCCCTGCATCGGACCGGAGTCCGAAAACTGACTAGGACCTTGTCCCCTGCATCGGACCGAGTCCGAACTAACTGCATCGGACCGAAGTCAACAACTAACTGAACATAGCATAACATAAACACATATCAACTAGCATAACACATATCATCTAGCATAAACACATATACTGACTGACTGGGACCTTGTCCCCTACATCAGATCGAAGTCCGGACTAACTGCATCGGACCGAAATCCAGAACTAACTGAACATAGCATAACATAAACATATCAACTAGCATGAACACACATATACTCATACTGCATCGGGCCGTAGCCCGGAACACATAACACATAAATCCTGTCTGAGCCATGAAGGCATCAAACATACTAACTACTGCATCAGACCGAAGTCCGGGAACTACTGCTAGCTAAACGGGTCGACATTGTGGCCTTAGACCCGTTCCTACTAGAAGGAAACTCACCTGAATTGCTGAGCTCTACTGATATCCCTTTGGTTGCTAACCGACAACCTTCTGAGCCGGTGCTCCTCTAGCTCTTTGAGCTACCAATATCAAAATGATACTTAGTCTGACAGACCTCCAAAAGTCAACTAAGTTAACTCTGGTCAACGTCAAAGTCCTGGTCAAAGTCAACCTTCCAGCTGACCCGCATACTTTAGCTATAGCCATTGAAATTTTTTGATGAAATGGTTTCGACTTAGAAAAATAATAATAATAAAATAATGTTCAATTTAAAAAATAAATATACATATAAAAATGATAACATAATGAATTATATGTCCTTATTTAATTTATTAACTAAAAAATACTAGGTGTGAAACCCGCATACTATACGTGTTTATTCAAAAAAAATCATTAAATATTATTAAAAGAGAAACCTTATGACATCGTCTTAAACAATCTAGACCCTTGATTATATTTCAATTCAATGTTTTCAACCCTGAGATCAAATTGGGGATATCATCTTTCCCAAATAAAATATATTTAAGTTCAATAAAAGCTTTCCAATTGTCAATCAAAATTAACTTACATCCGTTGAAATAGAATGTATTTAATTCCAATAAAATCTTCCCATATTTTAAATCTTGAATTTCTGGTTATAAAACTTTTAATATGGTCAACTTTGAAAACATATTATTAACAAACTATTTCAATTAAGGCATTAATATCAACCATTAATATAAACACGTTTATCACATACATATATAATTCATCATTTAATTCGTAGCTTAAACTTATTTTCAATCGTTGTTTTTCTTCAAACCTCCTTCTACAACATCATTCTTTTTGTTTATAACTTTCATTATCATTCTCTGCTTCAAAGCTACGTTGTTGTGTAGTAGAAGGTTAGTACCTTCTTTCGCTTTTTATATTTTTTTTATTATTTTTTTTGTTCCTATATATATATATATGTATGTATGTATTTCAACTTTCTTTGTTACAAATTACATGAAATCAGTTAACTATTTTTCTGAAACTCTTCAAATAAACAGGAAAAAATATTACATACCTTTAACAAAACATAAATTAACTATCTTTGGAATTGACACTAATGAGGAAAATGTTATTTTTATATATTAGAGATGATTATGATTTTTTTAATTATTATGTCATAAGAATCCGATAAATTTTTGTATGATTTTAAAATATTTTGGTATAATCTTATTAGAGTTTTAGGTTTATTTAATAGGAAATAATATATAATTTATTTATGCATCCTTTGAAATTAAGTATGTAAACAATTTTGTTTACAACTATATACATCTTTATAAATCATATCTCTTTATAGATAAATACACATTGTATATGTATTTTTTATTTCATATAAAAGTTATTCCTAATCCTAATCTTTTTCTCTTTCATTTTACACCTATGACACAAAACTATCGTGATGCGGTTGGCTTTGATAAGGTTGCTGACATCGATGCATCCTAGGAAACCAGAAACATTCGTGTTCAAGTACTCTTGCTTTGGAAGCAAACTTAAAGAACAACTCAAACATGTTTAGCAGTTTGGACATGATTTTAATTGACAAGTAGCTACAAAATTTTCTTTTTATTATTATTTTGCTTTTAATTTATAAAATTTTAAACTTACCAATTTTTTTCACTTACATGGCACTAAAATACAAGCAACAATAAAAAAATATCATTAGTTTGTCTGAAGCTCTCTTTGTTGAAGAATCTATCATGGTATGTAATTTGGTATGACCAGAAATAAAGAAGACTACATGTTGGTTAATCATAAGCATAAGAATAATTTCTACAAAACAATCAAAGTTCATATATCAAATAATTTTGCTCTTATGGTAGATCCTTATAACTTTGTGACTTTTCAGGATTTGATAGTCAGGAATCTCGACACTCGTGTTGCATTTGGTAAGATTTTATTTTAACATTCTACCTTATCTACACGTAAATATTTCTTGTATTACACATCTATAATATAACAACTGTTTTTTTTGTTCCAGATTTTCTTGGTTAGGTTGTGTCGACTAATCCCATGAAAGTGATTATTGAGAATCCAAGGAGAAAACGGTTGATGAACCTGATTGATCATGATCTAAGTTAAGTATTTGTGTTTAAAACATTTTATTTACTAAAGTATTTTTCTAGATGATACCATGAAACATGTCGTTTACATGACAATGACATGTTCATCTACACTTCAATATACATGTTTATTTTAGCATTACTTAAAACAGTTCGAATCCACTAATTATAGAATTCACCTTTTGTCATAGATGAAATAATTCGTTGATCATTATCAGAGAGTTCATTTATGATCTTCTCACTAACAAATTGGTCAAATGTGGTTAGAGCTTTTTCACATATTTTTTTTATCACATGCCTTCATACTTTTAAGTTTTAATTTTTCATCTCCAAATTCGATTTTTTAGTTACATACGTTCATTGAAATTGTTTGTTTTTTTTTTTAAATACCAACATATTTTGTTTTATCTTTATATAGTAACAATAAAATAAATAAAGTTACACAACAATATACATATTTCGAATTTTGTCATAGTATTATACTTTACAAAATATAATTCTCTTCAAAATAATTTGCATCGGTAATTTCATCCATAATTCCGCCTAATTTAAATTTGTATTTTCTTTATATAATTTTTTTTAATGATCCCGATTTTTTCCCTCCAAAAGTATATCAAGCATTTATGTTTTAGATAATGTTGCCTCATTATAATTATTATTTTCCAAAATATATCCGTTTAATGAGGAATTTAATTTAGTGAAGGAAGTAAATGCTAATTCAAACAAAATATATATTACATAATTATTACACGAGTTTATTAAAAAAAAATCAAGATGTAAACATTAAACATTTTTAAAATGAAATTTCAGAATATATACAAAAGATGATGTTGTACAATGAACTATAAAATTGAATAGACTAAAAAAAAACTATTAAGACAATCAATCTTTAAAACAGTATAATTATGAAAAATTATAAAGTAAGATAAAAATTATAAGATATTAGAAGATTTGTAAGTACAATTAGTAAAAAGCGCTACAGTTATTAGAACAAAAAAATAAGATTGTTAAGATTAGTAAAAATGCAATATATAAACTAAGTTATCACAATAGTAATGAAATGTCATTATATGATATTTCATATAATTGAAAGATATACCAAATTACATTGATGATATTTTAAAATTATTCAAAATATCGCCAAGACCAATGCAAAGTTCTTGCGAGCACCAAATAAATAAGAACAAACATAAAAGTTGGCTCTTATATTTATAATTAATTTAAAATAAATCAATCATGATTTAGAAAAGAATTCCTATTAATGATATACTAAAATTAAATTTATATAACATTTAACATTCCATAAATTATACTTTATGATATTATTTGAATAAATGAAATAGTTGTCAAAATTTAATACAGTTAAAAAAACGGTATATTGGTTGTCAATATAGACTTAAATTAAGTAACCTTATTATGAAGGAACGTATCATTAGAAAACTTATGCTTATACAACAATATCATAACCATATGTGATTAGGAAAGTCATTCAACTAATAAAACAAAAAATGTTGTATACAAAGAGGTCCTTCAACGATTATAGATATTTATCGATTTCAATGTATCTTCCATACATTTCAATAATACCAATAACCATAATTTTTTTTTTTATAATTATTATATTGTAGACATTTGTATGTTTTTATGCGTTCTCTGCGTTTAACGCGGGTTGTAATTTAGTTATATATGAAAATATAAACTTTAAATATGAAAATGTAAACATTAAGTATTTTTTAAAATAAAATTTCAATATATATATATATATATATATATATATATATATATATATATATATATATATATATATATAACAAAATAATGAATAAATAAATAATTCAATTTATATTAATAAAACAAACTATAGAAAAATAATTATATTTTGACCATATAATTTTTTTTAGTTTGTTAATAAAGAGCAAGAAAGTTTGATTTTCTTTTATATAGATCATTTTATCTAAAATAACAATGAACTTTAAAAAAAACATGTTAATTTTAAATTATATATATTAAATGAAACATATTAAAATTTGAAAATATAAGGAAACAAATTAATGACACATTAATTACTTTCTATAACCTAACAATTAGATAGTTAATTAAGAAAATAAAAAATTACCACAAAATACCAAGTGAAAATTAATTTATAAGAATTAATCATAAAATTACATATGTCTAAATATATAAGAAATTGATAAGTAGTAAAAAAAAATATTTATTAAGGAAAATTAGAGAGACACCATTCAACTTTTTTTTTTTTTAAAAAAAAATTTTTAATTTTTTTTTTTTTTGCTGTATCACTATGTATAACGTTGGATTTAGTTATATATTTAATCGGTTAAACACAGGACCACGGGCTTTGTGATTTTTGTCGCCTTTATTATTGTGGGGATGTGAAATTTTGGTGAAATCATTGCAGTTTTGAATTATTATTTAGTACGACAAAAATGCAATATATATTCCCTTCAACTGCATTTTACATTTAACCCCACTCATTATTAAAGGCTTGCCATAGATAAAACTGCCGTACCTATTCTTAAGGGTCTTTTTGTAAAATTTAAAATTATTCAAAAGACAAATTTGCAAAAATGGTGTTAGTCAATATTATATAATTTTTGTTTAAAAATGTTTGATGGTGCATAAGTGGTCCAATTTTGAATACCTTATGCGTTTTTGGTCCAATGGTTAGCGGTACATAAGTGGTCCAATTTTAAAAGGGTAACTTATTTTTCAATTTGTACAAATTTAGTCACTAAGTTTTTTAGTCCACATTTTCCCATTGAAGTTGTTGAACTGTTCAAAAAGCATCATTATGACATGCTATCAAAAGTTTAGCCGGTTTCCGCCATATTTAACAACTCGAGGAATGTTCCATTCATCTTCTCTGATGAAACATTATTTTTCCAGCGACAAGTGAAAACTTGGAATAACCATGAGAAGAAGACACTACATGCTCAAATCGGCTAGCCCTCATATATGTGTCACTAGTGTCAATTTCTTGAGCTAAAGGGGTTCTTATATAGTGGGCACATTAGGGTTACACCATGTAACCCATGACTTTACCCATTCCTTATGCTCCATGGGTTTTAACCTCCATGGAGTATCCATGGGTCACCACATGGGTTAAACCCAACATAAGGAATCACGGATCATAAGCCCACATATATAAGAATGAATGATTTACACAATCAATCCCCATATATTTAATTAATCTCTTTTGATCACTAAATTAAGTCCAAATTAATTCTTGATCAATACTAATTAAATAACATGATTTCATATTAATATATTAGAACTTATAGTATATTAATATGTCACATATGTCCTCTTCTCACAAGCGGTCTATCCAAATGTTCCGATGCCATGCAACCCAAATGGACCATACCGAGTCGGGTCAAGTACATACCAATTATAGTTATGGACTTAGACACTAATCCAACAGCTTCATTTTGCTGAACTCCCAGAACAACACTGAGTCACCTTCTTGTGGCCAAGCAGCGGTGACAACTGTGGTGGCTGCAGCAGCAGCAGCAGCCTCGGTAACAGTAGCGTACCACTCTTCAAATGTCTCGATCAAGGTAGTCTTGATAGACCCAAACATCTCCGAAATCACCTCTCGTATGGATGCGGCCACCTTATCATGAATCATCCTCCGAATCTCATCATCGCTAGTCCCACTGCTCCTTGGGTTGTGGCGTGTACCCACCATGATGTCTCTGAAACACAACACAAAATCACCAGAGACTCGCTCGAGTATACTCACACTCAATCACTCATCCCAAAATTTTCCTTAGCATCCTAAGGATTCTTACTTAGGTTGCAAATAGATCCGGTGCTTTCAGTAGTATGGGACGAATACTACCTTCCACACCAACCTGTAGTCACCCCAAGTCCTCCTCCTAGGATCCTAGCTCACAAGTACTCTAACTCTCACATATAAAAGACTACTTTCTCAGTAGATATCTCATATGCTCATCTAGGTATCTTTCCTAGATTATTTCTCAACTCAAAACTCTCTCTAAGTGATTCCTGCTAGATACTTATACTCAACACGTACTCAAGGCACATAACAAATAGCAGCGACCCCTAGGCTAAGGCATCACAAATCAGGAAATTCTAGCCCTAAATATGGATTACTTAGCATATCCTCTAGCATGCATCACTAGTATCTCATATCACAAATAAGTAAGGGTATTTTGGGAAATCACCGTTCGGGCTCTGGCTGATTGTACACAATTCTCCAAATCATTTCTCTTAAACCTCTTTCTTATTTTTGAAAAATCATTTCCTTTTTGAAATTTTTTCTCAAATCCATGTTTGAGTTGAGGCATACCCGAAGGTACACCCAAATCCCTCAAACCAAGCCTCTGATACCAACTTGTAACACCGTAAATTTTCAAACCAAAATTTTCATTTTTAAAACACATAAAACTCATATATTATATTTCATAAAACCATAAGTTTCACAAATGTCAACATAAGTCAACAAACAAAAGTCAAATCCCAAAATCCTCAACATAATTTCGAACAAGTGTGTACAATCATGTCGGCACCTTCCCACAGTCCTGAGACGTACCTGAAACACATATCACATAGCACGATAAGCATGAAGCTCAGTGAGTTCCCCAAAATACCACATACACAAATAATAAGCCTCTCATGACTATAACTCGACATGGACCCTCTAGTCTCATGCGTCTTGGTGCGGACCCTCTGGTCATGTGCCCTAGTGAGGAACCTCCGGACTTACAGCTCGGTTTGACCCTCCGGTCCTGTCTTGATGGAAACCCTTCGGTCCCACAAATCGGGTTGGACCCTTCGGTCCTATCTTAGTGGAAACCCTCCAATCCCACAACTCGGTTTGGAGCCTCCGGTCCTATCTCAGTAAACACAGAATATAACATATATATCACATAGACAAAATGCATAATATCATATAACTCAAGTAAGCACATAAGACCCTCTGGTTACACATAGATACCACTCATGGTAAGTATAGTGAGAATACTCACCTCGTAAGCAAGTACGTAATAACCTTGTACACGAATTACGAACTAGCCTCCACCTAACACATAGGATAATTATCTCTAATTAACACTTCATTCACAACTCTAAATAAACCAAAGGTTATTCTCTCTCTCTCTCTCTCTCTAACTCTTGGAATGGGTAAAAGACCATTTTACCCCTCCATTATCCCCATAATACCTGTCTTGACCAAACCCTAAAGTCAACAGAAGTCAATACTCAGGTCAACAGTCCATGTTGACCTGACTCACCGAGTGCATCTAAGTGACTCGCCGAGTCCCCTTATTTCTTTTGAAATATCGTGAACATCCAATTTAACTCGTCGAGTTGTCTCGTCAACTCGCCGAGTTACCCATGTCCAGACTCATCGGGGGAAAACCCTAGCCGACTCGTCGAGTTAGCTCGTTGTCTCATCGAGCCCTTTAAGTCAGTTTCTCATTCAGACGTTTTAAGGTAGATCTACCACTCCACACTCTAGATCTAGGCTTCTAAGGCTCGAATGTCACGTAAAGCTTCGATCTTTACGTTCACGCGTGGCATATTTTGCTCCAACATGCCAATACAACTGTAATAAATGGGTTTAAGCACAATAACTCTTATATAGCTGAATAAAGCTGGTACCTTTAGACTCTATGGACCTCACATGGTCCAGATCTGAAATTTAGACCTCCTAATAGAATCCATGCACTCATTGTACCAACAAAAGGTTGTAAAATCCCTAACTTCCATACTCAAGAGATCCAACTAATAAGATGAGAAAGGTGCAAGCTTTTTACCTTCCACAAAAGCTCCAAGTGAAAGAATGCTAGATCCTACAGCCTCTCCTCCTTCCTTTCTTGTATCTCACTCCTTTCTTTCCAAAAGATCCACCCAACACTCAATATTAGCTTACACAGTCTTTCTTAGCTCAATGGCCGATTAGGGTTTCACACATGGGAGTTAGGCAGCTGGTACGGCGAAAATGAGGACATAAGTTTCCTTAAATATTATCCAAACCTGGGGATTTAGGGTTTCATCTCATAGCGCCTACTTAACGAGTCGGCTCTCTGACTCATTAAGTCGGTTTTTAGATCCACGTGGTCAATTAGTCTCTACTCGATGAGTTGAGGCATCAACTTGTCGAATTGCTTAATAGATCTCAAAAATAAATAAATAAATAAATAAATAAAAGGATAATGTACCTGGGAGCCTGAATGTTACATTGTTGGTATGGTAATGATTATCCCCATCCAATAACATGATGGTTGCCAAATTTTAAGATAATTAGTTGATTTTATGAAAACTAATTATTTGTAAAATTGAAATCATTTTGCTAAAAGAGTTGAATTAGATCAATTAAGTAATATATACAATGATATGATTGTTTTATTAGTTTAAAGTTTGATCTAAATGTTTCTTGAAGAGTTTTCATAACTTGTCCTCAAGTTATTGACTTTGAAATGTCCCATTCGTGAAACAAATTAACTCTTTAAGTTTTCGAATCCAAAAGGTTTTGAAGAGTTTCAAAACCTACCCTCCAATTTTGGAATTTGAAAAGTTTAAATAAAAAGTTTTAATTTGAAATATTGAATTCTAAAATATCAAGTAATTGAAAGGTTTCAAAAGATGCATTTTTTGGGTTCATAACTTAAAAATTAATTAAATAGTTTTGATTTTGAACTTTTAATAACCTAGATGCTTTGAATACTTTAATTACACCTTATTCACTTTATTAAATTAATTAAAGTGTTTAATTAAAAGAGAAGATTAATAAATCTATAATAACATCGTTTAAATTTAATTAAATTAAGAGTATAATTTATTAATAGATTAAACCATCAAGTATTTTAAAAGTTTAAAATACACCCTTATACTATATAAAATTAAAAGTTTAATATATTATATGTATATGTAAAAGGTCATTCTTACTGTTACTAGGTCTCATTCACGAAGTCGGACTATAAAGGGGGTATAAGGTTATTGCCTATGAAATGGTGGTTTAATGGCTGTCCACTCTCACCCACCGCTTTCTTAACTGGTGGAGGGTCGTTAGCCGAACGGGTAGGATAGGACACTAAACTCTCATTAAATCCTTATAAATTCCCAATCTTAGTTACTTTAGGAAAAATATGAATTTGATGGTAACCCATGAAAATATACATTGTACCTTATTAGTCGTTAGTAGAGCGTGTGCGGTTAACCGGCACACTAATCTGAGATTAATGTAGGATGGCAATGGGTAGCTTAGAGATTATCATAGATCAATGAATCATGTGTTGTTAACTGACACATTGATTAGGTGATAAATGAATGCAATAGTACCAAGCTAATTTGCATGGTTATTCACACCTTCTTTGTGATCCTAGGCATCCCAGTCACAAACTTGAAGGGCATAATTGAGATTAAACATGCCATTAAAAAGTTCAATGAATCTTAAAAGATCTAGGAATTTCAATTCATTTAAAACTTAAAGTTCATTTTCGTTTTTCATGGTGGAAATTGGTAAATCATCATTTACCTACCTTCAAATATTTTACAATTGGATTACGACATCCCTCTTCAGAATTGTAGAATATTGTGTTGGGTCCTAGCCTTAATATCTCATTTTGGTTGTTATATTAAGGACTTAAATCAACTAACTTGAATTTCTTCCATTATATATGTCTTGGTCAGACAACTATGGTCTTATCGAATCTTATGGAAAAGGCTTTCCTTATGAAGATGATGTCCCATGACTGGATCGTGGAAATGGAAATCATACTTCACTTCCTCCACCTCCTCCAATAATTCTACCTAACCCACATGTTCGTCGTCTTGAAAATTTCAAGGTCACTTAAACCCGATTGGCTAGCAAACACCAAGATGGAAGGTCTGTGTGTGCACATGTCTTGGAGATGAAGTCACACATTGACAGGCTGGGAATGTTAGTAGTCGTTGTGTCAAGGAAGTTGGCTGCTGACTTGGTTCTTCAGTCACTTCCCGAGCTGTATAGTCAGTTGGTTAAAGACTACTATATAACAAACCGTGACATAACCCTTATTGATCTTACCTCTTTGCTTATTGCTGCTGAATCTGCAATGATTTGGCGCACTGGTAATGCAAACTTGATTGGAAGATCTACTTCCAAAACTTCCATGGACATTGACAATGGCGACATTGGAATTCCAGAAAAGTCTTATCTTCCCAATGGGAAAGAATCAAAGAGAAAGGCTAAGTGTGTGATTATCCCGTGTACTATTCCAAAAGAATTTGTTTGTTTCTAGTGCCAAGAAAAGGGACATTAGAAGAGAAGCTACCCTAACTACCTGAGAGATCTAAGAGATGGTAGAATCAAATTGTATGGTTCCACTTCAGGTAAGTCAACTATCTAACTCTATTAAGTTCCTATTTGTAGATTCTTAATACATGATGTGATAAGATTACATTTTGATGTTTTTGTAGGATCAAATGACGCTTAAAGGAAATACATGTTGAGTCTGATCGCGAAGAGATAGATTTCGATCGCATGGTTCGATGATTGGATTTTTGAGTTGATGCTAGGAGTTATGATAGATTGCTTAGGAAACATTTTTCATTTGTAATTGCATTGTAAGGACAAGGTTATTCGTATTCTATAAAAAAGACAATTTTTGATTATTTTATAATTCCTTGCAATGGCATTTGTGAAAATTGGTGTTTATATATTGTTAGCAATATAGAAAATGGATTTAATTCTTTCGTTTGTGGTAGTGTCTAAATTTAACAAATAAGGAAAGATTCTCATCACCAAGTTTCAATTAGACAGAAACTTTGAATCATGCAACTTGTATTTTATGATGAATGAGAATTTTCATATTTTGGAAATTAAGACTAATTCCTTGTTCATATACATGTGATTCAAGTGAAGGATTAGGGGATCTAGTACACATAGTTGTGCACTCGTCAGGTCCACCACAAAAAACGATAAGACTATTCATCACGATTTACTAAAGTTTAGTAAATATGGTTATGCTTACAAGATTAAGTATAATTCTGAATCATTCAAAAAGTTTCAATGTATAGCAGATTAAATAAGAAGAATTAATTAGCCAGAAATATAAAAGTTTCTTCAATCTAAAAGGAAAGGAGAGTACTTTAGTATTATGTTTTATGATCATCTTAATGATTATGAAACAATTTCACAATTGATCCTCTAAGGACATCTTAGTGCACTTATATGGCTAAGAAGAGGAATCTTGTATTGTTGAAAAGGTAAATCAAGAAGATGAGTCATACTTCATTCCAATATCAAGTCTTAGGCGTTGTTTGTTTTTTTGAAACAAAAATCAATGAAGTCTGCGGACCACCTCCGCAACCCTATGCAGTAGAAGAGGTGGACCAAATGGCTGCAGACTGTAATAAGAAGCGTGTTTGTTTTTTTTACATCTGCATGCTGTTGCAGATATTAAAAAATTAAAATAAACTGATTTTATATTCCGAAAATAGTTTTTTAGTACCAAAAATTTAATAATGTATAACATTTCGGTAAAAATGTATGATATTTCAGCAAAAATAATGATATTTTAACAAAAAAAATAATGATATTTTAGCATAAAATAATGATATTAATCAACAAATTATTATTATTCAATATAAAAAAAGGAAAAAAAATTCAACAAGAATAAACAAAAAAAACAAAAAAAACAAAAAAAATGAAATAAGATTTTATAAATATATAATCAATATTTTAGCAAGAAAAAAAGAAAGAAGAAGAGGTTGAAAGAGGTAGAAAGAGGCCAAACAAGTGTTGCGCCAAGAAGAACACGTGCAGAGGTTTTAAAATCTGAAGACTTTTGAAAAACAAACAGCTACGAGATGAAAAATGTTGAGCATGTGCTGCACCGTGCAACAATAAGGGGTCTGAAGAGGTTTTTTCCAAAAAACAAACAACACCTTAGAGTCATACTCCAAGATTTTGCATTGAGTGACATATCCTAAGTAGACTTATAACACTTATCAAATGTAGAGTAAAATGTTTCTTGCTCTTGTACATTTAAAATTGGTAAGTTATGATGTCTTGGATAAGACAAAGACCAACTAAGATAAATTGTGTGAAGTGTTTGTCTCGATAAGAAACCACACTAATTCTTGAATATTTGTTTGTCACGGAATGTTTCTTGACAAGAGAATCTTATATGTCAAGAGGTCAGTGGGAGTCTTAAAGACCTTCAAAAGTTTCAAGAATTGATCAAGACAAACCCTATCGTTAAATCACTAGCCCACGACTTGAGGTTTTTAACCTATTATGTTGACATATTCTTGTTTATGTGCTCGTTCCATTTAAAGTTAACTATGCATGTGAATTCTATGATAAATTCTTTGCCTTTTTCACCCTGGTTCTTTAGTTTCGGGGAGTCCTTCTTGAAATTCCCTGGATGATTGCACTCGAAGCAACTTGGGCTTCTATCTGCAGGATGGGTTAAGGTTGTATTGTTCGGCCTTTCTACAATACTTAGAGAGTAACCTTGTAGACCATGCAATTTCCGACATGGTGAAAATTTCACTTGGTACAGTTGGGGTAAATTCCCAAAGTTGGGTATTGGTGGAGTGGGAGTTTTTGTGATTACATTGTACTCAACCACAGGTTTTGGACCGGCTTTGTGATGCTTAAAGTTCTCATTTGACTTGCCATGGAACTTCCTTTTTGTACTCTCGGCCTAGTTCTTTCATTATTTGTGGGGTTATAGTACCCTAACGAATATACTACTTAGTCAATTGATAGGTCAATTGCTTAGCACTATCAAAGGTAGTGGCTTAATTCCTTTTTTTACTCCCGGCCTGGTTCTTTCATTATTTGTGGGGTCATGGTACCCTGACGAATACACTGCTTAGTCAGTTGATAGGTCAATTGCTTAGCACTATCAAAGGTAGTGGGTCTGGATGCAGTAACCAGGCCTTGAATTTGTGAGGGTAATCCCTAGATGTACCTTTCGATCTCTTTGTATTATGGGTTCACCATTCTTGAGAAAAGGCTTGTGAGATCATTAAATTGAGAGGTGTAAACATTTACATTCGATCTTTTCATGGTAAGGTTCCAATTTATAGAGAGTGATTGATTCCAGAAATACTATAGATTTCTAAGTCATAAAGTGTGAATTGAAATCCTACCAATTTCAAATGATAGAGAAAAGTTTGGATACTACTGAATGATAATTTGGGAACTATGGGTTTCTATACTACGACAATAGTGGAGCTATTGGTTCTTTTGTTCTTCTTTGGGTTTAGGTAAAGTTGGAAAATCTGAACGTTACCATAGATTTTTAAGTATTTTTAAAATCTATACGTTTTCTTGAAATTTATATATGGAATCTAAGGTACTAGGTTTATGCATCGAATCTTTAGAACATCCTTCAATCTCTAAAGCTTTCAACCATTGTAGTATGTCAAACTCCTTGCTCAAGGTTAGTTGTGCCCCATCCTGACCATAAATAACATAGGCATACGTTCCAGATTTATTTATGGTATGGCTTATGTACGGTACTAACCTTAGTTGAGGCGTTAAACCTAAAGGGTTGAGTTGGTAGTTTTAGTTAGAGGTATGTTACAATTTTATTAAGTGTTCTCATCGTGAGACAGGGCATATATAACTATTATATATTATTGTTGGTGGGGTTTTTAGTGCTATTAAATTTTGTTTTGTACTCCAAGACTACCAAGCACAAACGAGGGCAAGACATGAAACACATGAGGGCAGGACCATTTTAGCAATTAAGCCATTCTAAAATCCAACAACCCTATGTGTAACACACCGAATCTCAGGTATGACTTTGCAAACTTATATTTCCATTTTTAAAGGTCGACTTGACGAGTTGGATTCCCTGACTCGTTGAGTAGGAATAGATTTGGCCGTGTGTTTTAAGTAACCAACTCGACGAGTTGGAGGACACGACTCGATGAGTTGGAGCTGGAAGATGAAACCCTAATTTTCAGGGTTTTGCACCCTATTTAAAGGGTCATTAGCCTCCCTTGGCCTCCCTTATAGCCCCCTTTTAGCTCAGAAACCCTAAATCGTGTTTTCTCTGCATATTTGTGTGTTTTTAAGCTTAGAAGGTAGATCTTGGTGAGAGGAGCTTGAAGATCAAGAAGCTTTGAGCAATGAACAGTTAAGGATCTGAAATCTACCCCATTTTCTCATCACTTGAAGGTAACACATCATTACCTTGATCTCCTTCTAGCTAGATCTTTCTATATTTGAGTTTTGGGGCCATTTTAGCATATTGGTGTTTCATTTCGGGTGTTGAACCTTGATCTAAAGTTGTAACTTCATATATAGGCTCATCTTGGCCCTTATAATTGTAAAGTTTCAGCCTTTAGTAAGATAATGTGTTTTCCTTACCGAGAACCTCTTCTTTAGCTTGATTTGGGCCATCAACACCTTGCATGTACGTAAAGTTTGCAACTTTACGTGGGAGGTATGTCGTAGGAGCTTAGATCTGCAATGGGTGGATTAAAATCATCTGAATAGAGAAAGGAATGATGCGACTCGATGATTTCATTGGCCAAGTCAGCGAGTTTGATGGAGTCTAGCCTACTCAGTGAGTCAGAAAAATGACTCGACGAGTCAAATAGGGTTTTCTTGACTTTTGGAGACCCAGGGACTTGGCGAGTTGTCTGGAAATTCGATGAGTTAATTGGGAATTTCACAACTTCTTGAGTTCTTAAAGGACTTGACGAGTCAGTGAGCTGCACTCGACGAGTAGGGTCAACATGGACTGTCGACCTTGACCGTTGACTTTGACTTTGACCAAGGGTTGACCACTTTAACTTCTAGGGATATTTTGGTAAATTGGAAATTTATGGAATGGTTTCATGGTGAATATAGGTGGTGGAGTCTGTGGTTGTGATTCAAGAGTTTGAGCTTATTACTTCAGTTCGACGTTTGCAAGGTGAGTTTTCCTCACTATACTCAAGGGTTGAAGGCACCAAGGCCGGCCCTTTGGATTTTTATCCTGATATGTTATGCTAGTATGATCTGTTAGATCGATATCCTGGTAGATAGGATGGTATATGCCATTATTATCTATTAGATCAGTATCCTGGTAGATAGGATGTTATTATGTTGCTATGATCTATTAGACCGGTTTATCTGTCTATAGAATGTTATGTAGTTATCTGTTAGTTGTGCACATGTTTGATTGGTGGTTGAGGCTTATTTGGTTTGTGCGAAAGCCAATAGACCTAGGCATTCCAACCCGATTGTTACAGGCAGTGAGTATTCCATCCCGAGGATGATTGGACTAGTAGTATGTAGGCATTCCAACCTGTTGGTAGTGGGCCTAGGGTATTCCATCCTGAGGATGACTGGACCCATAATATGTTGGCATTCCAATCGGTTGGTTTAGGGCTTGGGGTATTCCAACCCGATGGTTGACTGAACCCATACTATGCTGTTTTTTATTATATTTATATTGTTCTATGTATGGGTATTTTGGGGAAACTCACTAACTTTGGGCTTACAATTTTAGTTTTGTTTCGGGTACATCAGATGATCACGGGAAGGCAAAGTTGTGATCGTACAACTCCTAATATTTTTCACACCTTGTTTATGGGATACTTTGGTATCATATTATTTTGAAAACAAATTTTGTAGTAACTGTTGAGTTCTAAATGTTTTGAAAAGTTTAAATTTGGCATGATTTTTATGGATGTTACACTATGCGGCCCTTCAAACCTGATTTCGTATACCATAAGTAGTCAAGAAGTGGTGTAATTAATAATAATAATACTTTTTATTATAAGCTAGTTGCTATAGTTGTAATCTTCTTTCGATGATAAGAATTCTCTCTAGCTAATTTAGCTCTGATACCAATTTGTCACACCCTCAGCCGAGGCGGCAGAGCATGCCGGGCTGTGTGACTAAGTTCATGGATCACAGGTAAACTGAATATATAGCACAAGTATAATAATAAACAATATAGTGTTCGTGTTCCATCTTGATATTTGAATAAAAGGTTTTTACAAAATAATAATAATAACACATGAGTTGCCTTAACAGATAGGCATATAATACAACAACAAGTAAACTAGGTCACTTGTAATCCAATCCGTTTTACATGTTTGTTTAGTAATTTCCTAAGAATACATGTAGTTTTGAGGGTCAACACAAGGTTGGTGAGAGTTATAGGTTTTCTGCTAGCAACAGTAATAATACTTTTAAAAGCAATTTAAAAAGTATTTTCTTTATAATTTAACCATATTTAAATAAGCTTTGAAACATCCAAACAGTGTCTTCATATAAGTAATTTCATTCTTAAAATGGTTTTTAAACGAACCAAGTTTATGAATTGTAGTGAGAGAGAGAAAGAGAGATATTCGAGTTAATGTTTATAGTGAGTCCTATAACCAAGCTATATGACTTGAGTGTACCATACTACAATGTTTCATTGGATGTTGTAATAACGATCGTAAACATTTATCACCAACTTCGATTGATCAGTCGAAGTTGCAGCTAGCAACTGCAGGTGGGGATGTCAACCACGTATAGATCTTTACATATGTATCTTGCTCCAAAGATTAATGATTATAGTAGTGTGGGTATGCTAAGTGTTTAGACTCAGCTAATGAATAAAGTGTAACTAAAATCCATTAACTAAAAAGTTTGTGAATAGCTTTCAGTCCTAACTTAATTGTGATTAAGTTAAGGGTCGAAGGCACTAAGCCATTGACCAAGGGTTGAGGACTTTGACTTCTGGGTGTATTTTGGTAAATTGGAAATTTATGGAATGGTTTCATGGTGAATATAGGTGGCAAAGTCCGTGGTTGTGATTCAAGAGTTTGATCTTATTACTTCAGTTCGATGTTTGCAAGGTGAGTTTTCCTCGCTATACTCAAGGGTCGAAGGCACCAAGGCCGTCCCTTTGGATTTTTATCCTGATATATTATGCTAGTATGATTTGTTAGATCGGTATCCTGGTAATTAGGATGGTATATGCTATTATGATCTATTAGATCAGTATCCTAGTAGATAGGATGTTATTATGTTGCTATGATATGTTAGATGGGTTTATCTCTCCATAAACTGTTATGTGATTGTCTGTTATATGTGCACATGTTTGATTGGTGGTTGAGGATTATCTTCTTTGTGTGAAAGCCAATAGACACGGGCATTCCAACCTGATGGTTGTGGGCCGTGAGTATTTCATCCAGAGGATGATTGGACTCGTAGTATGTGGGCATTCCAACCTGTTGGTTGTGGGCCTGGGGTATTCCAACACGAGAATGATTGGACCCATAGTATGTTAGCATTCCAACTAGATGGTTGAGGGCCTGGGGTATTCCAACCCGATGGTTGACTGGATCAATAGTATGTTGTTTTTTTATTATATGTATATTGTTGTATGTATGGGTATTTTAGGGGAACTCACTAAGCTTTAGGTTTACAGTTTTAGTTTTGTTTCAGGTACATCAGATGATAGCGGGAAGGAAAAGGCGTGATCATACAATTCCTCATATTTTGACACCTTGTTTTTTGGATACTCTAATATATTATTATTTTGAAAACAAATTTTGTAATAACTGAGCTCTAAATGTTTTGAAAATTTATAATCTGGCATGATTTTTATTGATGTTACACTATGGGAGCCTTCAAACCAGATTCCCCATATCATAAGTAGTGAAGAAGTGATACAATTAATAGTAATAATACTTTTTATCAGAAGCTGGTTGCTATAGTTCGATTCTTCTTTCGATGATACGAGTTCTCTATAGCTAATTTAGCTCTACCACCAATCTGTCACACCCTCGGCCGAGGCAGCGGAACATTTCGGGCTGTGCGAGTAAGTTCATGGATCACACGTAAACTGAATATATAGCACAAGTGCAACAATAAACAATATAGTGTTCGTGTTCCATCTTTAATTTGAATACAAGGTTTTTACAAAATAATATTAATAATACATGAGTTGCATTAACAGATAGACATATAATACAACAAGTAAACTAGGTCACCTGTAATCCAATCCGTCTTGAATGTCTGTTTAGTGATTTATTGAGAATACATGTAGACATTTGAGTCTACCCTCCTACAATGCTTCATTGGACGTTGCAGTAACGATTGTAGACATTTATCACCTGCTTCGATTGATCAGTCGAGGTTGTAACTAGCAACTGCAGGTGGGGATGTCAACCATGTATAGATCTTTACATATGTATCTCGCTCTGAAGATTAACGATTATAGTAGTGTGGGTATGCTAAGTGTTTAGACTCAGCTAATGAATAAAGTCTAACTAAAAAGTTTGTGAATGGTTCTCAACCCTAACTTACTTGTGATTAAGTCAGCAGGCATAATGAATTTCATTGTATAAAGTATATAAAAGCCGAGTATACTTGGTATGCATGTAAAAGTGTAATGTACTCGCTTTTATAAAAATGTATGTTTCAAAGTAACGAACATATGTATAAACTATATGTATTTAAACATATAAATATACATGAATAGTAATAGTTTGAATCATTGAAATACTACAACATTTTATAGCAAGCTTGTTATCATACATAATGTCACATAAAAATGATATAATTTTGTATTAAGTAGCATTTGTTGTGTGGACTAGTTGTTTCATGATAAAATAAGCCTAATACGTATACGGATAGTTTATACTAGTTTATTTGTAACAATATGTTAAAATTTTAAATAACATTTTTATAAACTATGATTATTATATTTTCGTATAAAAAGGTAATTGGCACGTGTATCCCCCCTCCCCACCAAAAAAAAAATTCAAATATTAAAAAGGGACCGTAAGCACTCACCCTTAAAACGGGAGTTCCAATCGCTCGAATTCAGTTTTTTTGAGAAGTTTGACGTTAGAAACCGCAAATCCACCATTCTTGAACTTTGAAATACTCTCAAAACAATTTCATAACAAATTTAAACTATTAGTGAATTAACTTCACTAAAGTATATGTGGTTTTTTGGTCATTTGATTAAATTATTTGGACTGGTTTGGTAAAAAAAAAAAAAATACCAAATGAGGGATTGTTTTAAATAATGGAATCATTGGGATTGATTTTGAATAAAAGTTTAATAGTGAGGGGTAATTTAGTCATTTCCTAATTAAAAATGACTTAGGGAGTTGGAGCTTTTTATTTGCATCCCATTTTCTTTGTTTCATCGGGCATACAAAGGATGAACGAAAGCAGCGGGGGAAGAGGAAATTGGAAACCGAAGGTCAATCGAAGGTCGATCAAGGGCAAGGCTGATCGATTGCAGTCAAGAAGGGCGCACGAAGGCAGCGACGATGCGTCTGATTTCCTTGCTCGTCGTAGGCCACGAAGAGGACCGAAGGAAAGAGGAAGCTCGCAGGCGGATAATCTGGGGGTTTTGGGGTCAATCGCTTGCAAAGGAAGTGTTTCCAGGAATCAACGGGGTCGAAGGGAGGGAAAGGGGAAAGCAGCGAAGCTACTGTGGTCTTTGATGGGTGCAGTGAGGAGATGCAATCCGTGGTTAAAAACAAGGCACCTTCGGTGCTTGGCTAGACCGAAGAGAAGTAGAAAAGGAGAATGGAAAGGCAGCAGCAATCAATAACAGGTAAGGGCTCCTTTTTTTGTGTTTCTGAATAAAAATGTTGAAGAGAAAGGGACGTGTTTGGTTTGATATTTGACAGTTGAAAATGAAGAACGAATGATGGATGTTTCTGCGTGCCATCGGTACGAAGAAGAAGAAAAGGGTATAAATTCTCTGATTATTATTCAGAGAAACTTGTAGTTTTTCCTTTGGTTAGATGAACACTTCTAAATTGTACAATTGTTTGGTAAATAGTATAACTTTCATTTTGTTTTGACTGCAATCAATGAAGTTTTGGTATGAGTTTGGTTTTGATTTTCTTTTGGCAGTAAGAATGAGCGTGGGAGGCTGCCACAAAGTAGGAGAAGGAAGAAAAGAACAAAAGAAAATGAAAAGGGAGGGTGTGAGGGGCTGTTCCTGTGACAACTTCAATTGAGAAAAGGAAATCTTCCTCTTTGAGTATGGTTTTGTATAAAAACTAGATTATGATCCGCATAAAACGCAGGAACATATAAAAAAATACATATAAAAGTATGAAAAGTTGGCACAATAATTAAAAAGAAAGTAACAGAAATAGAATTTGTTTTATTGGTAACAATGAAAAAAATAATGAAATGCTTGAATATCTATAACCGATGAAGGATCTCTTTGTAAACAACGTTTTTTGTTTTATTAGTTAGACGACCTTGTCACGTATGAGTACCTTCAATACGATATCTTTTTAATTTATACTCTTCTTAGGTTCGGGAATCAATGTCAGTTGTTTTTTTCTTTCTTGTTGATGTATCAATTAATGCAATACAAATTGGTGTTACATTTGGAGTTTTTAGTGCTATTAGTCGATTTGTTAATCATCTTCCAGTAAGTTCATCTTTTTTTTAAAAAAAAAGAAATACAACTTTTTATATTTTCTTCGAGTTAATGTTTTATTGATTTGTATTAATAATAATATGATTGATGTAGGAGGGTTCTCAAACACTTGTGGGAATTACATTTGACTCATTGCAACATGTATTTTTTTTTTAAATAACCTTTCAAAAAGAATTATTCCTTCAAGCTCTTTTGCATTTTTTATATTGCAACCATTGATTTTCTTAGTTCTAGATATATATAATGTTTACACTCCTCTCCCCTCTGATGTTATTATTCAACTTTCTAAAGTGATGAAGTTACCAAATACTGGTGTTGACGATCATTGGACGTTAGCAAATAACATGAATGATTTTTCAAGAATCCTATAAGTAAATCTATTTCTAACTCAAGTTACGACAACGCCCTTGTGTTTGTTTGTCGTGTGTTTATCATAACATTTATTAAGGGGTATTAGTATCAATTTATACATATCTCCAAATATAAGTTAATTTTAATCAAGGGGCAAAATATTCATTTTTCTTGAGTTGGCAAAAAACTTTAACCTGGAGAACACGAGTGTAACCTATATGAAAAATGTCAAATGTCCTCTAGAATCTGAAATGTTATAAGTTGTCTTCGTAGTTGACTTATCTATTATTTTTCATTTCCATTTAAGTTCTTTTTGGGATTAAACAAAAGGAAAAACAACATAATTTCGTTATATGAAAAAAAAATTCGGAGTACAAAGATACAATTGGTATAAAACCCTAAAATGATAGCTCATAACATTGGCCTAACTCATCTAATTTTTTATCATACACTAAAAGAACAAATAAAAGAATAAAAAAAATAGTTGCAATGAAAATCTTGTTGTACCAAAAGTTGGCATAAAACTCAACAATTTTTGAATATAGGAAGAGTCTACTATTCAAAAATAAAATCCGAAACTATAATAAGGAATCAGTTCTTGTAGATGTGCAAACCATAATCAAATCCAACTGTATGAGTATACTTGAAGGGCTAATTTTCTCATAGAGAGCATGACAAAATCACCGATGAGAAATTCATTTGGTGGCAAGTTAAAAAGATTTTTGAATGTCGAATTCCTATGAGGTGACTTCATATTGAGTTGTTAAGAAGATAGAATAATTCGTATAGATATGCAATCCATAATCAATACTCCTATAATGCAAAAGTTAAAAGATTTTACAGAAAAATGAAAATAAAACGCCCTAAAAAAGAAGTGAAAATGGTCATTTACCAAACTTTAGATGGCTTCAAAAAAGAAACGCTATTTGTTCATACTTACTTCACACATACATCATTTTAATAATGCAAATGTCAATTTACCTATAAGGAATTTAAAATAAATAAATAAGCCAAACCTGAGATCCTTTTTGACAACATATGCATCCGACGTAACTATATTGGATCTTGGAAAGCAAATATATTGGTTAATGCAAGTGAAGGATATGAAATTGATTTTCCAACATCCATTTTGGGTAACATCCACTTTCATATCCCTTTTACACATACTTCGGCTCTCATCATGTGCGATTATTGCTTCTGTTAAAAAATACAAAGTTATACAACCATATAAGGTTATAACACGTTTGGTCTTCAAATGTAAAAATCTTAAGAATGACCTAACTACAAAGATTCCTAAGTATAGTGTCTCACGATTGGTTTTTTATTCCAGTGAAGGGGATTGTATCACATTACCTCGATGGTATATTATCTAAGAAAGTAAGAAATAAGGCTAAATGAAACTTGATGGCAAAACACCATTCTTTCGTTGGTTATACTGAAAAATATACAAATTTTATAAATTCTTAGAAGTGGATATATTTTGTTTTGATAATCAACATTCTATACATAAAAATCCCAAATCTTTCCGATGATAAACTTTGATAGTACACGGTCATTACAATTTTTTTTTTGTCTCAATAGCTTAAGCATCTAATAGAGGCTTAAGGATATGAATATAAACTAAAGAACTACATACAATACATACCTAATAACCTCAAGTGCTCCAGAGCTTCAAATATTTTTCTCACACTTCTTCTCTCAACTTTTACATATTGACGGCATGTCTCCAATTGGTTGAAGCGCTTTAATATTTATGAAATTGTTCATAATCTGTAATGATAACATAATACTTTTTAATCTTAATCAAAATATAAATTCTATTCGAGTACCTAAAAAACTACATTATGGTGTCCCTGCTTTACAATATTAGAAAAATAAATAAATAAATTCATACATTTTTTTGCAACTTTTTCATAAATTACATGAAAAAGATCTATCAATCTTTTTCTGGTCAAGGATTTAATCTCCCTCATCATAACAAAATCGTAGTATATTAATGATTCATGATTGATTATTCATCCGAGCCAATTGTAAGGTTTCTAGGATGATGATCAACATGAAAAAAAACTTGTTGGTATCTACATAAAATAGGGAAAATATATTAAAAATTCAATAAAAATAAAAGCATTTTTTTTAATGAGCATGTTCATCTGAGTGTTGGGCGTCTTATTTTGGAAGTTTTTCGATACTCTTTTTTAGTCCAAAAAGAAAAGTTACATTTTATTTTAGAGGCAAAATTATAAAATTATTTGACCACTTCTATTTTTTATGATCATACAGATAAATATTGACAACTTTTTTATATTATTTTACCAACTACTCAATCAATCTGAACTCTGGATAACTCACATAATATCTTTTGATGACAACTTCTTTATATATTCTATCGTTTTCTACAACTAAAAGCAAATAAAAAAAGAGATAAATTTAACTATCATGTTACTTATTCCATCACTAACAAAAAAATCTAGCAAGAAACATATTTGAAGATTGAATTGCTACCTGATGCAAATCGACTCATTTTTTATTCCTTTTTTTGTTTATCTTCATCTGCTGATACCATGAAAAATGGTATTTTCAAGATGGTGTTAGATGTTCGAGGTACTGAGTGAATGCCAATTGATATCAAGAACACATATTAATTGTGTTCAACAAAAACCCAAAATCAACATCAAGATAGCCTTGAAGAAAAAAGTAAGCACACAAATGGTGAAAACAGAATGGTTATATATATATATATATATATATATATATATATATATATATATATATATATATATATATATAAAGAAAATGGTGAAAAAAATGAGGGAAAAGAAGAAAACAGTAACAAAAATAGTATAAAATGCAAAACAATAGGTTGGAGTGATGTAGAAAACAAACCTATGAATAAATAAAAAAGACGAACGCGTTAATTGTGTGTGTATGTAGTCTTTCTAGTTTCTGCAACAAATAGGAAGAGGGAGACGAAGAAGGAGCAGTGATTCCCTTAATTCCTGAAAGCAAGGGTAAAAATTAGGTTTTTTTTAATCAAAATTTAGAAATAAACACCAGAAATCGAAACATAACAAATCAATTATAAGTCGTTGTGCGTAGAAACAAATAACTGAGTGGAAGAAGGAGAGCCCTAAGGTGAAACGCAAGAAATATGAAGAAAGGGAAGGAGACGAAATAGATGAGTGCTTGCGGTTGTGAGCATAAGATGAAAGGGATTTGAGGTTACATAAGTAGGAATCAAAGAGATAAGATTGTGGATTGTTTGCGCATAGAGACATGGCAAGAAAAATTGTATCTGGATTCGAGGTCGTAGAAGGGAGAATCGATAGAATCACTATGAAAGAAGATGTACGCAACATTGAAATTAGTGGAAGAATCTTTATTATGTAACTTCCAGCACCATTGATTTTCATATATTATTCCCTGCAATAAATTGAAAAGAAAATAATGACTGTGTTCGTGATTTTCAAACCAGAACAAAAGAAACGGGTAATGAGGGGTAGGGTTGACCAAATGATGATGTCATTAATAAATTTTCTAATTTTAAAACTAATTTTATTTTTGGTGAGATTTAATTGCTATTAATAGATTTCTTAATTTTAAAAATAATTTTATTTTTGGTGAGATTTAATTGTTATTAATAGATTTCCTAATTTTAAAAATAATTTTATTTTTGGTTAGATTTTAATTGTAATTAATAGATTTCCTAATGTTAAAAGTAATTGTCATTAATATATTTCATAAAATTTGTGGAACAAAAAAAAGATTGACCAAATGATGATGTCAACATAGCGTCCGTGGCAATCTGTTCCCACTTCCATTCGGGAATCTCCAACGGCTGCAACTTGTCGTGCGGTCTCTGATGCTCGGCCTTAACCCTGCGACATGTTAGACACCTCTCCACGAACCATGCAACGTTCCTCTTCATACAGGGCCACCAATACTCCCTTTTCAGATCCAAATACATCTTAGTGGCCCCGGGATGGATCGAGAACTTCGATCGATGAGCCTCTTCCATCAAAATGGTACGCGTTCCACCCACATGCGGTTCCCAGATCCGACCCTGAAACGTCATAAGCCCCCGACTATCGGTGACGAACTGTGATACTTGCCCGAAAACCCGCTCTCTCTTCTGGTTTTCTGGCCTAATGACCTTGGTCTGAGCTCCTCGAATGGTGTGCAACACCGGAGTCATCACCGTCAACCTCATACAAATGTCACGCATCGGAACACTCTCCGCCCTACGACTCAAGGCATCGGCCACCACATTGGCTTTTCCCGGGTGGTACAGGATCTCACAATCATAATCCTTTACCACATGCAGCCATCTCCTCTGTCGCATATTCAGGTTGGGCTGATCTATCAAGTACTTCAGGCTCTTGTGATCGGTGTATATGGTACACCGGACCCCATGTAAATAGTGATTCCAGATCTTGAGGGCGAACACTACTACCCCCAACTCTAAATCATGGGTAGGATACCTTGCCTCATGAGGCTTCAGCTGCCTCGATGCATACGCTATCACATGACCCCTCTACATAAGTACTGCTCCCAACCCTGATATCGACGCGTCACAATATACCACAAAATCCTCCATTCCCTCCGGAAGGGTGAACACCGGGGCTTCGCATAATCTCTGGCGAAGTGTCTCGAAGGAGGCCTGCTTCTCTGGGCCCCAAGCAAAAACTACACCCTTCTGGGTCAACTTAGTGAGTGGTACAACGATCTTGGAGAAATCCCTGATGAATCTTCGATAATAGCCTTATAGACCTAGAAAACTCCTGATCTCCGTGGGTGACCTCGGCACCTCCCAACTCATTACTGCTTCAATTTTAGCCGGGTCGACCAATATCCCTTTCTGGTTAACGAGATGTCCCAGGAACTGGACCTCTCGTAACCAGAAATCACACTTGGATAACTTGGAATAAAGCCTCTCCGATCTCAAAACCCCTAGGATCTCCCTCAGATGTTCCTCATGCTGCTCTCTAGATATCGAATACAACAAAATGTCATCGATGAATACGATCACCGAGCGATCCAACATCGGTCTGCACACCCTGTTCATGAGGTCTATGAACACCGCTGGTGTGTTGGTGAGCCCGAAAGGCATCACCACGAACTTGTAATTCCCGTAACGAGTCCTAAATGCTATCTTCTGAATATCCTCATCTCGCACCCTCACATGATGATATCCAGACCTCAAGTCGATCTTGGAAAACCAAGATGCTCCCTGCAACTGATCGAACAAATTGTCAATCCTCGGCAACGGGTAACAGTTCTTGACCGTTAATTTGTTCAACTCCCGGTAGTCAATGCACATCCGGTGTGAACCATCCTTTTTTCTTGACAAAAAGGATAGGAGCTCCCCACGGTGAACTACTCGGCCAAATAAATCCCTTTCCCAGCAGCTCCTGCAGCTATGAGGATAACTCCTACATCTCTGGAGGCGCAAGGCGATAGGGCGCCTTGCGATAGGCGCTGCCCCCGAAACCAAATCGATACTGAACTCCACCTACCTCATAGGAGGTACGCCCGGCAACTCCTCCGGAAATACATCCGGGAACTCAAGCACTATCGGAACCTCTCCTACAGACCTCGGTATCTCCGACTCAACCCTCGCGTCCATAACATATGCTATGAATCCCTTACATCCCTGCTGAAGGCTCTGCCTCTCCCTGGCGGCTGAGCAAAATGCTGAACCGGAACGTGTACCCTCGCCGTACACCGTAAGAAATCCCCCGCTAGGTTCTCGCATGGTCACCAGCTGTCACTCGCAGTCGATGATTGCTCCAAATCTACTCAACCAGTCCATGCCCTCGATGACACAGACATCCCCCATCGCAATAGGGACCAAATCTATCGGAAACTCAACCTTGAAAATCTCAAGTACACAACCACGAATCACCTCGGTGGCATACACCACTCTCTCATCCGCTATGGAAACTCTCAGAGGTCGACTCATTGCCTCTCTACTAATACTGATGTGTAGGCTAAAGGCCAACGATACAAAAGACCGACTCGCACCCGAGTCAAATAACACTAGAGCAGGTACAGAATTCACAAGGAAGGTACCTACGCATAACAATATATAAGCACAATCATCACAGAATATAAAAGAATACATGAAAGAGTACATATCAGCCACGATATCGGGTCTGCGCGGACCTCCTCCGCAGTCAACTGGAAGGCTCTCTCGCGTGCTTCGGTGCCTCAACCTTCGCAGGTTGGACATTCACAGCTCTCACCACAGCATGGGTTGATCCCGGAAATGCTCCCTGCGCTGACCCTCGCAACTGTGGACACTCTTCCTTCCGGTGTCCAGTCTGGTTGCAATGAAAACAGACTGAAAAACCCTTGGGGCAATCCTTGGCCATGTGCCCCTCCTTGCCACACTTGCAGCAAGACCCTGCTCTGCATATCCCATCGTGACTCTTTCCGCACTTGCCACAAGTGCGGGCCTTCTGGTTCCCAGATCTCGAATCAGCAGGTTTGGCCCACTTGGCTGTCGGCTGAGACTAAGCCGGCCGCCGATCCCTTCCCTGAGACTCAGCCTCCTCCCTGGCTTGGGTCTCCAGCTCTATCTCCCTCTTCCGGGCATTTGCCTAAAGCTCGGAAAATGTCCGGTACGTCAAGTTCGCCACGAAATCACGTATATCCCTCCTCAGAATGCTCAAATATCGGCTCATACGTGCCTGCTCGGAGGACATGTGCTCTGGGAAGAACATCGCCCGCTCATGGAACATCCTCGTAATCACCGTAACAGACTCAGTACACTGCTTGAGGGTCAGAAACTCCTGGGCCAAACGCTCCCTCTCCACCTGGGGAACGTACTCATCACGGAACATAGTGGTGAACCTCTCCCAGGTCACCGCAGCAAGCTCGACAGACGTAAAATGCGCAATCACAAACTTCCACCAGTCCTTCACTCCCAAGTGAAGCTGGTTCAGCGCGAACTGGACTCTCAGATGCTCTGGAGATGAGCAAGTAAAGAAACACCCCTCTATGTCTGAAATCCATCTCATCGCCGCGATCGGGTCCTGGGTCCCGTCAAACTCTGGTGGTTTTGTGTTGCTGAACTCTCGAAACAACAACGCATCACCACCCTGCGGCCTAGTCGCAGCTATAGCTGCAGTGGCCGCAACAACAACAGCCTCAGAAAGAGCAGCGTATCTCTCATCAAATGTCTCCATCAGAGTGGTCTTGATAGACCCGAACATCTCTAGTATCTCTGCCCTGATGGCCGCAGCCACCTCCTCCTGGATGATCCTACGGATCTCCTCATCACCTGAACTTCCGATCATTGGTGTGTGGCGCGTCCCAACCATGTTCTCCCTCTGAAATACAACATAAGAATATTAGAGACCCTTTTCGAGTATAATCACACTCGATAACTCCACCCTACTCGTTCCTTGGTGCCCAAAGGATTCTTACTTGGACTGCGTACCAACCTGGTATCTTCAGTAGTACGGGCCCAATACTACCGTCTATACCGTATTGGCATTCATCCCAAGTCCTCCTCCATGAACCTCAAATCCCAAGTACTCTACTCTCTCTATCATGTGCTACTCACTAACAAAGCTCTCATAAGCACCTCGCTGCTATCTAAATCACTCTTAAGCATCTCTAGCAGCAAAACCCCTAGACTAAGGCATTATATATCAGGCCACTCTAGTCCTAATAAGAATACATAGTCTACTCTAGCATGCATATCTCAACTCATCATATAACATACATAACATATCTGATAATCACTTATTATGAGGGTATTTTGGGAAATCACCGTTCGGGCGCTGGCTGATTGTACACACGGCTCTGCTCTGTTTATCTCAAAACTCTTTTTACTGTTTTTTTCAAAAATATTATTTTTATTATTAAAAATTTCCTCAAATCCCCAGTTTGAGTTCAAATAAACCTGAAGATATATCTGAATCCCTCAAACCAAGGCTCTGAAACCAACTTGTAACACCGTAAAAATTTGAACAAATTTTCACTTTTGGAAACCATAAAATATCATTTGTAATCATAAGTAAAAACATTGTGTCAACATTGTATCAGTACAAAACCCAAGATCAAAATGCATCAACTCCGGTGTGTGTGTGTGTACGAATCATGTCGGCGCCTTCCCGCGATCATCGCTGGTACCTGAAACACATAACACATAACACTGTAAGCATAAATGCTTAGTGAGTTCCCCAAAATACCACTCTAACACATAATAGCCACTCGAGGCTGTAACTCTATTGACCCTCAAGTCTATGTGTCTCAGTGGGGCCCTCCAGCCCCAACTCTCTATGGGCCCTCTGGCCCTAACTCTGTGGACCCGAAAGTCCTAACTCTGTGGACCCGAAGGTCCTAACTATGTAACTCTGAATCAAACATAGCACATAACACAATAAATCATAGCACATAAATAACATGCAATTACACTGGCATATAACTCTAAAATACTCTATCACATAACTTTGTTACCACACTAGGTAAAGTATAGTGAGAAGACTCACCTCGGGTATCTCGGTAATCTTTGACTCGGTAACGTTGGTCTAACCTCCGCCTAATCAAAATAAATACCCTAATTATTATAACTCTCAAAGGCTAGACTATGTCCTCTTATGATACTCTCAGAAGGGTAAAAGACCATTTTACCCCTCTTATATCTCAAAGGCCCCACAATAGACCATACCCTAAAAGTCAACTCAAAAGTCAACTTTTCGGGTTACACTGTGCGTACCAGATGTGTACGCTGGGCGTACCCGGCTGTCTCTCAGAATCGGGGGACGCTACCCAGTACGCGGCGCGTACTGGGATTATGCCCGGCGTACTCCCAGCTTCAGCACCTTCACTCTTTTAGGTCTTAAACGGTTTAGACCCACGTCCAACTTTTAGATCTGACCATTTCTAATCCTCTTAAACCATAAAGTCGATGACTTTAAGCCTTTGCATGGCTGAATAAGTCACTAGCACCCAAAACATTTCATTCTCTAACCCTAGAAATCATAGAACTCAAGCATGACCTCCTATCAACGACCAAGATGGGAACTTTATGGATCTAGACCTCAAATACCACTGAAAAGGGACAAATCTCGGACCATGGAGCACCTTACACTCATAAAGTCTCCACCTTTGGGGTTTTTAACCCTAGAAATGGAACATGCAACATCAAACCCAAAATGAGGAGGAAAGTTTTGAACTTTATACCTCTAAATGCAGCTCCTTTCTCTGTAGATTTCAGATCCAAACTTACACTTCAAGCTTTTAGTCTCCACAAGCTCCTTTCTTCCTTCTTCACTAACACACCAAGGCACTATTAGCTCCAAGAACACACACACACTCACTAAGGACGATGGAAGACTCTCTCTCTTAGGGTTTTACTCACTGATATGGAGGCTGAGAAATGAGCCTTAGCATCCCTTAAATAGTGCACAACACAAAATTAGGGTTTTGCACCTGGGCCGGGTACGCCCAGCGTACCTTGGCGAAGACGCGTTATTTTTAAGCGCTTGAGTACGCGCAGCGTACCCCTATGGTATGCCCAACATACTCACTTGCTCAACAAAAATCCACTCAAGGGCCAAACATGGCCAAACACAAAGAACAACGGGTGAAAGAATAATACCTGAATCTCGGGGTGTTACACATCCATTATCTAACTCCATTATTTTAATAAGATTCTATTCATAGACTCTTAATACATGATGTGATGATCACATTTTGATGGGATTGCAGGATGATAGAGAATGAAGGAAGCATAAGAAGAGTGAGCTGAATCTAATTGTGAGATATGGATTTTGGTTGCACAGTTTGATGATCAGATTTTGGAAGCTACTACTTAAGAGTTATGATAATTTAATAGATTGCTTAGGAATTGTCTAGAAGCATTGTTTTATTTATGCATTGTAAGGAAAAGTTTCAATTTTTTGTTTATTATTAATAAAAGTGAAATTTTGGTTTATATAGTTGGTTTACTTTATCCTTCCTTGCAATTGCATCTATAAAAGTGTTGGTTACATTTATATTATTAGCAATATTAATTGTGGATTTGATTCTTATTGTTTCATCTGTGGTAAATGTCATAATTGACTAAGTGATAAAGAATTCTTATCATCTAAGTTTTAATTGGATAGAAACTTGGAGTCATGCAATTCTAATTGTGTAATGCATGAAAATCTTGATCTTTGGAAGATTATGACTAATTAATTGATCACATGTTTTATGTGAGTCAAAGTGAAGGATTGATGAATCTAGTCCTATGATATGGACGATCAAATCTACCAAAAAGGACGATGAGTCTATTCGTCATAATTTACTAATGTTTCAGTAAGTGTGGATGTGTTTAGAAGATTAAGCATAGTTCTGATTCTTTGAAATTTTTTGAAGAGTGACAGAACGCATAAGAAGAATCTATTAGGCAGAAAGATAAAGGTTTCTCCATCTGAAAGGAAAGGAGAGTACTTTAGTATCGTGTTTTTTATCATCTTAATGTTTGTGGAACTATATCTCAATTGATCATCAAAGAACATCTTAGTGCAATTGTTTGACTAAGTAGAGGAATCAGATATTGTTGAAATGGTTCAATCGAGAGATGAGTCATACTTCGTTTCTAATCAAGTTTTAGATCAATGCTCTAGTTATCTCGAATCGTATCTTGAAACTTATTTCATACTAAGTAGGTTTATATCACCTCATGAAATGTGGAGTAATAATGCTTTCTTACTCTAGTACATTTGGAATTAGAAATTGTTATGTTTTGGTTAAAGCAAATGATAAGCTAATACTAATTCAATGAAGTGTTTCTTGTCGAGAATCCACACTAACTTTTGAAAATTTGTTTTAGCTGGTTGAGAAATGTTCCTTAAGAGAAAAACTTATATGTCAAGAAGTCAGTGGGAGTCTTATTAATCTTGAGAGTTTCAGGAGTTAATAGAGAATAAAATTTTAGTTATCACTAGCACATGAACTGAGGTTGATAACCTCTCGTGTTAAATTGATATATTCTTGTTTCTGTGTACCTTCGAATTTGAGTTCACAATTCATACGAGTTTTATGGCTCTCATTTGACTACAAAAGGCAGAGCACATCAGTTAGTGAAAGTACATCGATCAATATGGGTGAACTGTTGACAACATGGAAGCACTGGTAGGCCCTTGTGCAGCCAAAGGGCAACAAATTTAGAATAAGTGAAGTTTAGTCCATGAAAGGAAAGCTAAATTTAAGTTTAGCTTAGGTCCTAAACCTTATCTCATGATTTTAGGTCAGAAATGATAGATTTACATGGATGGGAACATGTACACCATAAAATCTAGGTGGAAAAAAGGTTTCGCTCTAATTCATGAGAATGATTATGAGGGAACCCTTTTGCTGGTCGATTTTAAAGATCTGATAAATATCATTATGGTTAGTAGTTGTGTTAGTTGCATTCTAAAATTTTCAATATGATTGTGGCATCCCTTTTTATAGTTCGAATTGTGAGAGATAGAAATGAATTGTTTGAACCTTCGGGACATATGGTTATAAGTTATAACGGGTTTGAACACACACGTATGCTATCTAATGAAAGGTCTATAAGCTTAAGAAGTCTAGTTGGGGATTTGTTGAAGCATCACATATCAAAAATCTGCACTTTAGTAAGAAAGTCAAGAGCATTGATTTCTAGAAGTCCAGTTGATTTCTTGGTGCATGTTAAAGCTAGTGGGAGCATAATTCATATGAAAATGGGAGAATAAGTGTTATGATAGTGGGAGCATAATTGTTATGCTAGTATTGCAAGTTGGCAATACTATTCATAGGAAACAAAGTTTACAATTTTGGAAGTAGTAAAGTTTAGAAATTGTTTCGCTATAGTTAGACTTAAGGGAGAGGGCACTCATACTTCATTTCAAATTTAAAAGTTTAGATTGAAGGGTTTAAAAGAACTTATTCTTGGACATATATGAATATCGTGTTGAAATAGTTCAACAAACGATATTCGATATATGGAAATATTATAGCAAGAGATTGAACATATATCGGGTCCTTATGTAAGACATAATGAATCGAGTCCCATATGTTTTCAATATAGGATCGATTACATATGCTATAGTATTCACTTTTCTGATTTTTCCAAATATCTTGGGGATTAATAGGGAAAAAGGACAAGAACTTGGTGTGACTAAAGTTGTTAAACAACTGTTAAGAACATTCTAAGATTTACTGAAAGAACTGGTTGCTTATGGACAGTTGGAAGTATGGTATTCGTTGGAATGACCATTGTGACATGTCTTTTATTGAGATGATTCTTGGTCAAAATTGATGGTCATTTGTAAATATGGAAATGTTTCCTAAGAGGGAGTTGATGACTAAGATCTACATGTGAGTCAAAAATTTCAATGCAAGGAATGTGTTCAAGGAGCGTGCCTTGAATTTGAGACTTCATTTCCTTGGAATTGTTTCTAGTAACAAATTTCCAATGTAACATTCTATAATATCGTTGGTTAAGTCTCTCTGACTTTGAAGCATCGACATTATAGAAGATCATTGCATGTAAGGTTGAGTTCTAACACATTTAGTAGTAACAAGAATTTGGAATTGTGAGATGAGCATCATTGGAATAGTGTCTAGTCAATCTATTCACAAAGGAAGGACCATAGAGAGACATAGTATGCATGTTTATAGTATGGCATGTCTGATGTTTAATTCAAGTGTTTAGTTGGTTACTTGAAACATTATACAATGAATAAAGTCTAACTAATTTGGTGATTGAATAATAAGGGTTTTATTTATATTCAATAGTTTTGAGACTATAGTAAATTAGTTTATTATTGTGTTTTACTTTGCATGTTTTACTTCCTAAATAAACTGATTATTCGAATTCCACATTCGATCATGCTTTTAGAAGTAAGTAGAGAATTAAGACTATCGTGAACTGGATTGTAGATTGTCTGCGGAGATTAGACATAGCAAGAGTTTTGTTGCAATGTTCATGAGTACTTAGAAAATGGGGATTTTGAGTATTGGATAAACCTACATTCATAGAATTACTTCATGGATTTTATCACGAGTAATTTTGAGATGATAATATCTTAAATTCTTAAAACGGATACATATAAGTTGTTGTGTACAAGTCAGTTGTGCATTAATAATATGTAGACGCATCAGTAACTTTATGTTATAAACGTTGTAACACCCTGACTCTCAAGTATAAACTTTATAGTCTTATATTTTCATTTTGAAAGGTCGACTCGACGAGTTGGATGCCCTGACTCGTCGAGTAGGAACTAATTTGGCCGCATAACTTAAGTGAGTAACTCGACGAGTCAGAGGACACGACTTGACGAGTTGGAGCTGGAGGATCAAACACTAATTTTTAGGGTTTTGCACCCTATTTAAATGATCATTAGCCTCCCTTAGCCTCCCTTATAGTCCCCTTTAAGCTCAGAACCCCTAAATCGTGTTTTCTCTCCATTTTTGTGAGTTTATAATCTTGGAAAGAAGATCTTGTTGCAAGGAGCTTGAAGATCAAGAAGTTTGAGGCAAGCAATGGTTGTGGATCTAAAGTCTACTCCAATTTAGCATCATTAGAACGTAACAACTTGTTACCTTGTTCTCTTTCTAACTAGATCTTTCTATATTTTAGATTAAGGCCATTTTATCTTGTTTGGTGTTTCATTTCGAGTGTTGGACAATGATCTGAAGTTGTAACCTCATATCTAGGCTCAGCTTGGTCCTTATAATCATAAAGCTTCAGCATTTAGCAATATAATGCCTTTCCCTTACATAGAACCTCTTCTTTAGCTTGATTTGGGCCATTATCACCTTGCATGTACGTAAATTTTGCAACTTTATGTAGGAAGTATGCCATAGAAGCTTAGATTTGCAATATGGAGCTTTGTGGCAGCTTAAAATCAACTGAATGAAAGGATAGAAGGGAATCGACGAGTTTCATGGTCAACTCGGTGAGTCCGATGAAGATTAGCCTCGAGGGTTTCTGCATGAACTCGGCGAGTCAGCAAGACGACTCAACGAGATAGTTAGGGTTTTCTCAACTTTTCGACATGCAAGGACTCGACGAGTTATCTGGAAAATCAACGAGTCAACTAGGGGTTTTCAATACTTCTTGAGTTCTGGAAGGACTCGACGAGTCAGTAATTTGCACTCAACGATTTGGGTTAACATGGACTGCTGACCTTAACCGTTGACCTTGACTTTGACCAAGGGTGACTAGTTGACTTTTGGGGGTATTTTGGTAAATTGGAAATTTATGGAAATGGTATTATGGTAAATAATGGTGGTGGAGTTTGTGGCTGTGATTCAAGAGTTTGAGCTTATCACATCAGTTCGACAGTTGTGAGGTGAGTTATCCTCACAATACTAAGGGGTCGAAGGCACTAATATCGGTCTATTGGATCTGATATCCTAGTAGTTGGTGATATGTTGAGTATGAGTTAGTTATGCATGCTAGTTGTTATGCCAGTGTCACAGTACTAGAGCAACTAGAGGAGCTTAGTCAGATCCACACCACTTTCCATGTGTCATGGTTGTGAAAGTGCGTATTAGATAAGGCAACAGTAGTGTCCTTGGAGGGCATACAGGTCAACAAGTGCCTAAATTACATAGATAGGCCAGTGGTTGTACAAGAGAGGAAAGTGAAGGTTCTACGGAATAAGGAGGTGCCTTTGGTGAAGGTACATTAGAAGCACTGAAGAGGGTCTGAGTGGACTAGGGAGCCAGAGGCTGAGATGCAGGAGCATTATCCAGAGTTGTTCACCGCAACGGACTTCGAGGATGAAGTCTAGTTCAAGTGGGGCAGAATTGTAGCATGCCAAATCTCAGGTATAGACTTTACAATCTTATATTTTCATTTTGAAAGGTTGACTCAACGAGTTGGAAGTCCTGACTTGTCGAGTAGGAACTAATTTGGCCGCGTAACTTAAGTGACCAACTCGACGAGTTAGAGGACACGACTCGACGAGTTGGAGTTGGAGGTATTTTGGTAAATTGGAAATTTATGGAAATGGTCTTATGGTAAATATTGGTAGTGGAGTTCGTGGTTGTGATTCGAGAGTTTGAGCTTATCACATCAGTTCGACAGTTGTGAGGTCAGTTATCTTCACTATACTAAGGAGTCGAAGGCACCAATGTCGGCCTATTGGATATGATATCCTAGTAGTTGGTGATATATTGAGTATGAGTTAGTTATGCATGCTAGTTGTTATGACATTTTGGTAGATCTGTAGGACTACATATGTTATTATCTGATTATCTATATGTGCATTAGTTATGTTGTATGTCGACATATTATGTGGGATGGGTTGAGGTTGTACTGCTCCGTGCGATAGCCAACAAACCCTAGAGTATTCCATATATGAGCTGAGGGTTGGGCATGCCATGCCAGAATCATACTGAGGACTCAGGAGCATTCTAGATACGACATGAGGGTCAGGTAGGGCATCCCAGACTCGTACTGTGGGCTCAGGAGCATTCCATATACGAGCTGAGGTCCGGGTAGGGTATACCAAACTCGTACTGTGGGCTTAATGGTTAGACAAATGTGAGTTGTTTGCCCTCAAGGCAAGCCAGACTTACACTGTGGGCCCAGGGGTAATCCAGTCTATAAAGTTATGGACCCATTACATACTGTTATTTTTATATGTGCTATTTAACATGTATCGATATTTTAGGGGAACTCACTAAGCTTTGGGCTTACATTTTCGGTTTTTTGTATCAGGTACATCAGTGATCGTGGGAAGGCAAAGGCGTCATCGTATAGCTCCTCACATTTATGACTTTGTTTCTAGGATACTCCGATATTATACTATTTTGAAAACAAGTTTTGTAATGTTTAACAGTTTTGAAATGTTTTAAAAAGTTTAAATTTTGCATGATTTTATGGATGTTACAAACATATTGTTGTGTATGATTTGATGAGTAAATAGTACAAGCATATAAGTCAAAGTTGATTCGTTTCTTTTTCCCTAATAGGAAAAAGCGATATCTTTGAGCCCCTCGATGATTTAATGTTGACTTACAAGTGCTTGCTCGAGCCCAAACTAAATTGATGTGTTCAATTAGCAGGCTTAATTCAGTCGTCACAAATAAGAAATCAGGAAACAAAACTTGGACAATAAGATTGATTATGATCCATGTCTCATGTATGTACAATATCTTGTAGAACGAAAGAATATTTGATCACTTATCATAGGACAAGTAACTGAATAGGTTACAGTTCAACAACAGCTTTTGGTAGCTACAATTTGCTAATCAATTTGGTAGTTATATTGGCACTTATAGTTATTAGACATATCCAAGCAGGAGATTATTGGATTAGGTGTCTAAGTCATTAACTATAATTGGAATAAACTTGAATTGATATTAGCACAGTCCTCTTTGGTTGCCTTCAAACCTAGCAATTGAATATGATGGCTTTTAGAGAGAGGAGAATGATTTATTAATTTATTATATGGTTAATAAATTAATTAGAAATCAAAATATATAATTCGCTAATACATTATGACCATAATATATTAATTAGAAATAGTATTATTTAATTAATAATTAATCAGCAATTAATTGGAATTAATATTGGGAGTAACTGGATTAATTAAAAGTAGGAGAACTAAAGTAGACAATGTTCAATAGTTGAGCATTGAGTAGTTCGAGAACTTCCCATAGGGGGTGGGGGTGGGGAACGGAATCTAGAATGGTTCTAGGGTTTCATTAGGTTCTAAGGGTGCCTTAGATGCCTTAGGGAGGATGTTAATGGATTAAAATTATATTGGAGATACATGTCTTATCAAATACCTTTCTAACACCAATATTATAACAATCGACAAAAATATAGACTTTTGTACAATAATCTATATTATTAATGAATACAAAATAATATATTATCTAAAAATTCTGAGAGAATTTGTTATAAATTAGATAATAATTTGACGAAATTTCAAGATCTAAGATGTTGTCTAATAACGATATTACTTTATAGTCAAAAAGATAATTGGTTTCATAAAAACGAGCGAATAAAGGCGACGTGTGATACTACGAACGGACAAATATATGGAATTGAAATTTATCAAACTTAATTGTTTATGAAGAAAAATGACGGAAAAATAAATAACAAAAATCTAAAACGGTTACGTCAACATAACACCAAATTGGAACAATTATATATATATATATATATATATATATATATATATATATATATATATATATATATATATATATATATGTCAAGAACAATTACACATGTCTAAGTATTTAAAAAGTTATTTGTATAAGTGTAATCATAAAACATATACTATACGAAGACTAGATATATGTTTAAAGCCAAAATGGTTATGTAAGTGTATATATGTGATACATATAGAGATGAAGTCGGTTGTGAATATGAGTTGAGAGTATAAAGAATAAAATGTCAAATACGTATAACATTAATCAAGCTATCACATGGAGAAAATAACTAGTGATCTTCAAATACCCCAATGAAAATTACCAAGTATCATTTATCCAAACATGGACATGCATATGACAACTTTTGATGCTTAGAGTACCACAAAATATAAGAGATTATTATATGACACATGGGTTACCTATGCAGATGTTTGTAGTGGATATGCTGGATTTGAAAAGTAAATTTTCTACCTTGAACAATTTTATATACAAAGTAAGAAACCCTTCTACCTTAAACTATTTATAAACAATTTTACAATTATGCAACTTCTTTTAAATTGTTTAGTATTAATATTCTAAATTGAAAACAATAATAACAAATGTGAAATGTCCATATACAAAGTAAAAATATACAAGCAGACATTCACGATTTCAATGCTAAAAGCATCACCATCTCCTCCACCTCCACACTTAAACAATGTCATTAATATTATTTTTTTCATTTAAATTCATTTATATGTATTAGTAATAATATTAATAATAACAAGTTACAAAAATAGTATTCTTATTTATATTTTTGATGATGATGATGATAATGATGATGATAATAATAATAATAATAATAATAATAATAATAATAATAAGGGTTTTGTTTGTAGAAAGGTTCTAAGAACCTTCCTTTTGCTACCATTTTTTTGAGATTTTAAAATTCCATTTGAATCCATTTTCGAGTGACATAAATCCCATGACAACTTCTTCCATGATGTCTAGAAAGATGGTGTTCAACTCCTGATATAACAATCTTTTGTGATAGTATTAGAACAAACGTAATACATAAACTTTTACTTATGTTTTACATCTTAAAATAACCCATAAGGTGTTATGAATAACTAGTTATAGTGTTTAACTTAATCTATCATCATTTATGTCAAGTCCTCCCAAAGAATACTCCAGTCACGAGCCTTGGAGAAACCGAGAACACCTCGACATCCTCAAACCCAATATCGACATGCAACAAAAGTGAGTATCCACGACCCCTTTTGGGATCTCCATGCAACATTGGGTTAAAAGGGGTTGTAGATACTCACTTTCTTTATGTGTCGATATTGGGTTTGAGGATGTTGAGACATTCTCGGTTTCTCCAAGGCTCATGAATTTAGTATTCTTTGGGAGGACTTAACATAAATGATGATACATTAAGTTAGACGCTATAACTAGTTATTCATAACACCTTATGGGTTATTTTTAAGATGTAAAGTAGAAGGAAAAATTTTATGTATTACTTTTTCTCTAATACTATCACAAAAGATTGTTATATCATGAGTTGAACACCATCGTTCTAGACATCATGGAAGAGGTTGTCATGGGATCTAGGTCACTAGAAAATAGCTTCAAATGGGCTGTTAAAATCTCAAAAAAATAGTAACAAAAGGAAGGTTCTTAGGATGTATTTGGCACTTGAAATTCAGCTACAGTTTGGGTGTGTTGATTCTTGAAAATTCAGCAAACAAATATGGCTTTTGGGTGATTTCAATCAAGTAAAAAGAAAGGAAGAAGGGGATGTGATTAAGCCATCATTTTAGCTTATGGGTCTGATCAAAATCTAAAAAAAGGAAGTGATGGGGCTGGTATAAAGGTAGAAAGGGGAAGAGGGACAACAGCCTTTGATGTCCTTGTTTTGCTGTCCAAACTGAGAGGGCAAGATCTCCTCTCTTGCTCTAGTTTTCTATTGGGAATTGAGTGAGGGAGGGGATGACAAGGGAGTTATATTGAATGGTTAATAAAATGTAATTGTAGATGTTATAAGAAGGTAAAAATAAAGGATATATGGAGGAGGTCACGTGGGTTTATGGATGAGAAGGAAAAGATGAATCAAATTTGATACTATGGAATGATTACTCCATGTTAAAACTTGTGTCCAATAAAATCCTAGTTCTAGATTTTGTTTAATATTAGTTCCTAGGTAGCTTGTAGTTTAAAAATTAGAAACTAGTTAGGGAGAGTGAGAGAGAGAGAGAGAGAGAGAGAGATGGAGCCAATGAGATTTGAAGATGAAGTTGTAGTTTTGTTAATTGCTAGTTATCTCCATGTGTCATATAATATTCTCTTATATTTTGTGGTACTTTAAGCATCAAGAGTTGTCCTATGCATATTCATGTATGGATGAATGATACTAGGTTATTTTTATTGGGATATTTGAGGATCACTAGTTATTTTCTCCATGTGATAGTTTGATTAATGTTATTGGGTATTCGATATTTTATTCTTTGTATCATATTAATAATAGACTTCATCTTTATATGTATCACATATATACACTTACTTATGTAACCATTTTGGCTTGAAAAATATATCTAGTCTTCATATATTAAGTGTTTTACGTAACCATTTTGACCGGTACCAACTTTCCCATCAATCCCTAAAAAGCGGATCAAAGAGGTATGATCGACAAACAGTCACAAATCTAATGAACTAAATAGAGAAAAATACCAAGGCACCAACTGATGATTCAAGAGCTTTTAGGGATGCTGAGATTTCCTGCATAATTCTGAAAACAGTACCCATTCGTAATCTTTTCCTTTTTTTAGTTTAGACATTCAACATTGGTTTTAACAATTCTAATTGTCACACATGCTAAAGCAGTAATTCAACCATAGCCTTATTATATATCCATTTTGCTCGAGCTCCTCTCTTCTCTTCGCTATATATAGTAGTTTTTGAGGATCGGTTTTGGAAGTTGGAGAATTTTGTATCTGCTTAAGCATCTTGGCTGTCCTAGAGATGAATGACTGGAAAACATTAAATTAGAGATTTTGGGTTGATGTTTCAATGGAAGAAGATGAAATTCTAAGAAGAGATTATTGTTGCCCTATAAGTTTTTGATAAAATTCCCAAACCAGTTGTTCTCGTGTTGCAGCCTTATTACTCAAGATAATGTAGTTTGCTTAGTTTGGATGCTTCTTCTGCACACCAAGAGTGTGTTGGTGTGCCATTTCCTTCCCTTCCTTGTTAAATATTGCTTCATAGTTTTAGCTTCATCTCAAGGCTTGTTCTCTTGTACGGCTTCTTCTTCCACAAGTTTGAGTGATATTTATATGTGCCCGTTCAGAAGCTTCCATTGTTGCCCAAATGGTGAAGTGGGAAGTAAGGGGATTGCCCAAATGATTTCACACATCAAAAGGCATCATCTACCTACTGAAGATCGTAAATGTGTTTTACATGAAGCTCTATCTAGTGATGTTGGTTTATTAATGGCAGTGGAAGAAACTTTTAAGGCCTTTGGTTAATGGATGTGTGGGAAATGTATGACTTTGCATGCTCTTAGTCATTATTTTCATCACTCAGATGGTCGTGCAAGGTTTGTTACAGGGGCTGACGGCTCGAGTCATTACATTGTCGGTATTCTAAAGTCGTCTACTAAAGAGTCGGTGACAAATGCTCTTGGAGGTTTGGTTTTTGATGTTGGGCTCCTTGATCGTGTTTTTAAAGAGCCTATCACTATTTTCAAGAGTATCCCCCATATTTGTCGCCTTGCTTTCTCTCAGGCTTTAAAAACTGATCTTTACAAGGTGATTACCCAACCTGGCTCGGTTGAGGCATGAATTTGTTTGTTACTTCTTCCTCGTTGCACACTGCATGTGTTTAGAACCAAAAAATACATAAGAATGTAGGTCTGGGAATAGAAAATCCTTACAACAAGGCTACATCCTGAATCCCTTGGATACATGGGGGAAAGAGGATGGTATCAAGAAGTTAGTTCAAAATATATTAGAAAATCCCGAGGTTGGGGCCATGAGATAGGGTGGTGACATCCTTCAGAAGGAGTCTACATCAAGTAACACTAACATCAGACAGTGTCTTCGTAAGGTTGCAAATGGTCATTTTACCGCAGCAGTGAAAGTGTTATGCTCATCGGGTGTTGTGCCATGTAATGGTGATACTATTAAAGCTTTGGAGGACAAACACCCTTTCAGGCCACCCCTATCCATGTCGAGCCCCATAATTTTTAAATCTCTCCTTGTAGTAGACTTTGACTGTGTATTTGGTTGCATCAAATCTTTCCCTAAAGGAACTTCTTGCGGGAGAGATGGCCTGAGGGCTCAACGCTTATTGGATGCCCTTTATGGAGAAGGGTCTGCTATTGCCAAAGATCTCATGTGTGCTATCACTTCAGTGGTTAATTTATGGTTAGCGGGAAAATGACCAACCATTTTGGCAGAGTTTGTTGCGTCCGCTCCTCTCACGCCTCTGCTTAAACCTGACAACGATATCCGTCCAATTGCAGTAGGCACTATATGGAGACGTCTGGGTTCCAAGGTTTCCATGAAAGGTGTGGGTAAAGAAATGACCAAGTACCTTAATGATTTTCAGTTTGGGGTTGGAGTGTCTAGCGGTGCTGAGGCTGTATTACATAGTGCCAATAGGGTATTGAGTGAGCACCATGCTGATGGGTCTCTTGTAATGCTGACTGTGGATTTCTCGAATGCCTTTAACCTAGTAGATAGATCAGCATTGCTCCACGAGGTTAAAAAGATGTGCCCTTACATTTCTTTGTGGGTGAATTTCTTGTACGGGAAAGCAGCGAGACTTTATATCAGAGACCAACATTTATGGTCACCACTGGGGTGCAGCAAGACGACCTATTGGGCCCTCTTCTTTTTGCCCTCGTTTTGCACCCGCTTGTGCACAAGATTAGAGACAATTGTATGCTCTTTCACCATGCTTGGTATCTAGATGATGGGACTGACATTGGGGATTTAGAGGGGGTGGCTAGAGTGTTGAACATTATTCGGTTACATGGTCCAGGCTTGGGTTTTCAGTTGAACATCAAGAAAACAGAGATTTTTTGGCCATATTATGATGGTAGGAAGCTTCGTGCCGATTTATTCACAACGGATATAGGGAGATCTTCTTTGGGGGTGAAGCTCATTGGGGGGGGGGGGGGGGGGTTGTTAGCAGAGACGTAAGGTTTATTAGCGGGCTGGCCATGAAGAGAGTGGTCAATCCTATTGATTTGATGGGCCTTCTTCCATAACTATGTGACCCGCAGAGTGAGCTCCTTTTGCTTCAATCATGTATGGGCATTGCAAAACTTTTTTTTAAGGACATGTCAACCGGTACATATAGAAGAGGCAACTTTGTTCTTTGACAAAGGATTACGCAGGTCTATCGAGGATATGGTGGTATGTGGAGGCCCCTTCTTTGGAGGCATTCAGTAGTGATGTGTATTTTTAATGCACTAGTTTTTTATTTATAAGTCCTAATTTATCGCATCTAAACCACACCTTACGGGCAGTGAACCCGATCGAGTATAGTATAGCTTTGATAAGCAAGGGTGTCGAACACAAGGGGAACGGTAGTGAATTAATTTAAAATATTTTATTATATGTTACAAAACACACGGAAGGAATAAAGAAATGTTTATTAAATCTCAAACGAATAACTAATAACAATTCTTGATAAACTAACAGGAGAACAAATCTCTTCAGGTACTTCGGTTTAAATAAATTACACCTTAAAAGCATAGACAATTGCACACACAAATTCATTTATTCATGTCCACCGATTCCTAAAATGATTAGATTCGCGTTCACTATAACTAATCCTTTAGCAAACAAGTCAATTCAAACAATGATCAGTTGATTAAACTAACATGCTTCCAAGTGTTCAGTTCGTATCAAGAAAGACTTGTAATAATAGTTAATCAAATTACTAATTCAATTTAACCTCTTGTTGATGGTTTATCACACAAGGCTCACACATTAACTTACTTATTTCCGAGTTAATCCTAGTTTCACATTTGTTATTCCTAGACATATAATCTTGATGGTCATCAAAATCATAAGAGACAAGCAATCAAGTAGATGTTCATACAACTTAATTTACTTGACAATTAACAGCAAATAATTATCATTAATACATAAGGATCTTTTAACAAGCTTTTCAAGATAAATTGAACATAAACAAACAATTCAATATAGCAATTAGTCCAATAATCAAAGGTTTCATTCAATCATAAACAAAAAGTAAAAGGTTTTTACACCTAAATCAGAAACTAAACGCATAATAGTATCACAATGGAATGCTAAACATGGTCACGTTAACAACCCATATGATTACCGACATGTATCCGCTCTCCAATCCTTCCGATCTCCGCTCCCGTTAGCTTAACGGCCTTCCGGCCACCTCCTAGACCCTCAAAACGGCAACTATGAAGTTTTCTTGTTGCACAAGTCGAAGTGGAATATCATAGATTATTCAAATGGTGGAATTATATGGGGTATTTATAGTTGATGGAGATGGATTTATATGGAATATTAGAGTTGGATTGGAATAAGGAAACTAATGTGGCTTAGGGATTAAGCAAATAATGATAAGGAAAGTGGTGCTTGGGGAATAAGTAACTTGGAGGGAATTTCCGTCCAGCTTTTATGCTTCATCTTCAAGTCCGATTTTGGATAAGATAAGTGTCGAATTAGCCAAAAGTCCCTCTCACATAAGTCGTAGGAAATTTCGTCTAGTTTTCAGAACATTTTGAATCTCGTCAATTGGACTTGTGAATCATCAGATATACCCGAAACACTGAAGAGGGGTCAATCTGCCAGCAATATCCTTTTTGCATCTTTTCAGTTCGATTCTCTTTCTTTTGCATTCCATCTCCCATTTTAACTGTAATTAAATATTTCAAAGCATATTAAGTTTATTTTAGTTCTAAATAATAATAATAAGTGTTAAAATATTAAGATATGTTATACATAAATATATATATAAATACACATATCAAAATACCCCACACTTAGCCTTTGCTTGCCCCCAAGCAAATTTACTTTTATTTTACCAATATTGCACTAAACAATCCATTTAAAACTCAGCCATTATGCCAAGACCTCAATGCATGCATTTGTGTCTAAAATTTTCCTAAATTACCCCCCATACTTTAAATACTCACAATCTTCATAAACACTTGCCCACTTTTTCCGAACAATGCTCATTTTATGCAACCCTCCGAATCCATCCGCAGAAAACCTCCTAACCTCAAGGTATTTTTAGTTGAGCAATCTAAGCATACATAATCTAGAATTACAATTTATGATACCACTATGGAGCTTTTTAGGAATTCTTCACTTTCTTAACAATTTGATCTTTGATTTCTTTGAATTCACCACCTTATTTGATTTGATTTCTTGGTATCTTCAACTTTTTGAATTTCTTGGAATTTTGATCTTTTGATCTTCACTTTATTTGCTCCAAAATTCTTCAAACTTTTTCATAATTCTCTCTCTCTCTTTTTTTTTTTTTTTTAAATGTACCTTTCTTTTTTCACTCAAAACCTACATGCTTAAGCAGAGGCGCTCAAACTCAACCTTTATTGGTTAATGATAATAATTTTCCTGGATACATTTCAGGTTTAGGCTGCTAAACATATTGCATCCTTCAAACCGAGCGGGGTTATGTTTTTGTTTCATGATTTCACTAAAATAAGGGAAGCCACAAATGCACTATAACGTATATTGGCTCAACTAAACATTTGAGTTCTCATCGGATCATCTCATACAATATTAGCAAAATTTTAAATTATCACTAGATTTTTATAAATTAAACTATTATTTCAAGTTTTCTTTTAAATTATTAAATTTCCTTAAATCTAGCAATTTCCAACTATTATTTCATTTTTATAATTTACTTTTACCGACCCCCTACCCCACACTTATTTCATACAATGCCCTCATTGTATGTTAAAACAAATTAAGAACATAAAAAGGGAGAAAAAGGAACAGACTCCCCTGAGTAGTTGTGGCGAGATCGAATAGGGCTGCTACAGGTTGCTTCAAATATTGCTGAAAAACTGAAAACTGGAACTGCTGCTTCTGAATGTGCCGGAAAAATACAAAAGAACATTGACTTATGAAATATGGTGCAAATGATTGCAAACTAAAGCAATATATAGTGACCATGACGTGGGAAAGTGTCAACCACGTCGTGTCATCGAGTGAGGAAAAATCCATATCGCGAATAATAGCACGGCCACGACGTGGTAAGTGGTGGTCACATCGTGGTATGTAGAATAGCAGCCTCCTCTCGCGATGAAAAACTCCCCCACGACATAGGAAAGTGTCAACCATGTCATGGCAGCCGGGATGATACTTCTACATCGCGTCAAAATAAAACTCCATGGTGTGGGAACAGCTCATTCATGCCATGGGAATCAATGTATAGTTAGAAACGCCACTCTTCGAAATAATAATCCCTCCAAATATCGACGCGCACCCCACACTTATTGAAAGTCATGGCTCTCAAGTGTCAACTACAAACCCTCACACGGTTTTTTCTCTCGTGACAAATCAACATTCGACCCCAATTATTGAAATTTCTGAAAGCATCTGAAGGGTAAAAGTTCTGCAAAGATCTGAAACATCAAGAAAATCAACATGGAAAACAAACTTTAAACAAACAAAAAATAAAAATAAAAAGTCACTAAAATAACTAAAAAACCAAAATAACTAAAAAGGATATCACGATCACATGTCTTCGTCAGAAACAGACTACACTTGTTGATTAAATCCCTTGCATGCAAGAGGTGGTTTGCGAAAACAAAAACTTTCGGGACCTGTCAGACTATTTCCTTTGTTTTCTTTGCACCATTAACTAATAAGTAGAACAAGAGTTGACCCAACTAGTCAAGAGTAGCAAGAGTTCAGTCTTCCACTTAACCACCTCGATACGCCTTGCTATACTACGCCTCGTGGATTGAGTTGGACAAATCACCAAAGTAGTAGACTAAACAAGTCAAGAATTCCCTAATCGCTTGCAATCTCGAAACCCATGCAAAAGGTAAAGCCAATCGATGTGTATGATCACAAATTCTTGCAAATAACAATAAGAACCTTCCCGACAAGCGAAATGATATCAACGAAAATAAAACTAAAAAAAATAAAATAAAAAACTAACTAAAAATAAATAACGAATAATCAAATAAACTAAATTAATTGAAAGCCGTTCCCCGGCAACGGCGCCAAAAACTTGATGTGTATTTTTAATGCACTAGTTTTTTATTTATAAGTCCTAATTTATCGCATCTAAACCACACCTTACGGGCAGTGAACCCGATCGAGTATAGTATAGCTTTGATAAGCAAGGTTGTCGAACACAAGGGGAACGGTAGTGAATTAATTTAAAATATTTGATTATATGTTACAAAACACACGGAAGGAATAAAGAAATGTTTATTAAATCTCAAACGAATAACTAATAACAATTCTCGATAAACTAACAGGAGAACAAATCTCTTCAGGTACTTCGGTTTAAATAAATTACACCTTAAAAGCATAGATAATTGCATACACAAATTCATTTATTCATGTCCACCGATTCCTAAAATGATTAGATTCGCGTTCACTATAACTAATCCTTTAGCAAACAAGTCAATTCAAACAATGATCAGTTGATTAAACTAACATGCTTCCTAGTGTTCAGTTCGTATCAAGAAAGACTTGTAATAATAGTTAATCAAATTACTAATTCAATTTAACCTCTTGTTGATGGTTTATCACACAAGGCTCACACATTAACTTACTTATTTCCGAGTTAATCCTAGTTTCACATTTGTTATTCCTAGACATATAATCTTGATGGTCATCAAAATCATAAGAGACAAGCAATCAAGTAGATGTTCATACAACTTAATTTACTTGACAATTAACAGCAAATAATTATCATTAACACATAAGGATCTTTTAACAAGCTTTTCAAGATAAATTGAACATAAACAAACAATTCAATATAGCAATTAGTCCAATAATCAAAGGTTTCATTCAATCATAAACAAAAAGTAAAAGGTTTTTACACCTAAATCAGAAACTAAACACATAATAGTATCACAATGGAATGCTAAACATGGTCACGTTAACAACCCATATGATTACCGACATGTATCCGCTCTCCAATCCTTCCGATCTCCGCTCCCATTAGCTTAACGGCCTTCCGGCCACCTCCTAGACCCTCAAAACTGCAACTATGAAGTTTTCTTGTTGCACAAGTCGAAGTGGAATATCATAGATTATTCAAATGGTGGAATTATATGGGGTATTTATAGTTGATGGAGATGGATTTATATGGAATATTAGAGTTGGATTGGAATAAGGAAACTAATGTGGCTTAGGGATTAAGCAAATAATGATAAGGAAAGTGGTGCTTGGGGAATAAGTAACTTGGAGGGAATTTCCGTCCAACTTTTATGCTTCATCTTCAAGTCCGATTTTGGATAATATAAGTGTCGAATTAGCCAAAAGTCCCTCTCATATAAGTCGTAGGAAATTTCGTCTAGTTTTCAGAACATTTTGAATCTCGTCAATTGGACTTGTGAGTCATCAGATATACCCGAAACACTGAAGAGGGTTCAATCTGCCAGCAATATCCTTTTTGCATCTTTTCAGTTCCATTCTCTTTCTTTTGCATTCCATCTCCCATTTTAACTGTAATTAAATATTTCAAAGCATATTAAGTTTATTTTAGTTCTAAATAATAATAATAAGTGTTAAAATATTAAGATATGTTATACATAAATATATATATATATATATATATATATATATATATAAATACACATATCAGTAGCGTTTGGGTTCCTTACCTATTCGTTCGGTGGTTCAGGTTTGTACTCAGAATATGAGGTTTCCTCCTACGCATTTGTAGCCTCAAGGGCCCAATATTAGGCATTACAAGACCACATCTTATGTGACAATGGCATATATGGTATGGACTCAGATTACATATGTGCTATGACTCATCTTTTCATGATATAATTCGGGATTTGACTGTAGCGGTTTCACAAATAAGGACACCCCCCCCCCCTAAATCCCAAAAAGCATTGGCGCGTGCCCTTTATAGCAAAATTGTCAAAGATATGGAAGTCGACTTCGACATGACTGCTAGACAGAAAGAAGTCTTTGAGTGTCTGAGGGCACCTCATTCTCAGGATTCTCTGCTAACTATCCCTATTAATGGTCTTGGCCAGCATATGTCTCCTGTGGAGTGCCAAACTATCCTTCATTACCGCCTCATGATTCCCCTATTCCCAATTGATGAGATATGCCCAGTTTTCCGCAAGACATGTTTGGATACCTTAGGGGAACATGCGGTTCATTGTAGAGAGCTCCCTGGTTTCAAGTACATACATGATGTCGTTCGAGATGTTCTCTTTGATGCTTGTCGGCGTGATGGTATTTCTGCGAAGAAAGAAGCGTCAGTGAACTTTTTGATGGACCCACAGGATGGAAGGTCCACACTTAGACCAGCTGACATTTTGGTATTTGGATGGATAGGAGGCAAGCATGCGTGCATGGATCTTACTGGGGTCTCTCCTCTCGTTGGTTTGGGGGTGGGGGTTTCACAGCAGGGCATGCCGCTTTGAAAGCCGTTGCATGCAAAATAGCAAAGCACGAGAATGCATGTATAGAAAATCAACATATGTTTATACCTTTTGCATTCGATACATTTGGTTTTCTCGTACCAGATGCGTTAGAGCTCCTCAAAAGAGTCTAATGGATCATGCATTCTAATGTCATATATCTTAGATCCACAAATATTGTTTTCAAAAGAATTGGTTTTGCTATCCAGAAAGGACTAGTGACGCAGCTTGTTGCCCGTTTTTCTTCAATTGATATGTATCGAACTATATTAGTCGAGATAAAATGAAATTAGACAATAGTAAGACATTAGTAATTTTTCTTGACACACACACACACACACACACACATATACATATATATATATATATATGTATATATATATATATATGTATATATATATATATATATATATATATATATTTGTTCCAATTTGGTGTTATGTTGACATAACCGATTTAGATTTTTGTTATTTATTTTTCCATGTCTTTGTTCATAAACCATTAAGTTTGATAAATTTCAATTTCGTGTATTTGCTCGTTGATAGTATCACACGTCATGTTTATCAAATTTTTCGTTACCAGAAAGGTGTGTAAATATAATATTTTGAACACATGTTTTTTAGTTGATCGTTTTCATGAAACCGGTTCTAGTTTAGATTATAAAATAATATCATTATTAGACAAAATCTCAGATCATGAAATTTCCTCAAATTATTATCTAAATTTTAACAAATTCTCTCATAATTTTTAGACAATATATTATTTGTTATTCATTACTAATATAGATTATGGTACAAAAGTCTACATTTTTGCGAATTGTTACATTCACCCTCCGTTGGATATTATGGTTTTAGTAATGTTTTCAAACGAAATTTTTTTCTTGTATTTTTGGGTGGTTTCATAGAGCTTAAAAAAAGAAAAATACTAGATAAAAAGATGAGCTCACGATGTGTGTAACTGAATTTAGTTTCGTTTAGCTAGATGAAGCTTTAACTCTATGGTTTAGTTATCTAATTTATGGATTTTAATAGTTGGCTCTAAGCTTGTGTTTGATTATCATTAACTAGCATGGTAATATTTGTGACTTTGATTATTTCAATTCAGGTTTTGTGTAGCTTAGTAACCACTAAATTACATGAACTTGTTACCCAGTAGTTTAGTGACTATTAAATTGCTAGAGCTAGGATCAACCAAATCTTACTTAAGTGATAAAAGTAATGAATTTAGCTATGCTGGAGAACATAAACTATGACCATAATTATGTTTGCTTAGATATATCTTACATAGCTTATCTATAATTAATAACTAATATTGTGTTTTGCTTATGTATGACCATACAAGGTAGTTCATGAATTGATGAAAAGATTAGTAAATTTGAACTTGAATTGCTAACTACATAATAATTGGTGACCAAATTTAATAATCCATAATTAGTAGCTAACCATAGAGGAGAAGTGGATTCGAATTAAACAGAAGTGTATTTAGAATATTGATTAAAACTATTACTTAAATTGTTTAAGTTTGTTTGAACTTGTAAAATCAGATAAAAACCATATTAAACTTTTTCTCTTTTTAGGATAACTTTTAGTAATTAGGTTAGTTAATTAAATATGTTCCCTATGTTCCACCCCAACTTACTTTACTATACTATAATCTAATTAGGTACACTGCCTATAGGTGTGATAGTAGATAAGTAGTTAGATATAAATTTAAAACTAGATAGGTATAGTCTGCACCACAATAGTTGGATATTCTCGTATGGAAATGGCAGGAGATTACCATGGACTTCATTACTTAGTTGCCTCGGACTATGCGCATAGTGGATTCAATTTGGGTCATCGTGGATTGATTGACCAAGTGCATGCATTTTATCCCGATCCAGGAGAGTATCTATTCGAAGAAGTTGGCTGAGGTATACATCAGAGGTTGTGGCACGGAATAGGGTTCTAGTTTATGTGGTTTCAGAAAAGGATGTTAGGTTTACTTCCATATTTTGGAAGAGTTTCCACGACGATTTAGGTACTCGTCTCAATTTCAATGAGGCATTCCATCCACAGACTGACGGCCAGAGCGAGCGGACCATTTAGACTTTAGAAGATATGTTGCGAGTGTGTGTTTTGGATTTTGGTGAGAGTTGGGATACATATCTTCTGATAGCAGAATTTCCGTATAACAACAACTATCACGCTAGCATTTATCGACCTCCTTTTGACATGCTTTATGGGAGGAAATGCAGGCCCCCGATTTATTGAGGTGAGTTTGGTCAATGGGTTATGTGGAGTACCGAGGTGGTACTCAAGACTATTGAGTTGATACAACATGTTCAGGGTAGACTCCAGACAACTCAGAGTCGGCAGAAGAGTTCTACTGACAGACAGCGATCAGATCTAGAGTTCCAGGTTGGGGACATTGTTCTCTTGAAGGTGTCACCTTGGAAATGTGTCATTGCATTCAGGAAGAGGGGCAAATTGGGTGTCATATATATATATATATATATATATATATATATATATATATATATATATATATATCGGTCCTTTCAGGGTTTGGGCAAAGTGGGCCGGGTTGCATATCACTTGGATCTTCCCAAAGAGATCAGTCAGATCCATACCACATTCCACGTCTCTTAGTTGCAGAAGTGTTTAGTGGATGATTCTGCAGTGGTTATATTGGAGGATATTCAAGTGGATGACCTCCTGTATTATATTGAGAGGCCGGTGGTAATTCTTAATTGGAAGAATAAACCCTTGAAGAACAAGGTTGTTGAGTTTTTGAAGGATCAATGGCAGCATCGCAAGGGTTTTGAATGGACGTAGGACCCGAAGGATGGGATGAGGGAACACTACCCGAAGTTATTTAGAGCAACGGACTCCAGGAACAAATTTTGAATCAAGTAGGGGAGAATTGTAACATTCAAGTTTTTGGTGAGCTCCTCATTTAGTCCCTAATGTTAAATTGTTTTCAAAATGGTCATTTGCTAGTATGCGGGGTGTACTCTATGAGTACGCTTGGCGCACTAGCCTCCTGATGATCGCAGATTATATCCACGTACACGGGGCGTATGTCACATGGTGTACGTAGGCCCGGGACAAACTCTAAGTTTTAGGTTTTGTTCCCTATTTAAGCATCTTAAATTCACCTCCTAGACATTTTAGACTAGCCTCCATATCCTTAAAACCTAACTTCGCCCTTAGCAATTGTTTTGGTGTTTTGAGAACTTGTGAAGAATTTTGGGTGTGTTCTTTGGCATTTTGAAGTAGTAGAAGCGGCTAGAAGACTCATTCCTTGGAGTAGAGCTTAGAGATCTAGAATTAGTATCATTATTTCAATTCATTTAAGGTATAAAGGTCTTTGCTTGAGAACTCCTTCTACAGATCTAGTTTGGGTTTGTTTATGGCTTATTTTGGTCCCTTTCGGTTAGTCCTTGTGAATGAAGGTTGTTTCAGGAGCTTGAACCTTAGATCAAGATCTTTTAGGGGTCCCTTATGCATAAAAATGCAAACTTTTTGGAGTATTGTGACCCATGCACGTATTAAGACCTTTTTAATCGCTTTTTGAGCTCTTAAGCCCAATTAAGCTATGCATGCATGTAAAGTTGCCAAATTTATGTGATAAGTTGCCTTTAGGGACTAGATCTATGAGTTTGGAGGAAGGGATTAACTAATTAAGTGCTTAATGAAGTAAGGTGGACCACTAGGGAGTATGTTGGGCGTACCCAGCTGGTACGATGTGCATACTAGCCCCAGAAGGAGTACGCTAAGCGTACGAGCTGGACATACCCAGCAGATGCCCCTTGAATTTGACATTTTCGGTATTGGGCCAATGTTTGGGCTTCTATTGTTTGGGACTTATTGGATCATCAAACTTCTGTGTTAACCATGGACTAATATGTTGGGCTTCCATGGATTTTAGGCCCATAATGGGTTTTGGAGCCAATTTGGAAGATTGGGCCATAATTGGAATTGGGTTGCCGAGTAGAATTTGGGCCTTCATTGTGGTTGAATTGGGCCTTGGCTTTGGGCAAAGTTAGATAAAGGTTAAAAAGGTCTTTTGCCCTAGTCATGGTCATATCTGATAAGACTAGTGGTTACGGGTTGAGATACAATTAATAATTGGATGTTATTGATATTGATAGCGCGGGGATTTATCGGGCCAGCAGATAGAGATTTTTCGATAGATTCAGCAGCTAGAGGTGAGTTTCCTCACTAGGTGTAATGGATCGAAGGCACCAATGCTGGCCCATGGTTTATTACATTAGGATGCTAGATTTCTATGTGACTCTTGCATGTGTTATGTGTTGGTATGCTTATCGGGAAAGGCTCGATGTCGGGCAAGGTCGATGACTGTACTGTATGCTATCAAGTTGGCGATTATAGATGTTTTTGTATGATTATATGTTTATATTTTTATATGTATACCGAGCGGGGCCCGATACCAGGCGGGGTCAGATGACTGACACATCTGTATACCGAGCGGGGCCCGACGCCGGGAGGGACCTAGTATATATTGGATATGTATGGTATGTGGTATTCTGGGGAACTCACTAAGCTTTGTGCTTACAGTTTTTAGTTTATGTTTCAGGTACTTCTGGTTCAATAGGGAATATCTCGAGATGATTGTAGTGCCCACACCACATTATTCCGCACTTTGTGATTTACTCTAATGTTGTATGATGCATTGATACATTTTATTCCACCTTGGTATTCATGATGATGTTTTGGGTTATAGTTTTATTAAATTAAAAATGAAAATTTTTGGTCTATTATTTTGGGACATTTCAACTGGATCCCATAGACAGTCGAATACTTGATTCTACCATAAGCCCACAATTAGACAAGGAAAATGAAATAAGGCTAAATCAAACATTCTTAGGCTATGAAATCTTAGTTATGTAAAACTATATTTCATACACTAACCAACTATAGTAATGATGTCAATTTCATACAAGAAATAACCGTAGGCTATCAAGCATCATATATCAGGCAATTCTATTATGCAATTCCTGATGATTCCTAGCCTGCCACTAGCATGTTGTTCTACCATAAACATAATATCAAATAACACTGTGGTAACTTGGGGTATACTTTCTTGCTCTGGTTGATCGTACACATCGCTTCCTTCTTGGTTACTTTTGAAAATAGTTTTGAAAATCATTTTGAAAACTCTTTGTAGTTATCTAGTTTGAGTCTGGATTCACATTTATGTTCATTCAATTCACTCAAACCAAGGCTCTGATACCAACTTGTAACACTCCAAAATTAACAATAAATTTAAAATTTTCAAAATCAACCATTAATCAATATTTTTTACAGAAAGAGTCGTTATTTCAAATAAGAGTTTTCCCAATACCTGGTGACATAAAATAGGAAGTTGTGTATAATCATGCATTTGCCTTCCTACAATCCTCAGAAGTACCTAAAACGATAAAACAAAAACTATAAGCCAAAGCTTAGTGAGTTCCCCTAAAGTACCAACACACACATACATATCACAACATATACTGGGTCCACAACTAAAAAGAATGGATTACCCCCGAGCCCATAGAATGAGTTTGGCATGCCAACCAGGCCCCCAGCTGATATTTAGATTACTCCCGAGCCCAGAGTATGAGTGTGGCATGCTAATCGGGACCTCAACTTATATATGGATTGCTCTCGAGTTTGTTGGCTACCACTCAAAGCAATACAACCTCAAATCAATACAATACGTCGACATATGTAATAGATCAACATAACATAGAACCAACAATTTCAAATAATCATACAGATATACTAATAAGCTATCAACTAGCATAATATTATACTAACCATGATAGATAATCTAGTGGGCCAACATTGGGCCAACATGATAGATAATACGTCGAGTTTGTTGGCTACCACGGGTATAGTGAGGAAGACTCACCTCTCAGTCGAAATGCAAGCGTAATAATTATCTGGTCTGAAAAATTGGCTCAATGATCACCTAACCAAAACCAAGGACCTAATCTCAATTAATCAGCTCATAATACCCAAAATACTCATAGGTCAAAAGTCAAGGTCAACGAGTTAACTCGGTCCACTCAATTGAGTATGTGGGGCATACTCAGCTCCTACACTGGGCATATACATTCCTTGACTGAGATCGGACGGTTGACCACGTACCCACGCCATACGATGGGTTATGCACAGTGTAGCACCGAAACCCTTTTTCTTCAATAAGAGCTTAATGCATTAAGCTCTCACATCACAATTGATTGGGATTCCGCACCATCAATTGGATCTGATTAATACACAAGCAATTTGGGGACTTACAATTGGTATCAGAGCTTGGATTGTATCAATCAATTTTGTCAGATATGGAGCTCATTTAATCTTATTTTGAAAGGATTTTTGCATTTTTGGATAGATCGGGGCAAAATAAGGGGGTTTCTTCTTTGGATTTTTCATAAAATCGAGTTTTTGATCAAGTATTGGAGCAAAAAGGGGTGAAAAACATCGTTTTTTCGCGAATCTGTTGAAGGTGTGTGGCCAGTTGAAGGTGTGCAGCCAGGGAGTGTGCGGCTTGGAGTGTGCGGTCTCGGTTTACAGCTTGGAGTGTGCGGCTTGGTAAGCGGCTAGGTGTTCGGTTCTTGCAAGTTTCCGGTCTCGCCTCGGATCCACGACTCAGCTACCTCCCTCTTGGCTCACTTCGGAAGCAGTAGTGCGCCTTTATAAAAAAACTGAACGAAATTGAGGGTGTCGGGGATCGAACCCAGGACCTATAGATCAACATCACTCACGCCTTACCAACTCGATTAGCAAGCCTTTTGTGTCATCTCTTCGAAATTTTAAATTTCACCTGTTCTTTTCGGTTCCTAATTTCACAAATTGACTCTTTTAACCCAAAAAAATCAATTTCTTTTATTTCTAAATTTATTTTCAACCCAAATTTTTTTAGTTATTAATTTTTTATTTTATTTTTATTTTTTCACTTTAAAATTTGACTTTTGACTTTCAAGTTTGACCTTTGACTTTAAACTTTGACTTTTTCATTTAACTTTCAAAATTTCAAATTTAGCTTTTCGGTTTGACTTTCAAGTTTGACTTTTAAGTTTGATTTTTTTAATTTGACTTTTAGGGTTGACTTTTGAGTTTTTAGTCAAAGGGCATATTTTTTATAAAAATAAGTTCCTCATCCATTCTGGTAAATGAAGTTTCATGTACTCCATCTTGTGAAACTAATATTAAAATTCTCCGAGATCAAATCGATTTATTAAAAAGAGAAAATGAGGACCTCAAATACGAATGCTATACTCTTAGGAAATGTTAGAAACCTCTGAAAGCTCAATTAGAGGCCAAGACTAAGGACTTTAGGAAATTACAATAAGATTACAACAATAAGTGTGAAAATTACGATCATTTTCTGTTGTAACTAAAGAACTTGACGCTTTGAAAATGAAGTGTGGAAAAACAGATGTTAGTTTCAAAAAACTATACTGCGTCAAGTAAGACAGTCAAGTCCTTATTTGAAAACCAATTAAAATTCAAAGATAATCAAAACAAGGGTCTACAGTATGATAGTGTTCCTCCACCTTTCAATCATAACTATATATCCATCCCTATGACATAGGAAGAAATTGATAGGGAGGCACATCTTCATTATGGGAAACCTGCTGTGGTTGTGCTAGAAAAGGTTGAGGTGAACGTTTTAATGATTTTGTTACATATGCAGGTAAATTAGCAAAAGATGAGAACAAGGAGAAAACAATTGAACAATCCAATAACTCCTTGAACTCTGAATCTATTGCTTCTGATCAACCTGCTGTTGAGAAGTACAGGCCACCAAATCAAGTGAAACAGCTGACTTGCTACAAGTATGCTTGTGGGAACAATCAGAAACGAGGCAAGGATATGCCACCAGGGGCAGGAAGAAACAACTTCACAGTGAAGAAAAAGACATGTTTTCACTGTGGAACACTTGGACACATTGCCAAAAATTGTCCTAATCGTGCATACGTTCCCTAATATGCACAAGGCTAGCAAAACGCGCAAAGTGGGAGATTCTACAAAAGAAATCCTTCGAGGTCACGTTCAGACAATGGCGACTGGAATGCCATGAAGGGCAAGAGTTCAACTCGCAAGGCCAAGAAGTCCAATCCAAGAGATGCTCCCGTGAAGCCAAAATCAAATTCATTGCAACGGTCGACTTCAAGTTCAAAATCAACTGCTGAGTCACCCATCATATTGAAAAAGAAATGGGTTAAACCCAACTACAAATGGGTTTCGAAGCCTCAATCTCCTAAATCATCCAATGCTTCTAATATTTTTACATCTTCTGTTTGTGATAAACAGGATATGTCATGGGAGAGAGTATCGTGCAAAGATGACAAAGGTTAACCCAGTTTCAAAATGGACTGGGTTCCAAAGACCAATTGATCCCGCTCTGTGTCAGAGCAGCTATGGAGGCATATCATCATATTTCAGTTTGTTGATAGTGGCTGTTCTAGGCACATGATAGGAGGCATCTCTCAACTGTGCAACACTCAGAACTTTGTTTGAGAGTATGTGTCCTTTGCGGGATAGGAAAAAAGAAAGGGATCACACATTAGGGTTTATGCTTAACGATGTGAAGAATTTTTCGGATCTGTTATGAGCTTATGCGTGCTATTCTCAGACCTTCTGGATGCAAATTCAATCGATGATTTACAGTTTGAGTTTTCTTCTCTATACTCCTAAGTTTGTCTTACTCTGATTCGTTTTAAAGAAAATTCTTCATTATTTTAATAGTTTTTTGTTATTATTTATTATTGGGAAGTGATTTCAACAAGTGATAACAGGCAATCTGAATCTATGTAAGGTACCAAAGCTAAATTGTCTAGGCTCTGTGTTCGATGCGCTGGTAGGCACAAAGAGTTTAACAGACTTGACTAGATGCAGATGAACTTAAGGAATCCAGAGACTTGATAAATCTTGACCTAGATAGTTCTGTTTAGCCTGACAATATGACGCTCGGATAGGTCGAGCAGGGAGATATACATGAGAATCCACCACATTAAGAGAACCCGTATCTAGAACTGTGGTTTAACTTTTCCTCGATGTACAGATTCTGTCCTTAATTTCGGTATTTATAGGGCGATTGGGGAATTCGGATAAAGTTGGTCTGTAGAAAATTATTTTCTTTCTTTCTTACTTTTAGTCATATGTTGCCTCCTCTACGTGATTGGAAGAGATCCGACCTGGACTGTAACATATGCAAGTCTATTTCTCTACATCTTATATCTATGAAATTCCTCCTATCTGCTAACCAGATGCTATCTCCTTTATGATTAACAATCCGACCTGGTACACAGCATATGCAACCTTTTACTTCTCAATCCCTCTAAAACTATAATTAATCATAATCTAAATCTATCCTCTCTATGAATAATAGTCTGCTCACCTAAACCAAGGAGTATCTCGGAAGTTCTTAATTATTGGGGTATATCAGGAAGCGGGAAACATGTTCTAGTACATCTAAAATTAAACAGTTCTAGATTGTCTGTAGATCTCACTTCTCAACTTAGGTGGACAACAATATCTTTGGTCGTCGTCAGATAAATGGTCCTTCGGAAGTTTTATCTAGGAATATAGGATCAACTTGTCTTATCACTTATAGTATGTCCAAAATTTGTTACAATTTTTCGTGTTTAAGTGGACCACAATACCGACGATCGACCAGATCTATTCATGAAGGGGAAGGTACTGACAAAAGGATTAAGACTGTCTAACAACTTTGATCCCAAATATTTTTGTTTTTGTTAAATTTGTTCATAGTTTTCCTCTATTCACAAATTTAGGGGGAGAATTAAAAAAATTCAAAAATCAAACAAAAAATAGAAAATAAAAAATAAAAAATAGTGTTATTTCTGTTTTATTTTCTTAGAAAATATCAAAAATCCAAAAATATTTTTTATGTGCTAATTTTTCTTTTAGTTTTGTTTTGTCTTGAAAAATGAATTCAGATGTAGATGAGACTCATGGAGTTTGTATCGAGATTTCTAAGCCGAAGCTTCATCCATGAGCATCGAAGAATTTTCATTCGAAGGAGCAAGAAATGAAGATTATTCTTTAAACATTCAATCCTTCAACCCCAAAAGCAAGGTAAAGCTACGCTTGAAGATTATGTGACAGATTGCATTGAAGCCTCCTCAATGAATATGCTGATATCTATAAACTTGCTGAAGTGATCCAGAAGATTCGTTCTCTCTGTTCTCTCTGAAGATTCTAAAGCAGAAAGCGCCAACTTTCATGAATCTATACAAGAATCCTCCTCACCCAATGTGCATTCAATGTCAAATTCTTCAGAAATCCCAAAAGCTCAAGATGAAGTCATTTATTGAAGATTCATATGTTCATCTTAGTGCTGTGAAGAAATTTGAAGATTAATGCTGAAGCCAAGCTCCCAATGAATATTAACAAGAAAAGCCAGCTACTTTGTAGGGGGAGTTTGTTGGGCCAATTAGAAAAGAAAGCTATAAACCAAGAGGGAGATTGTTGGGTCAAAAATATGGTTTATACTTTGCTTTTCTAAGAAAATATATTTTTCTGTAATTTTGTGGCTGTGTACGGATGCACATGGGTGTACGTATGATGTATTCAAAGATATGAGTGATACTCCATACACATTAGATTTTCTCACACACACTCTTCTTCTCTATTGTTTCTCTCTCTACAAGATGCTCCTTCTTTTTTCTCTTTTTTCTAGCCTTACACTCCTCACCCTATATATATGAGACATGGGCCACAAGCAGCACCCTGTGTACGGCCACACACGCATGTGTAGCTATACACTCGTGTGCTGCTAGTGGCCCATGTCTCATATATATAGGGTGAGGAGTGTAAGGCTAGAAAAAAAGAGAAAAAAGAAGGAGCATCTTGGAGAGAGAGAAACAATAGAGAAGAAGAGTGTGTGTGACAAAATCTAATGTGTATGGAGTATTACTCATATCTTTGAATACATCATAGATTCAAGTTATTCTTCTTATCATTCTCTTCTATATTGATCTAACATCATCCAATTGATTGGGATTCTACACCATCAATTGGATCTCATTGATACACAATCAATTTGGGGACTTACAATTAAGTGCTTAATACCAACAAACTTAACTTCTTAACACCTAAAGACCATTCTAGAGCATGCATGGATAAGAACTAAGCATCAAGGCCTCATTTTAATGTCTCAAGACCCCTCATTGGGTCTGAAAGAACTAATTATTTGGGTGGTAAATAGTATGGAAGTGTTCTAAGTATGCGATGGGATCGTAGGATTCACAAGATTGAGATAGACCATTGTTTAGGGGTCGTTGGTATAAGGAAGATTCAGTTCGTGCCTTGGCCAAGGCGGACAAGATTGTCAGAGAGCATTTCTCTGTTGTAGGAGGAGGACCATTGGGGTATGAGGAGGGGTTGGGCCTGTGTAACTCTAGATTGGGTAAGACATGTGGCGAAGGTTCGTGTAATTATGGTAATGCAGGTGGGACCTGATAAAGACTGGTTGGGTCAAGGTATTGGATCATGGTTTTAATAGGGATGATTATGTGGTCAGTAAGTGACATTGAGTGATGTATAGGCTAAGGTAGCCTTATCAGTTGGACTCTCAGGAACCTGGTGGGTGGACCACGTGTGAGACTGGCAGTCACAGCAGTGGTTTGGGATCTTTATATCCAGGTTTAGTGAAGGGTTACCGTAAATCAAAAGATTTCGGGTGAAATGCAAGTGTAAATCCTTGGATCTCCGATTACGAGTTATGTACCGAGTTAGCTTTTCTGTGAAACTTGTGTAGGTAATCGTGAGTGTATATGTAAGGTCTTTATTTTGACAAGATATGAATTAAGGAATCTGTATGCCAAGGGCATCTATTGAAGGGTTCGGGTAAAAAGGGATGTTTTCAGTTTTGATGGTGGAAAAAGCTCTTGTGATCGCGCTTTGGAATGGTTCTACCTATGTGTGGGTCTTGCAAGTTTTGGGACTTCGGAATTATAGCAGTAGCATTTTGGTTTGGCAGTTAAGGAATCAATGGCTTGTTCAACACTAGAAGGTTTAACTCTCAAATTGTCTCTTGTGGTGCAATATGCTAATGGATTTGTTATCTTCAGGATGAGTCTTTTACTCAAAGTATTATCTAATCCCTTTGGTCAAGTGAAAAGTTTATGGTAGTATCGAATGGTCTATGATTCTATTTTCCTGTGGGAACATCAAGTAATTAGAAGGTTGGTGGTCAATTTGGAATACAAAGTGGAGTTGAATTAGCAGTGGTTCAGTATGGGCGGTCTGTCGAAGTCAAAAAAGTTTAAAAATTCAGATTTCGGATATAGTAGAAATGGTTATTCTTCAAGGGTTAATTGAAGTTGAGTAAGGATCTGTTCAATGTCAGGATTTGGTAGCCCTGCTAAGGTTGGGTTCAGTTGCATTTTGGAAGGTTGTTGTATGTCTGGGGTTGCTTAATTAGTTCGTATTGGGGTTGTGGTTGATATTTTTAGGCTTTCTGGCGTGCCTGGGATGGTAAGGAATGATTTTGAGGAAGAAATCTAATTTAAGTGGGTGAGAGTCATAACACCCGATTTAAAATACTTTTTAGTTTACATCCTTGGTGTGTAATGTTTTGAAGAATTAGTCCCTAGGGGGCAGAATCGCCAACTTCAGGAAAGTTGGAGTATGTTGGGCATACGTGGAGTATGCATGGCGTACGTGTGGAGTACTTTGGTCAGAATTGGTCCTTTGTCCACAAATTAAAACCCTAGTGAGTTCCTGAAAGTTTTGAGCTATAAAGAATGTTTGTTAGTGCTTTGTGGAGGAGAAGAAGAATTGGACCATTTGGAGTTGTGTTTGGAGCATGAGGATCCGAGATTATCTCATCATTTCTTATCCTTTTGAGGTAAAAAGCTCACAACTTGCTAATCTATGATGCTAGATCTAGTTATGTGCTATACTGGGCTCATTGAGTCCTTAGAGTGATTGTTGAGCTTCTTGTTTCACTCTAGAAGTGATTGATGGTAGATATAGGGTTCTTTTGGTACCTTTGTCCATAAAAATGCAAGCTTTGAGGTGTTTAAGGACTCATGCATGTGTTAAGATCCTTTGTTAAGCTCTTTTTAGCTTAATAGCCCTATTAATCCATGCATGCATGTAATGTTGTCAAATTTATGTGATAAGCCGCCTTAAGGAAGTCAGATATGGGAGTATGAAGCAAGGGTTACGCGGATTAAGTGCTTAATGATGTGGGATATCCAACTAGGGAGTGTGTTAGGTATACACGATGGTGCACTGCGCGTACTAGCCCCAGAGCGTGTATGGTAAATATACGAGCTAGGTATGCCTCACATACTCACTAGTGGACTTTGGAAATTTGGGCTATTCGGTATTAGGCCTATGTTGGACTTTAAGAGTCTAGGGCTTTGTTGGGCCATCAGAATTCTATTTTTGGGCTAATACTATTTTAGTGGACTCTTTTAGTTGAAGGCCCACGAAGGGATTAGAGCCCAATTTGGAAGATTGAGTCATATTTGGGCTTTGGGTGATCATTTTGGAATTTAGGCCTTTTGGATAGCTGGCTTAGGCCTTGGCCTTGGGCCAAGTTCGGCAAAGGGTAAAAGGGACTTTTACCCTAGTTTGGACTCTTAGTATAAGTTAGGATCCAATTATTAATTGGATGTTATTTTGTGATTGATAGCGAGGGGATTTTAGCAGACCAGCAGTCTATAAGATTCAACAGTGTGAGGTGAGTTTCCTCACTGTGTTTAGTGGGTCGAAGGCACCAATATTGACCCTCGGTTTATTGTGTTAGGATTCTAGATGTCTGCATGACTCTTGCATGTGTATGCATTGGTATGTATGCCGAGTAGGGCTCAATGTCAGGTGAGGTCAGATGACTGTATTGTAAGCTATCTTTATGATTATTGCATGTGTTGGAATGATTGTGTGTTTATATGCTTATATGTGTATCGGGCGGGGTCCGATGTCAGGCAGGGCATGGTAGTTAACAAATCTGTAAACCGAGTAGGGCTCCATGTTAGGTAGGGTCCGAGGGAGGGTGGGACTCGATGCCGGGTGGGGGCCCAGTATGTGTTTATTATGTATGGTATGGGGTATTCTGGGGAACTCACTAAGCATTGTGTTTACCATTTTCATTTTATGTTTCAGGTACTTTTGGTTCGAAAGGGAAGAGCCTGAGATGATTATAGAGTACACACCACCTTATTCATCATTTTGTGATATACTTTGATATGATATGATGTAGTGACATACTTTGGTATATCTTGTTTGTATGACAATGTTTTGAATTAGAATTTTATTTAAATTAAAAATGAAATTTTTGGGTCTTATTTTTGGGACGTTACATGTTCATCATTTACCATACTTGTGTCTTCTGTTTGAAAGATAGGTTCAGCTCTAGTGGGTTGTTTTGTGTCATGTTCTTGACCTTCATCATAATTAGTTTCAAACTCCACAGTTATTTTATCCACACGTATAAATCCCACTTACGCGTTTACCTATTCTAGCTAGCTTCTTCGTATGTATGTTTTTCATAACACATAAGTCTGGGAAGAAAGTTACTGCACAACGAAGATCCCTTGCCAATCGTCTAACTGAAAACGAACTACATGTAAACTTTAGAACATGTAGGATGCCCTTGATTAGCAACCCGTTAGGCAAGTTTCAAACACCATTTCCTTCAAAACAGGTATGAAGTCACCATTTGTTATAGTAAGCGGTAACTCATCTGTGGTCTTTATTTTTCTTTCAAACCAATTGGCTATGTGGGTGATGTGCTCGGTTACACCCGAGTATATGATCCAATCATTACAGTGATTGCCCTTCCCTATCATGTTAGCAATTATTAGTACACATTCTTCAACTGAACTGTTCTTTTGTGCAAAAATATTCAGATATTTTTTATTATGTTCGTTGTTCAGTGCCGATATAGGACCTCTTTCGGATTCCACATTAATCGCTTGGTCTCTGTTTTTTCTTGTTGTCTTCCTCTTCCTGTCCACCACGTTGGATAGCCTATGATTTTGAAGCAACCATCACTGATGTGGCCATGTTTTCCACAGACCTCGTATTGCTCTATTTGATCAATTGTCGATTTATCACTGATAATGGTGATTCTTTGATTTTACGGTTTTTGGGTAAGCAGCTCTTATAACCCATAAACTTTGTTATGTATTATTATTTTCTTGAAGATTGGAAAACACTAAGCCTAAATAGGCAAAACAAAAGTAAGTAAAGACACTAATCTAGGAATAAAGAATGAAAATCAAACCATAAAATATTTGCAATTCTATAGTTATTATAGGGAGAAAGCGAGTTAAGAGGATATCACAAAGGAAGAGAAATCACAGTGTTGGATGTCTATCTGATGGTTTGTTATTTTAGGAATTGATGTGAATAAAAAAATAGATAAGTAATCAGTTAACAAGCAAATTAGGGTTTTGATCGCATATACATTTTGTTCGACAAAACTCGTAACTCAAAAAATATTGCATCAACTTCAAGTTAGCCAAGCCTACGTGCTACCTATAAGGTTTTCGAGTTCATAACTAGCTTGGTGGAAACTTTAATTTTTGTATTAGTTTTAGCAGCCTTTTTATTTTAGTTTTAACATCTTTAATATTATTTTTGCATTAAATTGTTAGATTTATTGTTTTGAATATTTTTACTTTTTAAACAAATTTTATGTAGATTTGTACGAGCGAGATAATAGCTCTGAGCACTACTAAAGCCACATCGAAAGCTTTTCAACCAATAATGTAGTAAGATCCATGATCAAGCTAAAAAAACGAAGCGATATAAATGAATTTTCAGATTTTTTGCAACATTACACGATCTTCTTCAAGCCATCACACAGAAGGGAAAACATTGTCCGAAATGAGCTGGAACTTTTTGGATGTTTTCGTAAATTATTACTTTTCGATCGGATAATAAATAAATGCATTTAGAGCATATCCAACCCACTCTCATTTTCCAATCCCCCCCCCCCCCCTTTTGTTTTTCCTCTATTTTTCTTCAACCCTCTCCCATTTGTTCCTTTATTTTTCAGTTACGAATAGTATTACACCAAATATGGTGTTATATTATTCATTTTTCCCAAAAATATGGATGAACATTGCATTTTCGGTTTTAGTCTCTCTGTTTATATATTTATATATTTATAGTTTATTTTTACCTACTAATTATAATTTAAATGTAATATTTAATACTTATAATATTTTGTTATATATTAAATTATATTAATTAGGTATAAATATAAAGTTTGTTTTTTGTTCATCAAATTCATATAAAAAGTTAAATACATATTGAAATTTAAAAAGAAACAATAATATACTTTATAAAAGCTTATAAGTGTGTTATAAATACAATCTTATTTATTTAATATTATTGTAATGAAAAAAAATATAGATTACATATTTGTTAAAACCAAATTAGTAGAAGAATGTGTTTGACAATCTATGTAAGTTGTAAGAATAAAATATAATAGCAATATACATTTTGGGGTAAAATAGAATAAAAATGGAGTAGAGTTAGAGATGAAACACTATTTACCCAATTTTTTACTAAATTTTTAGAGAAATAATAAAAATATATTGGAGATGGTTTTAAACAATGTTTGAACCAGTTGTTTTTCCTAGTGAACATCATTCCACCAACCCATTAGCATGACTTTTGGTCCAATTTGCAAGTGAAGCCCATTTTTCTTTGTGTGTTGGAGCAAAAAAAAACGCATCATTTAATAAGATAAAGAGGCATCACAAAAAACACACATAGAGGCACAAAAATAAGGGCAATAGGGTAAGAAAGAGAGGATCTATTTCTTCTTTTATCTTTCCTTTCTTTTTCTTTTTTGGCTTATTTATATTTGGATCATTACTATCATGATTTTACCATATAGATTTTTAATGAGTCATTTCCTTTAGATTAGATTAAGCTAATTGTTGTATTAATACTTTAATTATGGATGAAGTTTTTAGAGCAACAAGAGATCATGATTTGAAAAAGTTTTTATCATCTTCGTTTGCATTTGGTATTGTTGTAACTTTTACACTTTATATCATTATTATGAGTAGTTAATTTGTATTTTGAAGCTAGTGAGGTATGGTTCAACTAGTTGGAGGCACACTCCCATTTTTCCCTCCCAGGGTTTCTGCAGGAATATTGTCAAGTTCTATCCGTGTCCAAAGCAGTAAAACCCCTTAATAGGAAACTGAGTTGCTATGGATGCGGTTGTAATCTTTTCGGGGAGTGATTGAATCCGGGTTCGTTGGATGTTATGACATACTGCACCAAACCGTCGTTAAAAAAAATGTATTTTCAATATTTGGTGAATCAATGGAATAATTATTTGATTAGGAGTAATTTATATGGGTTTTGATTGGTTTTCCATATATACAACTTTTATTTGAATTTACAAATTATTCTTGTGCTTTTATTTCATGAGATTAAATATTTGAATGACATTGGTTAGTTTTTTGAAGTATTTATATAATAGATTATCAAAACAATTAGTAACAAATGGTTTTGATGGATATTTTCATCTTAAATTCAAATTATGCAGTTGGGCTCGCCAAATTAAAAGTGTAAGCCTTTGACTTCTTTTAGATTTTGTGATTCTTAATCATATTTTTATAAACCAAATATTTATTTAGGAGATAAAAAAAAAAACTTCTATTAGTTTTTTTTCTTTGGACAAATTACATGAATGGTCCCTATCGTTTGGTGTTTGTTACGCGCCTAGTCCCTAACTCCATATTTTTAACCATGCCAATCCTTGATAGTTTTGTTTAGTACACGCATGTTCCCTCATCTAACCTTCCGTTTGATTTTGGAGTTAAAACCCTCACGTGCCTTGCACGTTGAGGGTTATTTCTGTCATTTTACTTATTCATCCTACCGCCAGTTAAAGAAATCGATGTGTTCAATTAAATGATCATACTCTACACTGTACAACACAATCGTATACCAAAAAAACACACAACTATGTGCAAAATCCTTACATGAAAACCCTAGGAGCGACGACTGCAAGAACGAAGAACTGCAATGGTTTCTAGGCACATTCGTGGTGAAATGGCTGAAATCAACATTGATCAAATTATGGTATGTTTGATTCACTTTTGTTTGAATTATATTGACTGTTAAAGGTTTAATTTTGTTAGCTAAAAAAGATTTTCTCTCCTCTACAGTCGGACATCCGATTGTGTTTTCAATAAGAATGCGCCATGGAGGTGATTTTACAAGCTTTCCTGGAAGGAAGCAAACATTTGTTGATTTACTAGATATTGATCCCTTTTTCGTTCATGACATTGATGAGATGATGGAAGACCTAGGGTATGCTTCATTAGGTAAACCACTTTACTATCACTTTCAAAGGCCTTTTGGCGATTTTGATTTTGGGTTATTCGATTTAGCTAGTGATGAAGATGTTCTTTATTTGGGGATTTTTGTGGCTAAGCATAAGTTAATTGACGTATATATAGAGCATGACAAAACTACTTTGCACACCTATTTAATGTCCCCAACCCACAGTAAAGTTCGTATAACGGTGATTAATCGGGTAATAATCCTACACCTACTGGTCATATGGAGAAGGATTTGGGTAATGATGCTACTCTCACTGATCATATAGAGAATGATTTGGGTAATGATGCTACTCTCACTGATCATATGGAGAATGACTTGGTTAATGATGCTAATGACATTGGCAAGTTTGGTGAGTTAGAGAGTGACAATGATGAAAGTGATGATAGTGATTTTTTGTGGAAATTGACAATATATTGGATGATATTAATGTGGATATGCAAGGCTTTTAAATTAATATCGACAAAGATGTGGAATGGTTGGAGGGTAGTCTAACACTATGGTTGATGAAGGCACACATGATGAAGCTTTAGAGGTGATTAACACTGACTTTTTAGCATCTAATTCATCATCAGATGAGGGGATTAATGGTCAAAGAAAGAAGTCAATAAGAGCAATTCAAAGGGCACATGAGAATGATGAAGCACTTGTTAGTGAACCCTTCTATATTTTTCAAAAATTTGGTTCAACAAAGGAGTTTAAGGATAAGGTAAAACTTCATGCCATAGAGACTAGAAGGGAGTTGGCCCTTGAAAAAAATGACAAGAATAGAGTGAGATGGGTTTGTAAGGGAACAATACCAAAGCTTGGGCGTAATGTAGAAGTCAACGATGAAGAAGAAATATGTCCTTGGGTCTTATTAGCTAGTAAATAGAAAAAAGATGTCAAGTGGACAGTTAAAATGTACAACAAAGTCCATAAATCTCTTCAAACTAGAACAGTGAAAGCATGTACATATAAATTCCTCTCTTCTAACATTGTTGAACAGGTTGAAAGTAGCCCTACTATTCCAATTAGGGCTTTGCAAGAACAGCTACAACGGAGGTTTAAGGTAGATCGTTCTAGGATGAAAACATTTAGGGCAAAATCTGAGGCTCTAAACCTTGTGCAAGGAGATTTCGTTACTCAGTATAGTTTACTCAGAGATTACATTGTTGAGCTGCAAACTCGTAACCCAGATACGACTGTTAGGGTTGATGTTGAAAGCGAAGGAAATTCACACAGTGAAACTAGGACATTCAAACGCATTTACATATGCTTAGGAGCTTTAAAGAAAGGGTTCACAGCTGGAAAGAGGGATTTTCTTGGTTTTGATGGTGCTTTCATGAAGGGTCCACTTCCAGGACAAATTCTTTCAGCCATGGTAACTTTTAATTTTTGTTCTTTACTTATTGTTATACATAAAAATAAGTAAAAATCTATGTATGGTTGTTATTTATCATAAAAATGCAGGGACTGGATGGTAATAATGGCACATATCCATTGGCATATGTGGTGGTTGAAACAGAGAACATCAATTCATGGACTTGGTTTTTGAGTTGTCTTGGGGAGGATCTTGGCTTGAATACTAATTCTAATTTCAATTTTATAACAGACAGACAGACAAAAGATACTAAAATCATAGATTTTTTACTTTATTTCTAAATTATTTACTAACAAAATCTATGTATGATTGTTAGGGTATTCTAAATGCAATTTCAACCTTGTTTCCTTGTGCTGAAAATCGTTAATATGTTCGTCACATTTGGGATAACATAAGGAAGCAGTCGAGGGGTAAACCTTTCGAAGACCTCTTATGGACATGTGCAACTCCAACACATGTACAACAGTTTAACAAAGGCATGGAAGAGCTAAATAAATTGAACAAGGATTGTTATGAGTGGCTTAAGAAGATACCACCTCAGCACTGGTCTAGATCCCATTTCACTGGTATAACATTTCATTCTAGTAACATTCTTGGTTTATGTAGTTTTTTAGTATTAAATTTAAGTGATGTGATTGGACAGGGAGAGCACATTCTAATGTAATTCTTAATAACTTGTGTGAAACATTCAATGGAAAACTGAATGAGGGTCGTGATAAACCAATTATTACTTGCCTACAGTTCATTAGGAAATATCTAATGAAGAAGATTGTGAAGATAGAAAAGGCCATTGGAAAATGTATTGGTCCTTTGACACCTACAACTATGCAGACTTTGGAAAATATTAAAAAATAGGGGGGGGGGGGGGGGGGGCAGAAGATTATAGATTTGTTTTTTGTGGAAATGGTAAGTATCAGGTAAGTGGCCCTTGGATGGACCAATACGCGGTGGAAGTGGTTCAACAAACATGCTCCTGCAGGAAATGGGAACTCAATGGGATGCCATGCAAACATGATGTTGCTGCTATATGGGAGATGAGAAAGAATAGTAAGGATGTTAGAATACCAGAAACTTAGGTGCATGAGGTATATTGGCTAAAAACTTGGAAACAAATGTACTCATTCAAAATTGATCCCATTAATGGGAGAAGCGTGTAAGAAACGTTTGTGTGTCCAACAACTCTGGTTCCTCCTAAACATCATGTCACAATAGGTAGGCCAAAGAAGAAACACAGAAAATCAGCTTATGAAATTGATGACATGGTGAAGGGTAATAGTGCATCAAGAGTCCTTCAGTCGGTCACTTGTTCAAAGTGCAACAACATTGGTCATAATGCAAGGAGTTGTAAGGGATGAAAATCTAGTGCTCTTGGTGCTCCTAGTGGTTCTGGTGGTCCTGGTGGTTCTGGTAAGGGAAAAGGAAAAGATGGTTGAGGGAAAGGGACTTGATCCATTAGTGAGAGTATGTTTTGTTGGTTAATTAGTTCTTTTGGGTAAAATGTGTCCTTTTTGTTAAATTGTGTCCTTATGGTTAATACTGTTGGGTAAATTGTGTTTCTTTTGGTTAATCATTTTGTTGATGTATGATACTATGTTATGAAAAGTATGGAAACTAAATTACCCTTTATTAAATCCCACTTGTGTTATTGGTTGTTTATGTCAATTATTAGCATATGTTATTGGTTGTTTTTGTCAATTGTTAGTGTTTACTTTTCCATATAAGTTCCAGAAACACTTGATCAAACACTTTTCCATATAAGTTCCAGAAACACTTAATCAAAATACATGGATCATAGAAGTTTAAATAAGTTCCAGAAACACTTAATCAAACACTTAACCAAAATATTATCAAATTCCCAAACACTTAATCAAAATACATTCCAGAAACACTTTAAATTCACATACAACAACCAACTACATGGATCATAGAAGTCAAAATAAGTTCAAAAAAGACATAAACATCCTACATAGCATACTAGTTGGATCTCTTGAGCACTACAACTTGTAAATAATGATTATCTTCAGCAGCCGATTCTCGGCTTCAACTTTGTTCTTAGCCTTCAATAGCCCGAGAATTATCCTAGTACATCTTCCACATCCTTCCTCATCAACCCATCTAATAAACTTACATTTAGGTCGATGTCAAGTTCAAATCCAACAAATTTACGGTCATTGTCACACAAAATCTTGAGTTAGAATCAAAACGACCTTACCTTCTTTGTGCAGCGATAAAACTTTCTTCCGGGGTTGTCGTCGGTCCATGATGGTAGTGTAACACTTGGTTGCCTGCGATTACATTTCACCATTGTTGATTTTTTGTCCGTTAAAGAAACGAGAGATGAAATGAGAGAACAAACGTAGAGGAAGAAAAGGGGATGCACCGATCTAGGGTTTTTGAAGGATGAATAAGTAAAATGACGGAAATAACCCTCAACGTGCAAGGCACGTGGGGGTTTTAACTCCAAAATCAAACTGAAGTTTAGATGAGGGACCAGGCGTGCACTAAACCAAACTATTAAGGATTGGCAGGGTTAAAAAAAGACAAAACTTCAAAAAAGGTCCATGTGGCTTTCGAAAATATCAAGTTTAGTCCTTAAGTTCAAAAACCCTCACAGATGGTCCCTGTGGTTTCAAAACTTTTAATGTTTAGTCCTTCTGCCTAACTGCGTCTGCTTTCTACCATTAAGTAAGGGGAATTTTCGTCATTTCAATACCTAGGGACCATTTATGAAGGTTTTTTATTATTTTAAATAAAAATAAAACTAAAAAATAATTATTTTAATATATAACGGTCTCTCTCTCTCTCTCCCCCCCTCTCTCTCTCTCTCTCTCTCTCTCTCGTAAACCAATACAATCAACACATATCGTTGTTCTTCCCTTCTGCATTCGATCCTTTCTACCTTACCCATCCCGTTCCCTCACCTGTTCCATGGTCGACGACCACGTTATACCCACTGACGATCTCCCTCGTCGCTATCAATCGACCCAGGAGCACCGGGATTAGCCGCCTGTGAGCCTTCTTCCCTTCCCCTCGCGAATCGACATCCACTGTCGAACCACACCCCTCGTCGCTTCATCCTCTTCACGATCGGTCATCAATTAGAGGCTAATGTTTAATTTCATTCTTGTTTCCTTCGTGTTTACTGTGGTTCATTGGCATTCATATCCTCCTTCACCATCTAGCTCCTCTTTTCAAATGTCACTTCTACATTTTCCTTCCTCTGTGTTTTGTGTTAGGTTAAAACCCAAATCAGATATAACACAACCCAAAGTTATGAAGTCGAAATCGTTTCAAGCCCTAATCGGAGGAGAGAGTATCGGTGAGATTATGCGTCTGCTGCAAACATGGGGGTTTTCTTGAAAACATCATGAATATAAAATTGGATCTTGAAAGGATATACATGATGCATACGTTTAGGTTAGATTTTCTACATATTTCTTTCTCTTTGATTTTCTGCAAATTTCTGGGTTTGTAAACTCATAACCAAATCTTCGATTGTGTGGTATTTGTGTGTGTGTGTATGTGTGTGTTTATCTTGACGTTATAGAAATCTTCAATCAGATTGATAGGTTTCATATGCAATTACAAGTTCCCATTCTCAATGGATCAGCGAGGGAATGAGTGGAAGCTATCGAGCAAGTTGGGATTGCAGTTGTTATGGATTCCAATGGCAGAAATTATGAGAAACTAGCACCATATCTTACTCAACCGGTTCATGTTTCAAAAGGGAAAGTAGTAACAGGTTTTCAAGGGTGTTTGTTAACTTCACTTTAATTTAGTTCCAATACCTTAAATTAGAGAAGTAGAAAAACAAGGGAATGTTGTTAATCCTTTGAAGGTTCTCAAAAATCGATGATTCCGACAAGGCTAGAAAGAAAGAAAGAAAGAAAAAACACTCGAAAAATAAAAGTGAAACAAACATTAACGAAGGGGAAAATAATTGAAGACGAAGAGGAAGGGAAGCACAGGTGATGTTTGAATTTATGGTGACTGGAAGCAAATAACACAGGTGTGTCCACACACACACACACACACACACACACACACACACACACACACACATATATATATATATATATATATATATATAGAGAGAGAGAGAGAGAGAGAGAGACCATTATATATTAAAATAATTATTTTTTAGTTTTCTTTTTATTTAAAATAATAAAAAACCATCATAAATGGTCCCTAGGTATTGAAATAACGAAAATGCCCCTTACTTAACGGTAGAAAGCTGACGGAGTTAGGCGGAATGATTAAACATTAAACGTTTTGAAACTACAAGGACCATCTGTGAGGTTTTTTGAACTTAAGGACTAAACTTAATATTTTCGAAAACCACATGGACCATTTTTAAAGTTTTGTTGTTAAAAAATGGAGTTAGGGACTAGGCGCGTAACAAACACAAAACCATAGGGACCATTCGTGTAATTTGTTCCTTTTTTTTTTGTATAAAGTGAATGCATAAAATTGATTTTGAGTAAATCAAACGTGGATTCGATCCGTATTACTATCACTACAAATTTGTTTTTGTATTGTGTTGTTTATAGGTTTTCATGTGGTGATATCGACAATCATCACTTCGCAATCCACCGTCAAGCTAATTTTGCAAGGCAACCTGATTTTTCCAATCGAGTTTATTCAGCAAGGTAAGCTAATTTTGAATGCCAAGATCGAGCTAATTCAAGATGGAGTTTCAAGATTATCGAGAGGCTTGAGTATTGGCCTTGCATTGGTTGTACCATGTACCAATTGTACGACAATGTTTTTTTTTTTTTTTTTGTATGTACGTATTAATGATGTTTAAAAAACTGTTTTGTTTAAATCGGTGGGAATAAGAGTGTAAATGAGTCGAACTGAACTTGAAGTCGGATCGTTTTGAGTATTTGCTACTCTCGCTCAACCAGTTATGTCTAGCAAGTTTTGCAACATTGCTAGAAATTGAGCCCTTCGGATTGTACCAAATTGCTTTTTATATTACATTTCTTAATTAACCATTTTGTTGTCATGTACATTGCATACGATGAGAGTTAAAAGAAGCATTCTTTACAGTTTAATAACCTTTAAATGGAACCATTTAGATGTGTCTTTTGAATCAATTAGAATCCAGCACATCTAAATTAAGATAATGCCAGGGGGCAAGAGTGAAACAGAAAAAGAACTTAAAAACTTTAGATGAAATTAAAATAAGATTAAATTGACATCAAAATTCATTTCTACACACACTAATTTTATATCACAAACGCTCCAAGAAGGAAGAAAGTCAAGAAACCAAAAACAAGTAAAAATAAATTACAAAAAAGGAAAATCTTGATATCTATCCCCAAGTTTCCAAATTTATAAACCTTCTTCGATTCTTGTGCATATCTGGTCAACGTTGACCAATGACTCAACCGATTAAAGTGATACACAATTCAACCGCCACCACTTCATGATTTCACGGTGGTGGTAGCGGTGGCGGTGATGGTGACAGAAGAGGCAAATCTTGAGACGACACCATGATCGCCGGTCAAACCTTTAGCGGCGGCTATGGCATCCAGGCGGCTCCAGTTTGACTGTCGCTTTGCGACGCTCTCTTTCTCCTTCGTTTCATCTTCCCGATACCTGACCTGGCATTCCTCGAACAGTGTCTGATCGGCGTCGGACAATATTTTCCGGACATTTATAGTCAGACTTTGAACGGCTTGATTCCAGTGACACCGTGTGTTTTTCTCTAATGCCGGAAAGATAATCGGTAAAATCACTTTCCGATTTTGAGTTATTTGATTCCTTATATGCTCGTTGTTCCACATGAACAACGCACGCTCTGCCACCTGTCACACCACCGGAAAATTTCGTCATATAAATTTTGCGATTTACCGGAAAAAGAGAAGGCATCGGAATGTGTGTTACCTGGAAATGAGAGCTATTAAGGCAGTGGCCAATCTGCCGGAATAAAGGAACCATACACCGTTCAAACTCCGCCGACTTGGTGGCTTCTAGAATCTCCTCCAATTCGCTAAGATACATGACTTCTTTTGAACTATTAGTCACTGGCCAATACTTGAGTAATCCTCGAATCACCATGTCTGCAAGCTTGAAATCTTTCTCGATGAACTGACCAACACAATACGAGAGTTGCTGATGATACGTGGATAAACATCGGGGCTTGTGGAGAGGGATTAAGACGTGAGCGAGAAAAAGCTTATGTTCTTCCTTTAATGGCAGAGCAAATCCGTTGATTATACTCCCCAAAATCTCGAGCAATTCGGCTATTCCGTTGTGTTTTTCTGATTCAAAAATGAAAAGGTAGAAGATGTTGTTGATTGCGTTCCTGATGAATGGACGATGTGCCATGAACTTTCCGTAAATCCGGTGGATAATTGTCTTCAAATACTCCCGTTCTCTTTGATCTTCAGAATCGAAGAGATCAAGCAATCTTAAAACGAAGGAATGATCTATATATCGTTTTGTAAGCTTAGGATCTGTTTCGGGAGAAGCCACAAATCTAAGAAGGAATTCATACACAACTTGAAGATGCGGCCATGATGGATCCATTCTGAATTCATCGTCTTCTTGATCGTACAAATCTAGCAGTTTGCTTTCATGAGTAGTAGTATCAGGAAGAGATCGAAACAGATTAGCAGACACCATTTTCGTGATTTCCTGCACTGTAACTTCGTTGAATTTTGAGGAAACTGATGAGACATAATCAACAAGCTCGAGTAGAGTCTGTTTCTTCACATCCTTTTCTTTTGAATTCTTCAATGGATCGCTGAAATCGAACACTACACAACACATATTCAACTTTTTGATGAATAAATTGTGTTTCTCTGTACTTGATACTACTCGAAAACTAGGTAACGCTTCATAAGAACCATGATCCGATACCTGCACCACTTGAATCGCTGCAACTGTACCTGATTTCTTACCATGATTTGATTTAACAGTTGAATTACGAGTTTCATTATTCGATTTAGACAAAGATGAAGAATTGCTTTTACTCGAACTTATAGCAACCAAATCCGTTTCATTGTTTCCTTCATTATTGTGTGAGGATTTGGAAGATGGCTTCCTCGGAAGCTTATTTAGTATCTGCTTAATCATATCCCCCACAAAAACCCTAATCCTGAAACTTGTTAAACCTCTTTTATCCCCAATCAATCAAGCTTCAACCTCGAAACATCCCAACAGCATTCGTTTCTAGAATCTATTAAGCCAATTCATATTTGAAAACCCTAACAAGAATCAGTTAAGCTCGTACCTTAAAGTCTGTAAGAGTCGAAGAGGATTGACTTTTGGAGTGCAATCGGATCATGTTGAGGTTCGAATCAGAAGAGAGAACGCGGAACCTGGAGGTTATGAGTGCAATGATGAGAAGAAGCTTGATGATTTAATGGAAGATATGGTAAGCGATTATGAAGAACCCTAGAGGAAAGAGGGGAGAAGAGGGTTCTGTGTGATTTCCATTTTGAATTCAAATCAAAATTTGTGTGGAGAGAGAAACAAGGGTGTGGACTGAACGAAGACAAAGAAGGATATGGATTAACGATAAACATCAACAGTAACATTATGTTTTAAATGTAAAATGACAAAAGGGGGAAATTTTTCCAAAATGGTGTTCTTCTTATAGAATAGTATCTTTAAACAAATATTATAATGTAATAACTAGTCTTATAAAATAGATTTTTTTCAGTTCATTTTTGTTGAAGTCACATAGTTTGATAAAATAATTATTTTGTTTTGTAAAATAGTAATTTCAGTTCAATAAAAAATCAGAAATTATATATGGCTTGTATGGTAGAGGGCAGGAATCATAAGCATTTTGATTGTTTGTTTAAAACAATAGTTTTTTCCACAAAAGTCATTGTATATACAACTTTGTTTCGTTTTAGCCGTAATTTTATTTCTGATTTTTTATTTGTCTTTGTATTTTAGAAAACGTGTTATTTTTGGGTCATTGGCTGGTCACCAATAGGTTATGATGATATATCGGTTTCGTATTTTTTTTAGTTTGCATTTAGCCTTAACATTTAGGTATGTTTTTGCATTTAACCCCAACACTTTTTTTGTCTCTATTTGTCATTATTTTTTAGAAAAAAATTCATTTTAGCCATTGGTCAGTCAAGAATAAGTATTTTAAAATATAATAACTTGAACTAAAAAAAGGCAAAAACGGAGGCACAAGTTGAAACTATGACTTCTTCTTGAGGGTGAGATGTGTTAGCCAGTAAGTCAATTGCTCTCTTTTTTATATTATCAGTGTTTGTTGAATTTAATGTACACATGTATTTTAAAATGAAAGAAAAAGACATGGTGTAAGTTTCGAGTCCGAAACATCTAATAAACGGTGTGACATGTTAATCTTTGAGCCAATAAATAATTAAAACTTTGACTTCTCCTTGAGGGATAGAGGGGTTAGCTAGTAAGTTAAAGGCTCTTTTGTTGTATTATCGGTGTTTGTTGTAGTTAATGTATACATGTATTTTAAAATGAAGGAAAATGACCTAATGTAAGCCTTTATTCCTATTGGTGACCGACCAAGGGCCTAAAAATATAACACTTTCTAAAATATAATGGTAAAAGGAACAGAAAATAAAGTTTTGACTAAAACAGAACCAGGTTGTATATATAATGACTTTTGTGGCATAAACCCTTAAAACAACATGTCTTTTTATTTTTGTAAAGTAGTTTATTAGTTTATGAATAATGTTTGCAAAAAATATTGAATAAGTTAACATGTTTGTCAATATCAAAATAAACTACTTTGTGTGATACTAATAACGTAACGTAATACTCTAAGCTTATGTGGTATGGAGATGATTCCACACACGGAATCCAACCTGACAAGTTGCCCCTACGTATGAACACCGACCCCAAGGGCGTGTTGTGGAGAGAAGGTCTCTACAAACGAAGAGTATGATTGATGAAAGAATCTGACCGTTCAATATGGATTCGTTGGCAATAAAAATATTAATTTTAAAAAATTAAACCAAACCACATTTATCTATAATTATCAACATTTTTATACATATTTCACACTACAAACATTTTAAAAGATTAATACTTTTTTATCTTCTTCTCCATTTGATGATGATAATGATGATTTGTTTATTCACATGTTCATGTAAACAGCGAGCGAAGTGTTGTGTCAAGAAGTCAGAAGTGTAAATGTCGAAAGGAGGACTAGAACTTTGATCAATAGGGATTGTATCGCCGTAAACGAATTTATGATACGTGATTACTTTGCCCCTGATAGTTTATATGACCAAGAAAATTTTGAAGAACGTTGTCGTGTTAGTAGAAAACTATTCATGCATATAGTTAGACATTTGGCAGATTAATATCAGTTTTTTCAATTGAGATGAGATGCTAGAGGTAACGTTGTTTTACTACAATACAAAAATACACAACCGCACTTTGATAATTGGCATACGACATCACCTTAGATGTATCAGATGAGTATTTGAAAATGTCTAAGATGACGGGTCGAGAATATGCATATTTTTTGTGGGTATAATATAGAGCTTTACTGTAACATATACTTGATAAAGTCGACATTAATTAATTCTGAACAGATGTATGTCGCACAACCTAAACATGATTTTTTAGGAATGCTTGGTAGCATTGATCGTATGCATTGGTAGTTGACAAATTGTCCCAATGCATGGTGGGGTCAATTCACGCGAGGTGTTCACAACGTATCAACTATTATAACTATTATACTAGAAGTAGTTGTTTCACATTATCTATGGTTTAACATGCATTCTTTGGTAGGATGCGGTCAAACAATGACCTGAATGTGCTTGTAGTGTCTTCAATGTTTACTAGCATTCTGCAAGATAAAGCAAAACATGTCATACATTGTGAATAGACACAAATATAATTTTGGTTATTACCTTGGTGATGGGATATATCTAGAGCACGCTACATTTTTCAAGTCATACTCTCTTACGAACAATGAGAAATGAAAATTATTTAAGTTTGCACATGAATCGGCGAGGGATGTAGAACAGGCGTTTGGAGTACTTAAAAGCAAGTGACACATAATAAAACATTTGGCACAATCATATGATATGGAAAAATTAACGAATGTAGTAATTTTCTATTACATTTAACATAGCATGATAACAGAAGAAGAGGGTATGACTATTTGTATGTATAGTTTGAATGATATACTTCATCCACATGCACTAATACAAGTCAAAAGCATGACATACTTTACAAGACTTTTGTCAATACAAAATAGAGAAACACATCACAATCTATGTGACGATTTGACTAAACACATATAGAAAAATCAGTTCGAACAAAATAATAATAATGTGGATGACGATGAGAACGATGACGACGAATAGTAGTTTCTTCTTTCTAGCTTAATTTCAATTTTTTTAGTAAGTCAAGTTTAAATTTCTTTGTTTAAATTTTTATGTATTTTTAATTTTTAATGTAGGTTTTTTAATGTAATCTTTTTTTATTAGTAAAATATTTTTTGTTTCGAAAATTATGTTTTTATTTAATATAATAGCTAAAATAAAAAAATAATTAATTATCGATGATTTGAAGTGGTGTCCATTTCTAAGGCTGAACGATATGAGAAAGAGTTACATGCGTAAAATCCAATGTGGCAAAGAAACCCAAATGTAAACACCCTCCCCACCCCCAAGGGGCATAGGTATCTTGTGAGGTGGTTGGGGCTATGCATGATCACGAATGAATTATTTTCTTCCCAAACGGTCAAGCACAAAGTCGTTGCATGCGGATGTTTGTGTATAAAAAAACACAAATTTATTTATTTTTTCAAATGTAAACTATACAACCTAACTATAAATATCAACCATTTTATACACATTTCACATTACAAACATACACAATATATTTCGATTTACTCGTATTTTCTTCAAATTATGGAGCCAAATCAAAATAACACATCCACTCCAAATGTAACGCTTATTTCAGGTATCATTTATTTCTCAAATTTTTTAGATTTTAGACTGAAACTCGACGAGTTAGGGAACTCCAACTTTTCATGTAAGGATCATATTGGACACGGGATTAAGGGTCTACTCAACGAGTTGGAAGACCCCAAGTCGACGAGTAGACGCTGGAAAGGAAAACCCTAAATTTCAGGGCTTGTACCATATTTAAAGGCCTTAAGCCTCATTAGTAGCCTCCCTAATAGCCCCCATCGTCTAGAGAAACCCTAGTTCACCCATTTCATATCATTATGTGTGTGAGCTTGGAGAGTGAATTTTGGTGCTCTTTTGAAAGGAACTTGAAGCTTGAAGAGGTTAGATTGAGTAGAAGGCGGTAGATCCAGGATTTCCTCCAGTGTTGCAAGTGTTGCAACTACATTGAGGTATAAATTCGACACCTTGGCCTTTTATTGCTTAAATCTTCTTCTATGAAATTTTATAGTCATTATTAGCCTAGTTTGGGACTATTCTTGGATTTGAGCATGATATGAAGATTTGGATTCAGATCTCGATATCTCAGGGACTTTGTGGACTATTCTTGTCCCTCCTTCATGCTTTAAGACCCTTGATAAGCTTGTTTAAGTGTTTTAGCCCTTTGATGCCTTGCATGGATGTAAAGTTAGCAACTTACGTGGTATCTTAACCCTAAGGGACTGGATCTGTAGTTTGGGGCTTTAGATTCGACTGAAAAGGGTTTAATATGTTAAGACTGGGAAAACTCGACGAGTTGCCATGGCAACTCGCCGAGTTGGATCGGGTTTCCCTGCCTTCTGGTTACCAGGTGAACTCGGCGAGTTGACTAGGGATTTTCCCAGTTTTCTGAACACTGAAGGAACTCGACTGGTTGCCAGATGCACTTGACGAGTTGGGTCAACATGGACTGTTGACCTAGACTGTTGACTTTAACTTGGACCATGGTTGACCAAGTTTGACTTCAGGGGTATCATTGTTAATTTGGGTTTTGTTGAAGTTAGTTGCAGGGTGGTTATAGGAGGTTGAGCTCGAAGTCGTGAGTTGGGATTTGATTTTACCGGTTCAACAATTCTTGAGAGGTGAGTCTCCTCACCATACCATTGGGTCAAAGGCACCAAGGCTGGACCATTATGTGATATATGGATTATTAGTAGATTATCTGTTATGTTGGTATGACATTTGCATGGAAGACACCGGGGGGTTCACGTGGTAGTAGATTAAGACCCTGTGGGGGTTCTCATGGCATTTTGTCTAACACCTTGGAGGGTTTCCATGGCATCTTAGTATGTTTGTATGTTTAGCTCGAATGATATTTCTTTGGTTAGCTAAGACTATGCGGGGGTACCCATGGCAATCAGTGAAGACCATGAGGGGGTTCCCATGGCAGGTAGTTAAGACCATGTTGGGGTTCCCATGGCAATGGCTTAAGACCACATGCGGGTTCTAGTGGCACCTAGTATAAGACTCTGGACGGTTTCCACGACATCCTTATATGTTTGTATGCGTGGCTTATGTGGTATATGTAGCATATGTTGCTGATACATCTAATATGATTTATGTGACTATGTGGATTGTGTGGGGTATGCTCTGGGGAACTCATTAAACATTAGCTTACAGTTTGTTGGTGGTTTCAGGTACTTCAGGATCTAAGGCAAGGGCCCGGCTTGATGGTGCGACATGCACTCTCTGGCGATTTGTTTAGGGACACTCTGATTTTATGAATAATCTATCTAATGTTCTAGATTTGAAAACAATTGTGATTGGAATTTTATAACTTATGGAAATGGAATTTGTTGTTTAAAAATGAAAAATTTTATTGAGATTTTGGGTTGTTACACCAAACACCCGAACCACCCTCAAACACTCCAAATGATCCATATGCACATCTTGGTTACATGTAAATATTAACATCCCTAATTCAACCACAACCACTATTCACTAACCTTCCATACCCCCCTCCTAAACTACTATCAACAACTAAAGACCACAAAAATTCAATCAACCCTAATTCCAAGGTTCTCAACAATAGTCTTCTCCACAATTTCAATTCCAACCTTCTCAACCTCAACAATCTCAAACACAACCATCTCAAGTCTCATTTTCTCAATCCCAACCTATAAATCTCGACAATGAAGATGACGAAAGGGTACAAGAAACACAATCACCATCTAGAAGAAGGCAAAAGAAAGGAAATAGTAATAAAAAAACAAAAAAGAAACTATGGATTGGAGTGAAGAAGATGAGGAAATTTTAGCGAAAGCATGGATTTTCATATACAGTTATACACACAAACGGGACAAAGTTTTTGAAATCATGTTTTAGACTACTTTAATGTGCTATTAGGAAAGAAAACAAATCGGACGTACGACGTGGTGAATGGAAAATGGCGTGACCTACGAGCGACTTGCACCAAATTTAATGGCATATTTGAAAATCTTAAAAATATGCACAAAAGTGGTAGCAATAATTTCAATATTTTATCAACAGCATGCTACCAACACAGGCTTTCCAACGGTGGTAAAGCATTCGGCCACCAAAAAGTATGGGACATTTGTCGTAGGGGTCCAGAATGAGTCCTTAATCTGAGATGATGCATTTGGAATTTACCACCGGCTCCAAAAAAAGGCCAAGAACTTCCGAGGAGAATGTGGGTTTTGGCCTCAACCTCAATGATGACTTCAACGACACCGAGGGGGAGGGTCCACCGGAAGTCCAACTTCAATCGACCACTGGAAAGGGACAAAGGGAAATGGAGAGCCTTTCATCTGGAAAAGCGAGTACCAAAGAAGTACTTTCTGGAAAAATAAACAAAACTCTACTTTTTCTCGAAAAAAATATATGATAAAACGGAGGAGGCTTGTCGCCAAAAATAGCACTTACCGATCTTCAAATTATAAACACAAAGCCCCAGCCATATCTTGACCTGAAAAATCTAGCAACATTTTTAAAAATTCAACGACATGTCCATGAAAAATATGGGATTTAGGTTCTAAGGTTTTTAATATTTATGTTTTAGTTTCTATGTTTTTTTAGTAATTTAGGTCTAAATTTCTATTAACATCCCAAAATTTTCATAAAATTTTAAACTTTTCAAAACAACCTTTTTTCTATAGAAGTATTTACAAAAAAACCGTTTTTCCCAAAACATTATTTAAAATCAAAATCTCTTTCAACATAGTTTTCAAAGCATTCCCATTATCAGAGTTTTCTAGAAATCATAAGTCCAAAACGCGAGGATGTGTAGGTCACACCCTCACCTTCCCGCGATCTACTGAAATACCTGAAACCATAAACCAAAACTATAAACAAGAAGCTTAGTGATTTCCCCCAAAGTACCAACACTAAAACCAATAACATATACAAATAACAGCATGTATCGGGTCCACAACTAACAGACTGGATTACCCATGAGCCCACAACAAAAGTTTGTCTTGCCCCCTAGGCCCACAGCTTATGGTTGGCTTGCTCCCCGACCCTTAGTACAAGTTTGGAATGCCTACCCAGCCCTCAACTCATATCTGGAATGCCCATGAGCCCTCGGTATGAGTTTGGCATGCCCTTCCCAGCCCTCAGCTCATATATGGATTGCTCCAATACCCTCAATCCCTCAGTACGAGTCTGGCATACCAACCGGGTCCTCAGCTCGTATCTGGAATGCTATTGAGCCCTCAGTATGAGTCTGACATGCGCTACCCGATCCTCAGCTCATATCTCGAATGCTCTAGGGTTTTGTTTTCTACAACACGAAGCAGTACAACCTCAATCTAACATACTGTGCCGATAGATAACAGCATATACAGATAATCATGCAGACAAGATAACAGGTAGTCCTACCGATCTACCAGACTAGCATAGCAACATCCTAACTACCAGGATACCAATCTAACAGATCATAACAACATAGAAACATGCATATCAGAGTACCAATCCACTGGGTCGGCATTGGTGCCTTCGACCCACAAATACAGTGAAGAAGACTCACCTCGAATGCAGAAGCTCCCCAAAATAAATCCCTAGTCACTGCCTTGTCGGCTTCCCGGGCTATCAATACCAATTAATACACCCAATTAGCAATTGGGTTCCATGCCATAATCCATAATCCATACTTAGGGTAAAATGATCACTTTACCCCTGACCCAACATACACCAAAACTGGGGCCCAAAACCAAAAGATCCACATAGGGCCACTAATATCCCAATTTCCAAATTGGGACCAACCCCATATGGGTCTTATCCTAAGCCCATATTTTCCTTAAATACAAATCAATTTACTACAAACACCCTTTGGGACAAACTTGGTCAAAGACATAAGCCAAAAGTCAAAGTCAACGGTCCAAGTTGACCCAACTCGCTGAGTTGTCCTTCAACTCGTCAAGTTTCTCCATCAATCTGTGCAGATCAGGAAGAACCAAGTCAACTCACCGAGTTCCACAATTAATCTAAAAATGTCGTGGAAAATCGAGCCAACTCGTCGAGTTTATCCCTAAACTCGTCGAGTTAGCTCAAAATCTAGTAGCTTAATTCATTAAGAAGCTATTCCATAAAGATATGGCTACAAAACATAGATCTGACTTCATTGAGTTGGAAAACCACGTAAAGTTGCCAACTTTATGTTCATACATGTCTACATGAAGATCTTAAGCTTCAAATGGACTTAACAATCGACTTAATGCATGCATGATATCAGCAAGGCCCTATTAAAGTTTGCACCTTTAAGCTCAAATGTAGCAAAACAAACTCAGATATGAAAGGATGAACCTTTACACCACCTAACTTATCCATAAACTCAAAAAGGAGGTCAAAATCACAATAAAACCCAAATGAGAATATCTAAGCTATTAATCACCAAGTCCTAGACTTTTTACTTCAAATCGTTGCCAAAAGTGTGATAGATTATGGATGCCAAAGCTTCCCCACAAGTTAAACAACTTCAAGCTCTTCCGAACCTTCACCGAGCACCAAAAGCTCACAAAATCCACTCAAAACCGCGAGATTCCCAACAAGAGGCTCACAAGTTGATTTAGTGTTTCAGAAGGACAAGGAGGCTGGTCAAGGAAGTTTAAGGTCTTTAAATAGGGTGCAAGACCCTAAAAAATTAGGGTTTCCTTCTGAGTAGCCAACTCGTCGAGTTGCCTCATTAAACTTTGCGGTGAAGCCAACCTCTACTCACCGAGTTGAGGCTCCTCAACTCATCAAGTAGACCCATTAAATCCACGATTCTTCATATTCAACTCGCCAAGTTGGCTCCTCCAACTTGCCGAGTTCAACTAGAAATTAACATAATCCTACAATTAACCTTCTAGATTTCGGGTGTTACATCTATGTTTTTATGTTTTTTAAGCAATGTGGTTCTAAATTTCTAAGTTTTTTAAGTAATGTAATCGTTTTTATTAGTAACATATAATTTTTTATTTTAAAATATTTATTTATGTTTAATAATTATGTTTTTTTTATTTAATCTAATGTCAAACAAAATTAAAATAAAAAGATAAATAATATGGAGTGGTAACCAATTCCAAAGGTACTAGTGTGGTAGTGAACATGTAGTGAAGATGATGTGACACATATGTAACAACACTTTTCTAGTGGGATATAGTGACCATCCCTTTTAGCTTAAGACTAAGTGTAAGATAGTAGGGATGTGGTGAAAACGATATGGCATTGATGTGGCATCGCTTTTCTAGTAAGCATGTAGTAACCATAACCTTTAGCCTAATAATTGAAGCAACTATTTTAAAAAGTGATTAACTAAATTAATAAACAAAAGCCTTTTCATACAATCTAAGCACTTAGGTTGTCTGCTAGTTTTAGCTTATAATACTAGACGAATGTCCGCACATTGCGCATAATACAACAATATATTTCAAACTTTTACAAATACATGTTTTTTAAATATAGTAATGACATTGTTATTATCTTTTATATAATAAATCTTATAATAAGTTGGTATAAAAATTGTTTGTTTTGAATTATATGATAACGTAGATATCTTTTAAAATTATATAATCCTAAGTGTCTTAATGACGTCTATCTGTAGGTTACTTATGATAAAATTAAATATAATATATGATTTAATGATATTTATAGATATTGTTATGATTAATTAATTTTAAAAAGTTTATTTACTTAAGATTTTAATTTCTATCTTTGTAATTGTTTAAAACATCAAACATTGTTTTTGTATTTAAAGACTACAATATAATTTTTGTATATAATTTTACTTTTAACTATTATTGTTGTAAATTATTTAAAATAACATATTTCGAAACTCTTAATTATTTTAAATTTGATTTCAGAAATTTAACGTTTTTTAAATTTATTTGATGAATATTGTTAGTTTCTATGATTGTAGTTATTTAAAACAAAAAACATTGTTTTTGTCTTTAAAGAAAATACTATAGTTTTTTATATAATATTACTTTTAACTATTTTTATTGTAAGTTATTTTTAAGTTATTTATTTGAAAATTGTTAATGATTAAAAAAAATAGTTTCATGGTTTTTTTTTTTTTTTTTGTTTTTTGTTAATTTAGGATTACAATTTAAATTTAACACTATAATTTATAATCTTTAACTATTTATAAAACAGTCTCTCGATTTTTTTTTTCCAAGTTTAAGTAAAATTTTGATTTAAGTTAATTGTTTAATATTTTTGAAATTAATTATTTAACTATTTTGCATCAACTCATAAATTATACAAATGATGTGACTTTAAAATGATAATTGCTCACGACAACATATTTAAACTAATAAGTTAACTATAATATGTTAAAAAGTTAAAGTCATAATTTTATAAATAGAAATATAATATGACATTTTAATATTGTTGTTTAGTCAATCATTTAAATGATTTCTACCCACTAGTTACACATGAATAAAATTAAATATAATATATTGTTTAATATTATTTATAGTTGTTGTTATTGTTAATTAATTTTTTAAAATTTATTTGCTTAATGTTTTTATTTCTATCATTATAATTTTTTAAAAACATCAAACATTGTTTTTTTTATTTTAAAACTAACAATATAATCATTTATATTGAGTTATATTTAACTACTGTTATTATAAGTTATTTTAAGCTACTTATTTGAAAACTTTTAACGATTATAAAAATATTTTTAGACAATATTTTAGTTAAATTGATATTACAATATAGTTTTTGCATTTATCACTACAATTTATCATTTTTAACTATTTACAAAATATTTTTTGGTTTTTTAAGTGGGACTGAAACTTATATTTAAGTTGATACTGTAATGTTATATTTAAATTAATAATTTAAGTATTTTGTCCAAACTATTCAAAAATTGTAGCTTTACACTGTTAATAGTTTACATACAACAACATTTTAAATCTAATAAATTAAATATAATATATTAAAAGCTAAAGATATAACTTTATAAGTAGAAGTAAATATATTATTTTAAAATGGAAATTTAGTTTATTTATGATTACACTTTAGGTTTGATATTTATTTAACTTTATTAACCAACTAATAATCATTATTAGAAAGACACTACAATTTATCACTTTTAACTATTTACAAAACATTTTTTAGGATGTTTAAGTTACACTAAAATTTATATTTAAGTTGACCCTGTAATGTTATATTTAAATTAATAATTTAAGTATTTTATACAAATTGTTCCAAAATTGTATCTTTAAAATGATAATTGTTTACATCTAATAGTTTATTAAAAATAATAAATTAAGTATAATATTTTAAAAGTTAAAAAAGACATAATTTTTTAAGTAGAAGAAAAGATATTATTTTAATAGTGAAATTAAGTTTATATATGATTACATTTTAGGTTTGATATTTATTTAACCTTATTAACCAACTTATAATTATTATTAGAAAGTAATTGAAAAGTCATGGGAGTTTCATATGAATGTGGTGAAAGGAAAAATATATGAGAGTTTCAAATGAATGTGATGAAAGGAAAAAATGCTTCCTTTATAATATAGTATGATATGATATAATATGATATGATATGATATGATATGATATGATAGTTTATCAATAAGTTATACCAAATAGTTTATCAAAAAGTTAGTTTATTAGAGTGTGACATCCTCATTTTCACAGCCAGAAAAAACCGATTTTGTTTATGCTTTATAAAAATCAGAGTACCTCTTTTAATAAAAATGTTGTGGAATTTGTTCCCAGTAAAACATGATAAATACGTTATCAAATCATTTCTGAAGAAAAGTTTTTTTATTCATTTTAAAACGTTTGAGATGTTATCATCAATACAGAAACATAAGCATAAACAAAACTTACATTCATTATCACTAGTGATTTATATCTCCTAAATCTCTCAGTGTAATGTGACTTCATATCAACACCTGTGATATAAATAATCTGAGTGGGTCAGGTTGGGAAACCTGGTGAGTACATAGGATTTTCAACCCACAATAATATAATTATTATGTTTAATCATCAAACAGTTAACCCAATTGCCCATCCCCATTATCTTCTTTACTCTTGAGGATCTACCCTAAGAATCAACTATTTCTCATTCATTCATTCCTAAGGATTATCCTAAGGAATAGGTACGAAGTCCATCATTGTCAATGACACAGCTATCAAGCACAACTGTTAGTTCTATCACTTAGGCGCAACTGCCAAAATTGTGACATTCTCTATGAGGCGCAGCTGCTGGTATTGTCCTTCGAGCACAGCTACTAGGATTATCTCGTTTATTGACAGTATCATTTTTAAGATTCCACTCACAATACATGTCAATGGGTTTTTAGAGTACACCGAAGAACACATTGTTCACAACACCTACATGTTGCGAGCCTGCTAGTGTTCCATTGGACTGTTTAGAATAGTTCGTGCTTGTCATCCATACTCTTCTAGATGACGAGGCCAACATTTGGGAACAAGTCTTCTCACATCGTCCACCTCCCACCCTAATCTCATGGTCTATATCACCTCCCAACTCATCATCCAACTCATATTTCATCTACCCATGTTTTACCCAACATATTATGTAGATATAAATACATATACTGTTTAAATCATATAAAACTTGTATAAAATCGTTCATCCAACATAGTTAGAAAATATACAAATAGTATGCACACATAGAACGTAGTTTATATAAAATACTTCATATTTATGTGTAAGATGAAAGGGACCATGCACTCACTTGAAAAGGTGGTGACTCGACACTCGGACAACACTTCATTACTCTTAACACAATTTTCCTTTGACAAAATCTAGTATCATTACCACTAGAGTTTAGTCTAATATTCACCGAGACTAATTAATAGTCTTGCTATTATTACTATTATATAAGCATGAAATAATATTTCTCAACCACTATATACAGACAGGGACCAGGCAAAAAACACCGGAGGGAAGGACCATTTCGGCATACAGCACTTATGAAATCCAATAACCTTATCCGGCCCTTTAAACCAGATTTCCCGTACCGCGAGTGGTTAAAAAGATATTATATCGACACTTATATAACTCATAATAATAGCCCAAAAACTTATTATAAGGTCCTAATAACATTACTATATTAAAAAAAACAAGATATACTAACGATAGGGTAGGCGTAGCTCACTTACAGCGGGTTTTTCGCAAAACCGGGCTTCGCTGGAGCAACGTTTCCAAGCCAAAAGGCTCATTGTAATGTCCCAAAAATCCGTACCAAAAATTTTCTTTAAATCATTATCAAATCCATATTCATAAAAACGTATCATAATTCATAACATAAATTCAGAGTATTAATTCCAAAACATATTTCATTATCAGAGTAAAGCATCCCAGGCTGACTAATCAATGGTGTGTGTCATGCGATCACCCTGAGCTCTTCCCTTCACTACCAGAAGTACCTAAAACCAAAACTGAAAACCGTAAGCACGAAGCTTAGTGAGTTTCCCAACCTACCACATACCCTGCACAAACACATACAGCATATATTGGGCCACTCCCGCTATTTCGGGCCTTGCCCCGTTCCTTGGGCTCCACCCACTACAACGGCCCTGCCGCTCTAGGCTCCGCCTGGCTTCTAGCCCCGCTCAGATACAGATCTGTTTCTTTTAGGCCCCGCTTGTCTCTGGGCCCCGTCCGCTAACCACATATAGTACAAAATAGCATATAACACATAACTGAACATACCGTACTGCATTCTTATCCTTAGGCCTTGCCTGTCTCGGGCCTCGCCCCTATCCTGTCACTAGTGAGTCATGGAACCTCATCCAAGCTCCTACGGTAAGTGATATACGGGCCCACACCCACACTCACTCCATGGCTATCTCGGGCCTCATCCATGCTCGGCTACTAATGAGATATGGAACACTATCCATACTTTGCTATTAGTGAGATACGGGACCTCGTCCACACTCACCTTCCTACCAGGCACATACAGGCATCACAGAGACAACAAGTATACTCTATCATGCAAACCATTCCTTGGGCACCCGCCCGACATCGAACCTTGGTCCGGAATATCATACTAGCAAACAGTGCCTAGGGCTAACCCCCAGGTCTTCCCACTCATAACTACATGGGTCGGCATTGTGGCTGTAGACCCATTCACACAAAGGGAAACTTACCTGCACTACTGAACTTGCTGATAACCCTCTGAACCGCTGCTCCACTAGCTCCCCGAGCTACCAATATCAATACATATATCACTTAGTTCCAACTGAGCTCTAGAAGCCAAACTAAGTCAAGTATGGTCAAAGTCAATCTTTCTATCTGACTCTACTCGCCGATTCAGTCCTTTAACTCATCGAGTACATGTACTCAGAACCCACATAATGCGACCCAACTCGTCGAGTTCAACAATCTCTGAGTCCCATACTGTCCAACTCACTGGGTCACCATTCAACTCACTGATCTGAGCCTTAACCAGAAGGGGTTAGTGTTTCGCAACCTGACTCGCCGAGTCTAAGAACAGACTCGCCGAGTCCAAGACAATCTTCAACAGACTCGCCGAGTTATTCTTCTAACTCTTCGAGTCCATGCCCATCTTCATCCAACTCATTGAGTCCACCCATGTGACACGCCGAGTCGCTTCAGTTCTTAATCCATAAAGTGGCTTTCCGAGCCATGAAGGGGCTCCAACTCATAGATCCACTCTTCCCAAGTCTATGCCTCACGTAAAGTTGCAAGCTTTACGTGAAACCAAAGAGATATGGGCTTAAAACACTCTAGGGCTAGGGTTTGTGACCAAGGGGCTTCACGAACAACTTATTGGCATAAACTTTATGGATTTCTGGATCCTTAATAGCCTAGATCTGAGGTAGAAACCTCAGATCTACTCCAAACTCGAAATAACCCTCCTCCATACTCAAAATGCCCAAATCTCAACCATAAGATAGATCTAAATGCAATAAGGTCAGCTTATTACCTCAAAGGATCTGAAAAGTCACACCAACTATGTATACAAGGCTTCCTCTTGAACCACTATGAACCTCCTTCTCTTCCAAGCTTCAAATCACTTCACTAAGGCTAGATCCTGCTTAAAATGGATATGGTGGCTTGGGTTTGGTATTCTGGGTGAGAGAGACTGTATATGAACCCTAGGGAAGATAATGAGACGTTTAAATAGGGCACCAAGTCCCGAACTTAGGGTTTCCCAATCCAGAGCGGACTCGCCGAGTCCACTTTCCAACTCGTCAAGTCAGTCACTTACTCTTCGACCTGGATCCCGCTCGGACTCGTCGAGTTCTACCCTGGACTCGACGAGTTGGCCCCTTTGACTTAGGGTTTTCCTTTCCTTTCTTTGTCTTTCTGATTATGGGTGTTACAACTCTCCCCCACTTAAACTAAACTTCATCCTCGAAGTTTCTCTACGGCCAATCGCCCTGCAATCAACACTCTGCTTGAGAAAACCTAACACCCGCTGACTACCTCCGTTGGCCTTCCGTCCGGTCATTCTGACTAACATTAATCCTTGCGGATAATATTCTCAGGTTAACCCTAACCCTGACCATCATGGGAACACAACTTACTCAACTGAAAAACCTTCTGCTACTCCCCGAGTACTTATGTTGGACACTCTAGGGGTTCACCCCCTTTTCCTTGTGTGTTTCCTGGCCTCCCCCAGGCAACGTTCCATGACCAACTTCTTCCTCTGTCACTGTGAAGGTCCTATCCTTCACCAACGCCATTACTCTCGCTACTTCCAGTACTGGTCATTACCGCCAGTATCCACTGGACACTTCTCACTACTATAACTTAGTGTTGAACACCCCTCCCAGCGAATGGTTCGGATAATCCTTCGAGTAAAAGATTCATCCCCGAAACAGTTAGACTCAGATGAGAGCTGCACAACAGGGTCAAACCCTTCCCTTTGAGATTACCCAACCTGCTTTGATGTGCATATCACCCCTCGATCAACTAATTGTATTCCACCATAGTCTGCTTACCAACACTGCCGCTGACTGAAAATTTTTGTTGTCCCTTATCCGCCTTCCGGATGAACCGAGACCACCCTGGTCTCTACTGATCTATCAATATCTGGATTACCGGCTCCCACCAGTGGCTAGCCCCAACACAAACTTCTAGTCGCTCTCAGTGCCTTCTGAGGAAACTTAGGCTACCTAATACTACCCCATCTACTATGCCACTCTGGAGCTACAAGTCTTGGGATCCTCGATCCTCCCAACCCGACCTTAAGGTCCTTACCAGGTCCTATCTGTGCTACTAAAACTCATGGGCCTCGCCCAAGGGTCTCACCCGACTATACTACTGAGCAACCCTACTCTTAGGTCTCACTTATACTACTACTCTCATACGGGGCTCGCCCACGGGTCTCACCCAACTACATCCTGGAGCGGCCTCTCCCAAGGTCTCACTTCTCTAGGGCTATGCAGGCAAGCTCCATACTATTCTCATCCACTAATCATTCCTTATTCCTACTTGGATCACTAGGAGGTAAGGGCCTCGCCCCAACTCTGCTAACTAAGCTGCTAGGGAATGCTACGACTTACTCGTAGTCTTGCAACACTTTTAACCTCTGACTGCTGCTAGAGAAAGCTGGGGCTCTCTCGCCGCTCTACCATGCTCTACATGTTGTCTCTACCACTGACTACTAACACAAAAGCAACCCATGCTAACCGTTCTCAAGATCCTCATTCCAACTCTTTCGAGTCCTGCAGGCGACCCTCCATCCTGAAATTCCAACTAGATACTAACCATCTTGATTACATTGTGACAACCGTTAAATTCTGGTCAATTCAAAGTCAAATAAAGTCAACAAGTCAAACCGGTCAGCTCAACTAACCCTTGTGTACTAGGACTTACGTTCAGTATTTACTAAACAACTCGCTATTCTGATAAGAAATCATAAATCGAAAGGTACGTACAACTAGATCTCTTTAACCTAAAAACTGTGGTACGTGGCGGCCCAAACCGATAAAACAATGTTGCATACTCATCGGGAGTGTGTAAGATCCTTAAACAAGGCTTAACAGGGTTCACGAACCATGCATTGCGATGCCGGACACTCACAACTATCCCACATGGAACCTCTCTCAATCGTTTTCACTCTATCTCTCTCTATGTCAAACCTCTCCCAAATCTCTCCAAGTATGCGAAATCTCTCTCAAATATCTCTCTGTATTAGAAATCTCTCCAAGAATGTCAAATCTCTCCCAAATCCCTCTAAGTATGTGAAATCTCTCTCAAATATCTCTTTGTATGAGAAATCTCTCCAAGAATGTCAAATCTCTTCCAAATCTCTCCAAGTATGTGAAATCTCTCTCAAATATCTCTCCGTATGAGAAATCTCTCCAAGAATGTCAAATCTCTCCCAAATCTCTCCAAGTATGTGAAAACTCTCGCAAATATCTCTTTGTATGAGAAATCTCTCCAAGAATGTCAAATCTCTCCCAAATCTCTCCAAGTGTGAGAAATCTCTCCCAAATCTCTCTCAAAAGTTTCCCGTAACTTTTTGCAATCATTCGGGTCATTCCGACCCTTAACCGGGTCAAAAACGGCTCAAAACAGGGTGAAAACGAGAAAAATAGGCTTTAGGGACCGAAACCAAGAAGAGAGGCTTCTTAGGCGAGGACCGAGCCTCTGTTGGCTGTGGCACGCGAGGATCGAGCCTCTGTTGGCTGTGGCACGCGAGGACCGAGCCTCTGTTGGCTGTGGCACGTGAGGACCGAGCCTCTGTTGGTTGTTTCACGCGAGGACCGAGCCTCTGCCTCTGTTCGCTTCTCGCACTCTCTGTTCGCCTTCCGCCTCTCTGTCGCTTCCTCTCCTCTCTATCTCTACCCGCCTCTTGGTCTCTGCTCTCTCTTCCCGCCTCTCGGTCTCTGCTCTCTCTTCCCGCCTCTCGGTCTCTGCTCTCTCTTCTCTTCTCTCGGTCTCTCTTCTCCTCTCTCGGTTCCCTCTCTCTCTCCTTTCTCCTTTCTCGGTTCCTACTGTCCCTCTTCTTCCCTCTTGGTTTCTGCATCCCTCTCTCTCGGTTCAGTATCAGAAGACCTAACCTCGGCCAGAATTCGGAAATTTTTCACTTTTAGCCCATTTTTGATATTTTTAACATTTTAAGCCCGTTTTTCGTGATTTTAAAGCGGGATTTTCTCTAGAAATTATATTTTAACATAATAAACTCTAAATATTCATAATTTAAACATATTTTGATGAAAATAATTATATAAATAATAAAAATCAAATGGGTGAATTATTAAAGGTGGAGTGTTGACTTTGTCTTATCCAATGTCACAAGCAACCACCCCACACCCACTCTTTGACTAACCACACCTCCCCACCTTACCTAGGTCACTTCAATGTCCCTCACACTCAATTTACACTCATTCCCATGTTTTTAAAGCTGGAACAAACATCCTCTCTCCTCATTTCTCTCATTTGCCCTCATTTCACTAAGTATCAAACACCACTTTTCTCTCAAACTTTTCCCACTCCAATTTCGAGATTCAAGGCTGATTTTCAAGTGTTCTTCCACTCTTAGTAAGTATAATTCATCCTCCTTATGATTATTTCACTTCATTCTACTCAAATCATGAATATCTTACACAAACTCCATCATATTAGCGTTAGAGCTTCGAATCTTCAAGTGATTCTTCAAGTGTTCTTGGGTTGAACACTTCTCTTCTTCAACACTTATCTACTAAAATCACTCAAGGTGAGTTCATACCCCTACATTTTCATGTTTTCTCAAGTTTTCAGGGGGGGAATACAAGTTAAAACACCAAGAACATAACTAAAATTTTCTAACAGCCTTCATCAGAAAAGTTCAACTCCATTCACGGACTGTTTTGGACAACTTAAACATTTTATTTTTCAAAACTGTACAAGGTGCAAATAGTTCAAGTTCTTAGCTTTAAAATGACTACTTGCACATCTCCATACGATTTTTCTACAATTTATGGTGAATTTTACAAAACTGCCTATCATTTCAAACACCAATCTGGATCAGTCTGTGATTATGGACTTTTTCACCCAAATTTGAGGTCATTAAAAATCTTGATAAAAATTATGAGTAAACCAGACACATTTTTCGAACTCTCAAAATTTACGGATCTAGTTTTCGACTTCGTATGATTTTTCTATGATTTTTCTAAAACTGTGCTGAAAGACTAAAAATTAATTAACAGCTTCTAACTATCAAAACACTTTGTAACATGTTGAGCAAAGTGTTAAATCTTTGATAACTTCATATTTTACATGTATTTCTTGTCATGATATATTTATATAATAGGAAATTACTTGCTGAATTTATAAGAATCCTCCATCATAATCAATAGTACAAAACAAAGCAAGTTAATCATAGTTATATCGTACTATACGTTTGCCTTACATAGAGTGGGATTCTTAAACACCACAAAGAAATATACTAAACTATAATAGGTATAGTTAGGGTACATATACATTTCAAACATTTTAATAAACTATAATAGGTATAGTTTATGATCATTTACATAACATACTTGTACAAAAAGAGGGGTACAAATACAAAGTACCAGGTTTTTATACAAAAGGGCGTACAAATACAAAGTGTCGGGTTTATATATGAAAAAGGGGTACAAATACAAAGTGCCGGTTTTCATACAAAAAGGGGTACAAATACAAAGTGCCGGGTTTATATGCAAAAAGGGGTACAAATACAAAGTGCCGGTTTTTATATAAAAAGGGGTACAAATACAAAGTGTCGGGTCTTTATACAAAAAGGGGGTACCGATACAAAGTACCAGGTTCACTTAAGATAGTTATTATGATATTAAAACTATATTGCATCTAGAACTGTTAGACTTCAACTATAATCGCTGAGCGTACATGTTTGAGTCTTATAAGAATTTTGTCTCGATTGGCCTAGAATTAGTGATGCCTGCCTCATCTCCTGATCCTTGTTTGGTTGTGGACCTAGGGCAGACCCACTATATTCAACGTTTTATCTAATTTAAACCTTATATAAATTATATACGCTGGACGATTATAGAGGAACTCTACGGGTCATTCTAGGGTTCATTAATGCATCATAAAGGAATATTTCTATTCACACTTAACTAAGAAAATATTGGATTTTCTGCAAATCAAACTATATCGATTTTACAAGGAAAAATGGTTTCTACTTCAAACAAAACTCTTATGAACTCACCAACTTAATTGTTGACACTTTTCAAAACTACTTGTATTCTCAGGAAATCAGTGAAACAGGAAAACTTCATCGCTTTGAGGATGGGACGTTAAACCGTCAACAATTTATTTTTGTCATCATAATGTAATTGCTTTTGAAACATGTAAACATATACTTTGGTGTAACTTTTTCAATTATATATATGGTGGTTGTATTTACTTCGAGCACTATTATATTCGTTGTTGTGATACTGTACATGAAGTCCTCCACCCCCGGACGTTTCCGCCATCCTTGGTTTGGGGGTGTGACAGATTGGTATCAGAGCATTGTTTATAGTGAGCCAAGTATATCGAACCACATAAGATATACAAACTATAAATGCATTGGGACTAAGGTCTCTGATTTTAAGTTTTCAAAACCACTATACCTTTAGGAATAAATAGCTTTTGTTAAAAGTATACATGCATGCATACATACTAAGGTCAGCATCATTTTAGGACAAAACAAAAGTAATGATTGTTGGATATCACAGGTAAGCCTGGGGATGTATGGTCAGTCTTGGGAGTGGCATAGCCTGATCAACTATGCTGGTCCGAGGAGTGATTAGCATATGCCCAAGAATGGTTGTGATGTGACAACAAGTCTAAAAACTTACCAACACTACCACAATGAAATACCATAGGGGTATTTTGGCATTATTATAATTACTTATCTGAGAACAAAATAGATTTTTATCGATAAGTCAATAATTGCTTAGGGGATACATTAAAATTATATGTATCCAGGACGTCATAGACTTAGAATCTGTGGATCTTTGCTTTACTTCCTGTTCTCGTTGGATTGGGGATTTAGAGTTAGGGTCGCTTATTCGAAGGTCTATCCTGTCCCGAATACATATAACTAGTATGCACTAAACAATATGTTGAAGTACCTGATAAAGATCATCATATAATTAGCTAATTAGTACGTTTGCTTAGTTATTTCTTATATCCCCATTTCTCGCAAAGATATCATGGCTGGATTCCATCCACACGACGACCCGTACTACCCTAACCACGACAATACCAAATGGCTCGGAGAGGAGCCAGAGAATGATTACCCAACCCCTGGGAATGGTCACCAAACTGAAGGCTATGCTGATGGTTCTGACTCCGACCCTGAAGTGGAGAACTTAACCCCGATGACTCTTGTTCCGAATCCCAACCCTCGACTGGCTTTTCAAGGTCCGACGCCTCCTTGGGTAGAGTGCTTGGAAACCTGGAGCGAAGAACAAGACCAACATATGTCGTTTAATTGAGAACGAAGTTTCTACAACATAAACGAAGGAAGCTCAGCAGATAGAATTTTTTTTTCAATCCTGGTCCGTAGAGTTGCCCGAAACGAGATTCAGGGTAGAACAACTCTCCATAGTATCGCAGAGGTTGATGCAAATACAAGAATACATACGATCCGCACCAATCGCCTTGAGCACACTCATGAAAAATCTAAGAGAGACCACAAAACTTACTAACTCATGAAGTTCATTCATATGGACTTCCTTTATGAATTATATATAAGGAATTCTTAAATCGGAGAATAATGCAGGAAAAATCTAATTCTATAACAACTGACTTGTCTTTACTAGTAGAAACTTACCATCTGATCATTTTTTTTTTTGCAAACTCATGACAGAACGATGCCACCAAGGAAAAGACCCAGACCTTCGGGCAGCACAGCGCCACCACCTCCGATGCCACCTCCTCAGTTTGATCCCGAAATGTTCCAAGCTGCAGTAACAGCAGCCGTGGTAGCTGCAATGTCACAAATTGGCACAAATAGCACTGGTGGTGCTGGATCTGGAGCCACAAACCCTAACCACGGGGATAGTGCAGGACACACAAGGGAATGCACTTACAAGGACTTCACAAATGGCAAACCCGATTCCTTCGATGGAAGTGGGGGTGTCCTCGCACTAATTCAATGGTTCGAGAGAACCGAAGCAATCTTTGAGATTTGTGCTTGTCCCGAAGCGAGCAAAGTCAAGTACGCGACATTCACCTTCATCGGAAGAGCTCTCACTTGGTGGAACGGCAGAGTTAAGTCGCTTACGCTTGTAGTGGCTAACTCGTTAAGTTGGGAGGACTTAAAGAAGATGATGCTGAAGGAATATTGCTCAAGAGGTGAAGTGCAAAAGCTGGAGCAAGAACTATGGAATCTCAGAATGGCAGGCTCCGACCTTACAACTTACACCAACCGATTTTGTGATCTAGCACTCCTTTGTCCCGCTATGGTCACCCCGGAAGACAAAAAGTTGGAGCGATACCTCTAGGGATTGTCCCCCGAAATTCAAGATAGCGTGCTGGCCTCAAGACCAACTACCTTCGACAGTGCCAAGGAGTTAGCACAACAACTCATTGACCATCATGCCAACCATGACACTATAACAACCACCCTTACCCAAGCAAGAGGAGGGAACAGCGAAAGAAAGTTTTTGGACAACAAGAAGGACCAATCAGCCCAAGGCCTCGCTAAGAAGCAATAGATCTTTGCTGTTCATGCTGCCACAACCCTCACCACGCCGACTCCCATGAAACCATACGCTGGAACACTTCCGAAATGCAACAAGTGTAACTTCCATCACACTGGGTCTTTTGCCGAAAGATGCATTGCAAAAACTGCGACAGAGAGGGGCACACTGTTCATTTCTGTAAGGCACCAGCACGACCCATCAACCAGGTCCCTGGCTGTGGAGTAAGCCCAACCTGTTACAAGTGTGGAGAAACGGGTCACTTTAAAAGGGAATGCCCAAGAACAATAGATGGCGGTGGTGGTGGAAGGGTGCTTGCAATCACCGAGGGAGAAACCACCCCGGAACTGCCCGCAAATATCAATACGTGTTTCTAACATCGACATTTAAAACCCTAATTTCTTTATATGATAAATCTAGCATCGATTAAAGCATGCATAGTAATAATCATGTGACATCGGGCGAGTTTTTCCTCACCATAATCAATTTCTTGCACTCCGAAAAGTTTCCCCCATCTTTCCTCTAAATTCTTGGATCCCCATTCGAAGTGCAAAATTTCGGGACGAAATTCCCTTTAACGGGGGGATGATGTGACAACCGTCAAATTCTGGTCAATTCAAAGTCAAATAAAGTCAACAAGTCAAACCGGTCAGCTCAACTAACCCTTGTGTACTAGGACTTACGTTCAGTATTTACTAAACAACTCGCTATTCTGATAAGAAATCATAAATCGAAAGGTACGTACAACTAGATCTCTTTAACCTAAAAACTGTGGTACGTGGCGGCCCAAACCGATAAAACAATGTTGCATACTCATCGGGAGTGTGTAAGATCCTTAAACAAGGCTTAACAGGGTTCACGAACCATGCATTGCGATGCCGGACACTAACAACTATCCCACATGGAACCTCTCTCAATCGTTTTCACTCTATCTCTCTCTATGTCAAACCTCTCCCAAATCTCTCCAAGTATGCGAAATCTCTCTCAAATATCTCTCTGTATTAGAAATCTCTCCAAGAATGTCAAATCTCTCTCAAATCCCTCTAAGTATGTGAAATCTCTCTCAAATATCTCTTTGTATGAGAAATCTCTCCAAGAATGTCAAATCTCTTCCAAATCTCTCCAAGTATGTGAAATCTCTCTCAAATATCTCTCTGTATGAGAAATCTCTCCAAGAATGTCAAATCTCTCCCAAATCTCTCCAAGTATGTGAAAACTCTCGCAAATATCTCTTTGTATGAGAAATCTCTCCAAGAATATCAAATCTCTCCCAAATCTCTCCAAGTGTGAGAAATCTCTCCCAAATCTCTCTCAAAAGTTTCCCGTAACTTTTTGGAATCATTCGGCTCATTCCGACCCTTAACCAGGTCAAAAACGGCTCAAAACGGGGCGAAAACGAGAAAAATAGGCTTTAGGAACCGAAACCAAGAAGAGAGGCTTCTTAGGCGAGGACCGAGCCTCTGTTGGCTGTGGCACGCGAGGACCGAGCCTCTGTTGGCTGTTTCACGCGAGGACCGAGTCTCTGCCTCTGTTCGCTTCTCGCACTCTCTGTTCGCCTTCCGCCTCTCTGTCGCTTCCTCTCCTCTCTGTCTCTACCCGCCTCTTGGTCTCTACTCTCTCTTCCCGCCTCTCGGTCTCTGCTCTCTCTTCTCTTCTCTCGGTCTCTCTTCTCCTCTCTCGGTTCCCTCTCTCTCTCCTTTCTCCTTTCTCGGTTCCTACTGTCCCTCTTCTTCCCTCTCGGTTTCTGCCTCCCTCTCTCTCGGTTCAGCATCATAAGACCTAACCTCGGCCAGAATTCGGAAATTTGTCACTTTTAGCCCATTTTTGATATTTTTAACATTTTAAGCCCGTTTTTCGTGATTTTAAAGCGGGATTTTCTCCAGAAATTATAATTTAACATAATAAACTCTAAATATTCATAATTTAAACATATTTTGATGAAAATCATTATATAAATAATAAAAATCAAATGGGTGAATTATTAAAGGTGGAGTGTTGACTTTGTCTTATCCAATGTCACAAGCAACCACCCCACACCCACTCTTTGACTAACCACACCTCCCCACCTTACCTAGGTCACTTCAATGTCCCTCACACTCAATTTACACTCATTCCCACGTTTTTAAAGCTGGAACAAACATCCTCTCTCCTCATTTCTCTCATTTGCCCTCATTTCACTAAGTATCAAACACCACTTTTCTCTCAAACTTTTCCCACTCCAATTTCGAGATTCAAGGCTGATTTTCAAGTGTTCTTCCACTCTTAGTAAGTATAATTCATCCTCCTTATGATTATTTCACTTCATTCTACTCAAATCATGAATATCTTACACAAACTCCATCATATTAGCGTTAGAGCTTCGAATCTTCAAGTGATTCTTCAAGTGTTTTTGGTTTGAACACTTCTCTTCTTCAACACTTATCTACTGAAATCACTCAAGGTGAGTTCATACCCCTACATTTTCATGTTTTGTCAAGTTTTCAGGGGGGGAATACAAGTTAAAACACCAAGAACATAACTAAATTTTTCTAACAGCCTTCATCAGAAAAGTTCAACTCCATTCACGGACTGTTTTGGACAACTTAAACATTTTATTTTTCAAAACTGTACAAGGTGCAAATAGTTCAAGTTATTAGCTTTAAAATGACTACTTGCACATCTCCATACGATTTTTCTACAATTTATGGTGAATTTTACAAAACTGCCTATCATTTCAAACACCAATCTGGATCAGTCTGTGATTATGGACTTTTTCACCCAAATTTGAGGTCATTAAAAATCTTGATAAAAATTATGAGTAAACTATACACATTTTTCGAACTCTCAGAATTTACGGATCTAGTTTTCGACTTCGTATGATTTTTCTATGATTTTTCTAAAACAGTGTTGAAAGACTAAAAATTAATTAACAGCTTCTAACTATCAAAACACTTTGTAACATGTTGAGCAAAGTGTTAAATCTTTGATAACTTCATATTTTACATGTATTTCTTGTCATGATATATTTATATAATAGGAAATTACTTGCTGAATTTATAAGAATCCTCCATCATAATCAATAGTACAAAACAAAGCAAGTTAATCATAGTTATATCGTACTATACGTTTGCCTTACATAGAGTGGGATTCTTAAACACCACAAAGAAATATACTAAACTATAATAGGTATAGTTAGGGTACATATACATTTCAAACATTTTAATAAACTATAATAGGTATAGTTTATGATCATTTACATAACATACTTGTACAAAAAGGGGGGTACAAATACAAAGTACTGGGTTTTTATACAAAAGGGCGTACAAATACAAAGTGCCGGGTTTATATACGAAAAAGGGGTACAAATACAAAGTGCCGGTTTTCATACAAAAAGGGGTACAAATACAAAGTGCCGGGTTTATATGCAAAAAGGGGTACAAATACAAAGTACCGGTTTTTATATAAAAAGGGGTACAAATACAAAGTGTCGGGTCTTTATACAAAAAGGGGGTACCGATACAAAGTACCAGGTTCACTTAAGATAGTTATTATGATATTAAAACTATATTGCATCTAGAACTGTTAGACTTCAACTATAATCGCTGAGCGTACATGTTTGAGTCTTATAAGAATTTTGTCTCGATTGGCCTAGAATTAGTGATGCCTGCCTCATCTCCTGTTCCTCGTTTGGTTGTGAACCTAGGGCAGACCCACTATATTCAACGTTTTATCTAATTTAAACCTTATATAACTTATATACGCTGGACGATTATAGAGGAACTCTACGGGTCATTCTAGGGTTCATTAATGCATCATAAAGGAATATTTCTATTCACACTTAACTAAGAAAATATTGGATTTTCTGCAAATCAAACTATATCGATTTTACAAGGAAAAACGGTTTCTACTTCAAACAAAACTCTTATGAACTCACCAACTTAATTGTTGACACTTTTCAAAACTACTTGTATTCTCAGGAAATCAGTGAAACAGGAAAACTTCATCGCTTTGAGGATGGGACGTTAAACCGTCAACAATTTATTTTTGTCATCATAATGTAATTGCTTTTGAAGCATGTAAACATATACTTTGGTGTAACTTTTTCAATTATGTATATGGTGGTTGTATTTACTTCGAGCACTATTATATTCGTTGTTGTGATACTGTACATGAAGTCCTCCACCCCCGGACGTTTCCGCCATCCTTGGTTTGGGGGTGTGACATACATGATCTAATTGTTGGGAAGTTTCTCAAACTCCCGACGCTGAACTCCTCAATCCATCAATCGATGTGCTACTTCTTTTCCTTCTCAGAGGTCGCGTACTCATTCTGGATCTGTGTGACCTTACCCCTGTACTCTCAGAGGGTTCTCCCCCAATTTGATCCTCCTTATACCTCACTGCTCAATGCTTGAGAAGAATTCCCAATCTTCTCTGGTATACTGCAATCAATCTGCTGAAGAACCAAGCTTGCCATAGCTAGGGGTCTAACCGATCCATTACTCGATGACACCTTCCTGAATCTAGCAGGACACTACTGAGTCCCACATAGGCATGCTATAGTTGTTGCATCCTAAGTAACCTGCTTCCATAGGGCACAACCCCCTAAACTACCAATTTATTATCCAAGGTATGAAGATGGCATATAACTAAATCACAAGCAAGCCACACAATTCTAAAATACTCATACCAATAACGATGCATAACCATAACAATATAATCATGAATGAAGGAAACAGAAAATGGAGGTCGCATACCTGCGACGTCCGGCACTGCTTGCGCCTCCATGGTAGTCATCTGAAAAGCCCTGCCACCTACCGCAGGCGCCTCTGCTCGGCCCTGATGGTCGTTTGTGATCCTCAGAGTTGCAGGGGCAAGTGCTATCACCCCTCCTACCGAAAACAAACTGGGGTACTGGGCCTTCTTGTGGCCCCGCTGACTACATTGGAAACATATCAAGTCTGATCCATGTGTGGTGGAAGCAGTACAATCCTTGCTAAGATGACCAGTCCATCCGCACCTGAAGCAGCCCGAATATCCACCACTACCACTCCTACACGCACCCTCGTGCATCCTGCCGTACCTCCCGCATCAGTCGCGACTCTGGTAATCCCTCGATCTTGAATCTGACCCCTTGGGCCTTTTGCCAGAACTTGTGGCTACCAGAACCTCATCCGACTTCCTCCTTCGGATCTGCTCCAAATCAATCTCTCTCTCTCTCTAGCTCGAGCGATCATATCCTCCAACGTTTTGCAGCTGGACCTGCTCACAAACTGCCCGATGTCATCCCTCAACATCTCGTGGTATTGGGCCTTCTTCATCTCCTCATTTGCGACATACTGCGGAACAAGAAGGGCCCTCTCCCTGAACTTGGCGGTGATCTCCACCACAGTCTCAGTAGTTTGCGTCAAATCCCAAAACTCTTGTGCTAACTGCTGCACCTCAATAATCGGTGAAAACTCATCACTAAACCTGGCCGAGAAATCGCTCCATGTCATCGCGTCCAACACGGCATCATCACCAATGGCATGACCAACCTCCTCCCACTAATCCCTTGCTCTATCCTTCAGAAGGTAGGAGGCGAGTCTGACCTTGTCCCCCTTGGGACACCTGCTCGTACGGAATGTGTTGGCAACATCGGCCAACCACCTGCTACTAGCGATGGGGTTCTTAGCCCCATGATAATCTGGCGCTCAGCAAGCTCTAAACTCTCAGAATATCATATTACACGCTCCCATAAAAGCCATTATCTTGGTATGAAAGGCTCCCATCCTCTCATCCAAGATCTCTAGTATACCCTCCTTGACCGTTCCAAAGATCACAGGAGTTTGATCTAGGATACTGCGCGTAACCTCCGCTGATATCAACTCCCTCATCTGCTCCTCAAGCTGCTCAGCCCTGAACCCGAGCCTGATCCCTCTCCGGTGCCTGATCTGCCCACCGGTCTCTCTCGCAATGTCACCATGTTGAAAACATATCTTCATAACTATCAGAATACTCATCACTATTGAGGGATCATACGCACACACTACAAGTTTCCCGGTCTCATCTCGACCTTTCTTGAATCGAGTACGGATCATCTGCTTTCAATAATACTACCTTCCACATCTATCCGTACTTTCCTCATGAACTGCTTCGACTCCACCAGGTCCCTTTTTCTACTACTACTGCTCCCAGCACTATCTCATCCTAGGCTTACCCTAGGGAAACCTCTTACTCAACTCAAACCAGTCCTCAGCTGCTGAAGGCCTCCTTGTGATGCCAATTAGCCATCACCTGAATACCATCACATGACGAGGCTCAGATAATCCTTCGAGTAGAAGACTCGTCCCTACAACGGTTGGACTCAGACAAGAGCTACGCAATAGGGCCAAATCCAGCACTCTGAGATTATTCAACCCTTATCACATGTGACGTGACGTATTCACCTAATAGCTAACTGCCATCACTCAGAATCCCACAATGCACAAAGCAATCAGCATTCGGACAAGGGAAAAAATCTAACCATAACATACTCAACAATCATAATCTCATATCAAGAATCTGCACTAGCATGCGACATAAGCTCATAAACTCAAGCATAACCTAAACAGGCTGTCCTAAAACTGTCTAATCAGCACTATCAGGCAGCTCAAGCACATATAACAGGCACATAAGGCATCCTCCCTAAATCCTTACTCCTAATTTAGCATGTTGCTCTACTAACTGATAAGCATAACTTAAACTTGTATGGGTATTTTGGGGTACTTACTTGAGCTCGGCTGATTGCGTGCACCACACTCTTTTCTCTTATCAAATTCCTTTTCTTTCTGAATTCTTTTCACTTTTCTAAAACTGTTTCCTTTCTAAAACTCTTTTTACAATACTGTCTTTTCATTTTGAAAACTTTTAGACCAATCCCTTAGTTTGAGTTCAGACACACCCGAGAGTATGTCTGAATCCCATAAACCAAGGCTCAGATACCAACTTGTAACGTCCCAAAAATCCTGTAACACCCTGAGATTCAGGTACATTTATTTCACCCTTATTCTTTGTCAATTGGTCATGATTGGTCCTTGAGTGGAGGAAGCCTTGCAAGTGAGTACGCTGGGCGTACCAGAGGGGTACGCTGCGCGTACTCATGCGCTTATTTTGGATGCAGAGTCGCTAGGTACACTGGGCGTACCCATAGTTACGTCGGGCGTACCCGGCCCATATGCAAAACCCTAATAAGACTTGTGAATTATTTAAAGGATGCTAAGGCTCATTTCTCAGCCTCCATATCAGTGAGTAAAACCCTAAGAGAGAGCCTTCCATCGTCCTTAGTGGGTGTGTGTGTTCTTGGAGCTAATAGTGCCTTGGTGTGTTATTGAAGAAGGAAGAAAGGAGCTTGTGGAGACTAAAAGCTTTAAGTGCAAGTTTGGATCTGGGATCTATAGAGAAAGGAGTTGCATTTAGAGGTATAAAGTTCAAAACTTTCCTCTTCTTTTTGGTTGTTGTTGCATGTGCCATTTCTAGTGTTAAAAACCCCAAAGGTGGAGACTTTATGAGTGTAAGGTGCTCCATGGTCCGAGATCTATCCCTTTTCAGTAGTATTTGTGGTCTAGATCCATAAAGTCCCCATATTGGTCGTTGATATGAGGTCTTGCTTGAGTTCTATGCTTTCTAGGGTTAGAGGATGAAATGTTTTGGGTGCTAGTGACTTATTCAGCCATGCAAGGGGTTAAAGTCATCGACTTTATGGTTTTGGAAGCTTAGAAATGGTCAGATCTAAAAGTTGGATGTGGGTCTTAACTGTTTAAGACCCCAAGAGCTGAAGGACTGAAATTGGGTATTACATCGGGAGTAATTCCAGTGGCGCACCCCGATCCTCTGAAGTTATCGGTTACGCCCAGCGTACATGTTTGGTACGTGCAGCGTAACCTGAAGGGTTGACTTTTGTTGACTTTTAGGGTTTGGTCAACTTTAGGGTATTTGAGCCATGTGAGGGGTAAAATGGTCTTTTACCCTCATAAGAGTATTAAGAGAAGGGATGGTCTAGCCTTGGAAAATGTGTTGATATCGAGTACTTATTTCATATGATTAGGCGGAGGCTAGGTCTTATCCCACAAAGTCCAAGATTTCCGAGATTTGAGTTACCGAGCTACACGAGGTGAGTCTTCTCACCATACGTTACCTAGAGTGGTATTTATGTGGACCGGAGGGTCTTATGTGTTATGTATGAGATTATGTAAATCTATGTGCTATGTGACATCTCTATGCTATATGATTGTGTAGACCGGATTGGAAGGTCCAACGATACAGACCGGACCAGAGGGTCCAACGATTTAGACCGGGCCGGAGGGCCCAATGAACTACGGGACTGGAGGGTTCCACCGAGACACATCGACCGGAGGGTCTTACAGTAGCCTCGAGTGGCGTATGTGTTGTATGTGGTATTTTGGGGAACTCACTAAGCTTTATGCTTACAGTTGTTGTGTTTTGTGTCTCAGGTACTAGCGAGGACCGTGGGAAGGCACCGATGTGACCCGTACACATTAGAGAAGGGATTTGATTTCATGTGATCTTGGGAAATGTTATATTTTGATAACTATTGTTGAATACTTTTAAGAATGTTTTTGCTAAATTTTGGTTGTTGAAAAATGAAAATTTTGTTTTAAAAATCTCGTCGTTACAAACCCGTATCAAAAATTTTCTTTAAATCATTATCAAAGCCATATTCATAAAAACATATCATAAGTCATTACATAACTTCAAAGTATTAATTCCAAAACATATTTCATTATCAGAGTAAAACATCACAGGCTGACTAATCAATGGTGTGTGCCATGCGATCACCCCGAGCTCTTCGTTCCGCTACCGGAAGTACCTGAAACCAAAACTGAAAATCGTAAGCACGAAGCTTAGTGAGTTCCCTAACCTACCACATACCCTGCACAAACACATACAACATATACTGGGCCACGCCCATTATTTTGGGCCTCACCCCCTTCCTTGGGCCCCGCTCGCTACAACGGTCTGCCGCTCCAGGCCCCCCTAGCTTTGAGCCCCACTTGGATACAGATCTGTTTTTTTAGGCCCCGCCTGTCTCTGGGCCCCGCCCACTAACCACATATAGTACAAAATAGCATATAACACATAACTGAACATACCCTTCTGCATTCTTATCCTTAGGCCTCGCCTCTGTCCTGTCACTAGTGAGTCATGGAACCCCGTCCAAGCTCCTATGGTAAGTGATATATGGGCCTACACCCACACTCACTCCATGCCTATCTCGGGCCTCACCCATGCTCTGCTACTAATGAGATATGTAACACCATCCATACTCTGCTATTAGTGAGATACGGGACCTCGTCCACACTCACCTTCCTACCAGGCACATACATGCATCACACAGACAACAAGTATACTCTATCATGCAAACCATTCCTTGGGCACCCGCCCGACATCGAACCTTGGTCCGGAATATCATACTAGCAAACAGTGCCTAGGGCTAACCCCCAGGTCTTCCTACTCATAACTACATGGGTCGGCATTGTGGCCGTAGACCCATTCACACAAAGGGAAACTTACCTGCACTGCTGAAATTTCTGATAACCCTCTTGCTACTGACCGAAAATTCTCTGAACCGCTGCTCCACTAGCTCCTCGAGCTACCAATATCAATACATATATCACTTAGCTCCAACTGAGCTCTAGAAGCCAAACTAAGTCAACTCTGTTCAATTTCAATCTTTCTATCTGACTCTACTCGCCGATTCAGTCCTTTAACTCGTCGAGTACATGTACTCAGAAGCCTCATAATGCGACCCAACTCGTCGAGTTCAACGATCTCTGAGTCACATACTGTCCAACTCACTGGGTCACCATTCAACTCAATGATCTGAGCCTTAACCGGAAGGGGTTAGTGTTTCACTTCCTGACTCGCCGAGTCCAAGACCATCTTCAACAGACTCGCCGAGTTGTTCTCCCAACTCGTCGAGTCCATGCCCATCTTCATCCAACTCGCCGAGTCCACCCATGTGACTCGCCGATTCGCTTCAGTTCTTAATCCATATAGTGGCTTTTCGAGCCATGCAGGGGCTCCAACTCACAAATCCACTCTTCCCAAGTCTATTCCTCACGTAAAGTTGCAAACTTTACGTGACACCAAAGAGATATGGGCTTAAAACACTCTAAGGATAGGGTTTGTGACCAAGAGGCTTCACCAAAAACTTATTGGCATAAACTTGATGGCTTTCTAGATCCTTAATAGCCTAGATCTGAGGTAGCAACCTCAGATCTACTCCAAACTCGAAATAACCCTCCTCCATACTCAAAATGCCCAAATCTCAACCATAAGATAGATCTAAATACTATAAGGTCAGCTTATTACCTCAAAGGATCTGAAAAGTCACACCTGATGGGTTTTGAGCATTCTAACACTTCCTAAGTGTACATGCAACCCTAATAACCTTGGATCTATGTTTGTCTAATTATCATGCAAAGTTGAATTCCAAGGTTATATTCCTATCTAGCATACATGGGGAACAATTTTAACTTAAAGTATAGATAGAATAACTTACCTTGTTGTTGTTTGTGTTACTTGAAACCTTGTGAGCCTAGCACCCCAAGTGTGATGCCTCAAATGCTTCACACAACACCAAATGCTCTTGGAAGAATTTATGAGAGAACACACACTTCTCAAAAATCGGCCAAGCCCTCTTGTTTCTTAGTGTAGAGAACATGTTTCTTATATAGTGTTGACACATCTAGGGTTACACCCTAATGTGTCATGACTCTTCATTTCCATGACCCATGGGTTTGTAACTCCCATGGAGCATCCATGGAGCATCTATGGGTGGAACCCAACTTGATAGTCCATGGAGCCTTTTAGCCCACTATACAAGATATGGATGATTTACATAATCAACCCATATATTTAATTAGTTATCTTTTGAGCACATAATTAATTCTAAATTAATTCTTGATCAAACTAATCAAATAATATTATTAATATATTAGAACTTATAATATATTAATAATCTCCAAGTGTTATTTCTCTCATTTAGTCTATCCAATTGCATGATGCCATGCAACCCAAATGGACCATGCCGGGTCGGGTCAAGTACATATCAGAAATAGTTATGGACTTAGACACCTTATCCAACAGTCTCCCACTTGGATAAGTCTAATAACTATTACTGCAAATATGACTTCAGGAACCGATCGGCAATCGTAGCTCTTTACAAGGTTTCTCGAAACTGAGAAGATGATGGTACGCCATTTAAGATAAGTGATCATATAATCCTCTGTTCTAGATATCAGTCGGACAAATACACGGAACAATGTCTTACTTATTGTCCAACAGTTTGTTTCCCGATTTCCGATTTGTTTGACAAAGAACTTCATTGAACACATCAATTTAGTTCTGACCGGGCCCGGTACATAGGTCAAAACAAAATCATCGAGGGGCCCAGATATCAGCTTCTAATCCAAGAAGGAACAGATAAACTTCGACTCATATGTTTTTTCTACTACTCATTGAATTACACACAAGAGCGCGATTTATAACATCAAGTTACCAATGCATTTTTCGTACAATCAATGCATAACCAACTTGTAAGTAACAAATCATATCTCTAGGTTTAAAGACTTATATGATATTACCGTCTCACGATCACTCGAGATAGAATTCCATGAAGTGATTCCAGTGAGCGTGGGTTGAGTCCAATGCTCAGAACTTTTGAGCACTCATGATTGTTGTAGCCTTGTCCAAGACCTCTACAACCAAACATGATAATCTTGATTCATATCTACTTCCAACATATGACCGACTGTGGAGGTTTGAATAATATGTTATACCAAACAAAAATTATTCTGGAAGTCAAAACATGCAAAAGAAATATAGTAAACGATCGACAAGAGATAGCAACACTTTACTCATAAATAAAACACTTTTATTCATCATCAGATGTCAATTACACTTTACAAATTTCGAGGTTATCTAACTACTAAATCTAATATCATCCTTCAGCCCTATGCTCCGAGCATGCTGGAGATGCTTAACCCGAATCAGTCCTTTCGTGAGGGGATCTGCCGGATTCTCATCTGATGATACCCTCTTTGCCATGAGGAGTCCTTCTTCGATCCGATGTCTGATGAAATGGTATTTTCTGTCGATGTGTCTGGATCTCCCGTGATCCCTTGGTTCCTTGGCTAAGGCAACAGCACTTTCACTATCACAGAAAATTTCCATTGGCTCTTTAATAGCTGATACAACTCCAAGGTCTCCAATGAAGTTCCTCAACCATAACGCCTCCTTTGCCGCCTCGCTAGCTGCAATATACTCTGATTCACAAGTAGAATCTGCCACTGTCTCTTGCTTGGAACTCTTCTAAGAAATTGCTCCTCCATTTAGGGTAAAGACCCAGCCCGACTGAGAGCGGAAGTTATCTCTATCAGTCTGGAAGCTAGCATCACTATACCCTACAACTCTCAAGTCATCACTCCCACCGAGGGTAAGGACCCAATCCTTAGTCCTTCGTAGGTACTTGAGAATATTCTTTACCGCAGTCCAGTGTGCCTTGCCAGGGTTCCCCTGAAACCTGCTAACCATGCTCAGGGCAAAAGCTACATCAGGTCGAGTACACGTCATAGCATACATGATCGATCCTACAGCCGAAGCATAAGGTACTCGACTCATTTGTGTTATCTCAGCCTCAGTGCTAGGGCTTTGTGTCTTACTCAGTTTGGCGTTACTCTGGATGGGCAATTCGCCTTTCTTGGAGTCTTGCATTCTGAATCTCTCCAGCACCTTATCCAAGTAGGTACTTTGACTAAGTCCAATTAGTCTTTTACTCCAATCTCTCAAGATCCTTATCCCCAAAATATAGGCAGCTTCACCAAGGTCCTTCATAGCGAAACACTTCCCAAGCCAGGACTTTACTTCCTGCAGGGTTGGAATGTCGTTTCCTATGAGTAGTATGTCATCCACATACAATACCAAGAAGCTAACTATACTCCCACTAGCCTTGACATACACACAAGATTCATCTTCACTCCTAAAAAAAGCCAAATTCCTTGACCTTTTCATCAAAGCAAAGATTCCATCTGCGAGGTGCTTGCTTTAATCCATAAATGGACTTCTCAAGCTTACACACTCTATTAGGGTACTCGTTGCTGACAAAACCCTCTGGCTGACTCATGTAAACATCTTCAGCCAACTTTCCATTAAGGAAAGCGGTTTTGACATCCATTTGCCAAATTTCATAGTCATGAAATGCGGCTATGGCTAACAGAACCCGAATAGACTTAATCTTGGCTACCGGAGAAAAGGACTCATCATAATCCACTCCAGGAATCTGAGAGAAGCCCTTTGCAACCAGTCTAGCCTTATAAGTGTGTACTTTACCATCCATGTCGGTCTTCTTCTTGAAGACCCATTTGCACCCTACAGTCTTTCGACCTGGTACATTCTCAACCAAGTTCCAAACTTGATTGTCATACATGGATTGTATCTCGCTATCCATAGTCTCTTTCCATTTAGCAGACTCGGGGCCTGCCATGGCTTCCTCGTAGCTGTTAGGGTCATCTTGACTTACTAGTGTTCCATCACTAATAAGTGTCTCACCTTCTGCAGTAATATGGAAACCATAGTAATGCTCAGGTGCACTCCTAACTCTCGTGGAACGCCTCAGAGGTACAGATTCATCAATTGGCTCAACATGAGTTTCCTCCTCAAGTTGAGGGCTAGAGTTTGAAGTTCCTTCACCACTTGACTCTTGAATTTCTTCAAGATCAATTTACCTCCCACTGTCTCCTTGGCTTATAAACTCTCTTTCTCGAAAGACTCCTCTTCTTGCTACAAAGACCACATTGTCACTAGGTCTGTAGAAGAGGTAACCAAAGGATTGGTGTGGGTAGCCGATGAAAATACACCTCTCGCTTCGAGGTTCGAGCTTATCATGAGTCTCGCGTCTCACGAAAGCCTCGCAACCCCAAATCTTGATGTGGTCTAGTTTAGGTACTTTACCAGTCCACATCTCGTGAGGAGTTTTGGCAACTTTCTTTGTAGGGACTAGATTAAGGATATGGGCGGCAGTCTCTAAGGCATACCCCCAGAATGAGATTGGTAGCGAAGCTCGACTCATCATGGAACGAACCATGTCCAACAAGGTTCGATTACGCCTCTCAGCCACACCATTCAACTGCGGTGTCCTGGGAGGTGTCAATTGTGAGACAATCCCACATTCCCTTAGATAGTCGAGGAACTCTGAACTAAGATACTCACCACCCCGATCGGATCGAAGCATCTTAATGTTCCTGCCCAATTGATTCTCGACTTCCTGTTTAAATTCCTTAAACTTCTCGAAAGTCTCTGACTTATGCTTGATTAAGTAGACATATCCATATCTACTGTAATCATTAGTAAAAGTCAAATAATAACGATTAGCATCCCTTGTGGCATGTTTGAATGGTCCACACACATCCGTGTGTATAAGGTCCAACAAACCTTCACCTGTTTCACACAAGCCTGTGAAGGGTGACTTTGTCATTTTTCCAAGTAAGCATGATTCGCAACTATCATTTGACTTTAGGTCAAACGACTCCAGGACTCCATCTTTTTGGAGTTGGCCTATGCGTTTCTTGCTTATATGTCCAAGACGACAATGCCATAATGATGCTTTATCCAAGTTATTATTATTAGTAGAATCAATACACAAAACATTATTTCCTAAGTTATCTACAACAGACACAGCTTCATACACATCATCACAAGGTAATGCTTTAAAATAAAGAACATTATTAAAGAAAGCATCAATAGAACCAACTTCATTATTAAACGAAAAGGTAAACCCTTGTTTGTACAAAGCATGAAAGGAAATAATATTTCTTGCCATTCCTGGCGAGTAACAACACTTATTCAAATCTAAACTAAACCCACTACTTAGCGATAAAGTATAAACTCCAATCTTGGTGACAGGTGAAGCTTTCCTATTCCCCATGATCAAGTTTATTCTTCCTTGCTCCACATTCTCACTTCTTCTTAGTCCCTGCAAGTCACAACAAATATGAATACCACAACCGGTATCAAGGACCCAAGATTTTGAATGGGGTGAGTTATTAGAAATGATAGTGTAAATACCTGCATGGTTGGGTTTGACTTTCCCATCCTTCACATCCTGCTGGTACTTTGGGCAGTTCCGCTTCCAATGAGCTTTTTCATGGCAATAGAAGCATTCAGCCTCTTTTGGGTCAGAAGAAGGAGTAATGAAACCTTTCTTGGTTCCACTTGAAGAAGAGCCATCAAGGGTCCGAGCCTTGGTACCCTTCGAAGATCTCTTTCTCTTCCTCCCTCGACTTTTCCCGATTGCCAGAACCGGAGTTGAGTTTGGAGTAGGAGTGATAGCAACCGACTTCCCCTTAAGACCTGTTTCTGCGGTCTTGAGAAGTCCCTGAAGTTTGCTGAGGGTGACCTCTTCCTTGTTCATGTGATATGTCATGCGGAATTGATCATAGCACGATGGTAAGGAGCGCAAAATTATATCTATTGCTAGCTCCTCAGGGAGGTTCACATTAAGTTTCAGCAATCGATCCACATACCTTTGCATTTTCTGCATGTGGCTCGTGACGGAATCCCCGTCCTTCATCATGGTTGTTATCATGGAGCAGATGATTTCGTACCTCTCTTGTCGTGCACTTTGATGGTAGCTTTCCATCAAATCTTGGTGCATTTCATAAGGGTAGAAATCCTCATAGGACTTTTGGAGTTCTGCTGTCATTGTGGCCAACATGATGCAAGCCACCTTGGTTGCATCTCTTTCATGAGTATGAAAGTCAGCGATCTCCTGGGGAGTTGCAGTGGACTCATCAATTTCCTTAAGCTCCTTGTCAAGGACATATTCTTTGTCCTCGTAGCGGGTAATCATCCTGATGTTTCTGATCCATTCATTGAAGTTGGATCCATCAAAGGTGACTTTCCCACACAAACTCATAAGAGTAAAGGAGCCATTAGGATTCGAGCCAGAAGCATTATTTGAAGACATCTGAAAGAGAAGAACAAGTTTAGTACAGATTTAAGAGAGTCCTTAATAAAACACCCAAATGTAATATTAAGGCTAGGATCCAATCACAATATAATATAACTTAGAAGAGGTATGCCGTAATCTAAGCTATACTATATTTGAAAGGTAGGTGAATGACGATTCACCAATTTCCACCACGAAAACCGAAATATTAGATATTAGGTTTTATTGGATTTTTAGAAATTCCTAGATTCTTTGATATTCAATGAACTTTTCAAAGGCATGTTTCAATCTCGAGAGTGCCCTCCAAGTTTTGTGACTGGGATACCGAGGATCACAAAACGAGGTGTGAAGTAACCATGCAAATCACTTGGTGCCCTTAAAGTTTATCACTCAATCGATGTGCCGGTAAACCACACACGCTCCACCGATACTATAATAAACCTTAAGTCACCCTTTACCTACCTTGTTAAGTCCAAGTTAGTGTGCCGGTTAACCACACACGCTCCACCAACGACTTAGACAAAGTGTAAAGTGTAATTTCATGGATTAGCACCTTATTCACATTTTTCCTAAGGTAACTAAGATTGGGAATTTAATAAAACATTTAGTTACTTTATTATATTCATCATACTTTGAATGAGAATTTATAAGTCCTTGTCTTACCCGTTCGGCTAACGACCCTCAACCAGTCAAGCAAGCGGTGGGTGAGAGTAGACACCCATTAAGTCACCATTTTATAGGCAACAACCTTATACCCACCTTATAGACCGGCTTCGTGAATGAGGCGTACTAGCGGTAAGACGACTTTATTCTTATACATATATATATATATATATATATATATATATAATTATTAAATCATCATAATATAAGTATAAGGGTTGAATTTTAACTTTTAAAATTCTAGGGGTTGGAACTTAAAGTTTTAACTTAACTTTTCTTGTTCCAAAACTTGAGGGCAAGTTTTGTAACTTTCAAAACTTTTCATTTCTTGTAACTTATGAGTTTAATAGAGTAATAAAATGAAGACTCTTCATTTTTCTAACTCTTGTGTTTGTTTTAATGGTTTTAATTCAAGTGTGACTCTTGGTTTTCCATAACTTGAGGACAAGTTATGGACTCCATTAAAACACATTATGATCAAGAATTAATCTACCACATAGGTTACAAATAATTCCTATGATCATCTAAAACATCATAAGAACAAGAACATGAATATGAACACAATCAAAAAATTACATTTAAAACTTTGTAATTTTGATAACTAGTTGTTGTAAATGAATTAGCAAAGACATTACACCACCAAAAACAAGTTTTCAATTACCAAAACAGTTTAGGGTAATGTTTCTAATTCATTTCCAGCAACTAAATCGAAATTCTGCAATCAGTCGACCCTACTCGCCGAGTGCATGAACTCACTCACCGAGTTGGCTGAAGATACTCATGAACTCGACGAGTCCCCCCTATAGACTCGACGAGTCCATTCGCAGACAGCAAGATTTTCGATTCTTTTTCAACTTTTAAGCACAAATAAGAGCAAACAAGCCTAGGCTCTGATACCACTGACGGGTTTTGAGCATTCTAACACTTCCTAAGTGTACATGCAACCCTAATAACCTTGGATCTATGTTTGTCTAATTATCATGCAAAGTTGAATTCCAAGGTTATATTCCTATCTAGCATACATGGGGAACAATTTTAACTTAAAGTATAGATAGAATAACTTACCTTGTTGTTGTTTCTGTTCCTTGAAACCTTGTGAGCCTAGCACCCCAAGTGTGATGCCTCAAATGCTTCACACAACACCAAATGCTCTTGGAAGAACTTATGAGAGAACACACACTTCTCAAAAATCGGCCAAGCCCTCTTGTTTCTTAGTGTAGCCAATTTTAGGTAGAGAACATGTTTCTTATATAGTGTTGACACATCTAGGGTTACACCCTAATGTGTCATGACTCTTCATTTCCATGACCCATGGGTTTGTAACTCCCATGGAGCATCCATGGAGCATCCTATGGGTGGAACCCAACTTGATAGTCCATGGAGCCTTTTAGCCCACTATACAAGATATGGATGATTTACATAATCAACCCATATATTTAATTAGTTATCTTTTGATCACATAATTAATTCTTGATCAAACTAATCAAATAATATTATTAATATATTAGAACTTATAATATATTAATAATCTCCAAGTGTTATTTCTCTCATTTAGTCTATCCAATTGCATGATGCCATGCAACCCAAATGGACCATGCCGGGTCGGGTCAAGTACATACCAGAAATAGTTATGGACTTAGACACCTTATCGAACAACACCAAATATGTATCCAAGGCTTCCTATTGCACCACTATGAACCTCCTTCTCTTCTAAGCTTCAAATCACTTCACCAAGGCTAGATCTTGCTCAAAATGGATATGGTCGCTTGGGTTCGGTATTCTAGGTGAGAGAGACTATATATGAACCCTAGGGAAGAGAATGAGACGTTTAAATAGGGCACCAAGTCCTGAACTTAGGGTTTCCCAATCTAGACTTGACTCGTCAAGTCGGTCACTTACTCTTCTACCCGGATCCCACTCGGACTCGTCGAGTTCTACCCTGGACTCGACAAGTTGACCCCCTTTGACTTAGGGTTTTCCTTTCCTTTCTTGGTGTTTCTGATTATGGGGGTTACACTCCTTTTCTTGGTAATCCGGAAACCTCGGGGCTTCCTTCGGGTGCTAGGGGGTTTACCTAGACTTTAGGGGGCTTAAGGGGAGCTAGAGAGAGGTTCTAGAGAGAGAAAGTGAAGTTGGGAAGGTGTGAAGAATGAGGGAACCTGACACCTTTATTTATAGGGTGAAATCCTACTCTTAACATAGAGTAGGAGTTCCTACTCATCGTATCCATGGCCAGGTGTCACCATCTGGTGGCTTGCCTTGGGGAGAAAGCCTTGGCCCATATTCAACCACGTCACCCGATTTCACACAGCACCCTGCCGACTTCTAAACCCCGTAACTTTTGTATACGAGCTCCGTTTTCGATTTTCTTTATATCCACGCGTAGATAAAAATAATATCTACAACTTTCATTTAGACTATGTCAGCTATTTCTAGACTGGTCTTAAATTTAACTGTAGGAGGAGATTATATTGTTAAATGTCCGCGTAAAATTCATAAATTCTACATAAGGACTCCATTTTCGTTTGTCTTTTTGTTGTTGAGTTCCTATTAATGAGATATTAAACTCTCATTCAGGTTGCATAGGAAAAAATCCGCTCGAACTAAACTTCGAGTTTCGGGTCGTGCACTGCTATATCAAATCTTAGAAAATTCATAACTTGTCAAATCTTAGAAAATTCATAACTTCCTCATACAAAGTCAGATTTGGGCGTTCTTTTTTTGTATGTTCTCGATTTAACGTATACTACAACTTTTTTTTAAATCACTAAGGCTAAAAAGTTCTCTATCATAAATTCACTATTTACGTCTCTTAGTGTCGTGTCGGTTTTGCTGTAAAACTTCGACGGGCCATAACTTCTTCGTTATAACTCGGATTTCGGCGTTCTTTATATGTACGAAACCCTTGTAACATATACTAAAACTTGGTTAATACTAATCCTTCTAAATAATATTCAATTAAAAACTTATTTTTGAGGCTCATTGTCACTAAATTGACTAGCCCGGATCTCCGGGCGTTACATAGAGCATCTCGAATGGGTGATTTTTTAAAATCTTATTACTATTGAATTTTCTAGGGGTGGAATTAGTAGGTAAGAATTCATATTTTCAACTAAACCGTGTACCGTACCAATTATAGTTGGTATAAAAAAATTTATACCACTACAATACTAAGTATAATTGGCACCAACTTGTTTTGCTACTTATAAGTTCGGTTGGTAAATTTTGGTAATGATATATACCAACATGTATGGGGAGCTTTATGAATGATGATTTTCGTGTTCGTAAGCATTGTGAAACTTTAATGGGGGTTTTGTGAATAAGAGTTTTCTAATAGTTGAGATTGAAAATTCGATCCAAAATGATTTTATTAATTTCTATCATGAGTTTATATTTTCAAGCGGTGGAGGAATATTGGACATGCCAATAGAAGTTTAAAATGTTAAATTTTAGTAATTCAATAAATGCTAATATCAAAGATCGTAAATCATAAGCACCGAACACACTAAAATTTTAAATATACAATATACAATACAATATATATATATATATATATATATATATATATATATATATATATATATATATTGTATATTTTTATGTCTGTATGTGTGTAATTGGTAGGTATGGTACTACCGTGGTATTAAAATCTTTGTACCACTACCATACCATGATTTTGGAATTGGTATGGTATTACCAGCCAAGCATGTTGGTTACCAAACATATTGGTTAGCAATATTCTTGGTTCGGTTTGTAACATGGTGGTTGGTTCTCCATGTTACATATTTGTCAGCGCTACTTTTTTTGTTAACCACTTAACATTATTGAAGTAAATAGTTTTTTGCTTTTTTATTTTGATCGCTCAGTATATATTGAGTGATTAATATACTATCATATATTGTACATTTTACCCCTAATATATTAAACATATTTCATTTTATAATTATATATATATATATATATATATATATATATATATATATATATATATATATATATATATATATATATACTGTTTTTATTTTATTTTTATAACTAAGACAATATATAAATAAAGACTTGATATAGTTGTATTTTATATTTTCATATTAAGATGTGATTTGTATTTAAAAATGACTAATTAAATGAAAGGTTTGATAAAACATTTTAGATAGATAATGATAGATTAGTTAAATTTATATAATAATAAAAAAGCTATTAGAATAAGTTTAACCATTTGAGAAGTCATTTAGTTAGTGGTCAAAATTAATAATATAATGAGAGGACAATAACTTTAAACTATAACAAACAACTTGGGTTGCGGTGACTTGGTAAGGCATGTAGAATATATGGTGGATAACCTATTAACCCATGTTCAGATCCGGGCACCACTCATCCCTTGTGGCCTTGGAGGTTCGCCTGCAGTGACTCCAGGGCATGAGACAAAGCTTCATGTTTGCAGCGGGGGATTAGTCGGTGTGCGAAAGTTGACCTAGAAACCCTCGTTAGGGAAGTTCCCTTTCCAAAAAAAACTTTAAACTATAACATAGGTTAAGCACTAGAGATGTTCTAAGCTAGTTTACAAGTTATTATAAGCTACTTTGTAATCCCATCAATAGTATAATAAACTCATAAAATAAGCTAAGTTATGTGCTCCAAACACAATCTTAAATTAATTTATTAAAAATACCAAGCGAAAATTTACTCGACCATATTATATATATAATCACAAAGACCCCTTAAAAGTTGTATTTTTAAGCCAAATGAGTGCACTACAACATGGAAAATATCATATTGTTATTTTTAGGTAAAGAACAATGATAAAGGAAAAACAGATCTAAGAAATATGAGAAATCAGAAATGATATCAAAGCACACATAGCATAGGGATTTATGTGGTTTGTACTATCTTACGATAGGCTACATCCACTGTCGATCCAGAGAGAGAGAGAGAGAGAGAGAGAGAGAGAGAGATTTTATTTCACACACGCTTTTTATGCTACAATGTTACACATATGAATATTCATAAGTATATAAACAACAAGATTTGACCTAAACATCTAAAAGACCAACCTCAACTGAAAAAAAAACAAAAAAGCCCTAGAAAAGAAATTGGCCCACCCAAAAAACCTTTCAGTCTTTAAAATTCCATTTTTGATGATAAGTATCCATATCTAACAATCTCCCACTTGGAGGCTTGATCATCATTCAACTGCCAACCAAGTCTGTATCTTCTGTAACACTCGTATTTCTTTATTTCTCTCTTTCTTTCTCTCTCTCTCTCTCTCTCTATATATATATATATATATATATATATATATATATATATATATATATATATATATTCCGTGCCCCCTCCTCAAGTTTCTGGAAGCCCAGTTGAAGCCATGTACAGCTTCAATATATCAGTTTGTACCACCTTAGTAAACATATCAGTTGGATTCTTCGTACTAAGGACTTTCTTCAAATTTAGTATACCATCAGTTATCATTTCTCATATGAAATGATATCGCATCTTTATATGTTTCGTTCAGCTGTGAAACACTGGATTTTTCTTGAGATGTATTGCACTTATAGTGGAGAACACAGTCTACTTGTTTTATTCCCAGTTCTGACAAAATTTTCTTCAACCATATCAACTTTTTGCTTGCTTCGACAATTGTTATATATCCTACCTTCGTAGTTGAAAGGGAAACACTTTTCTAAAGTATGGACATCTAACTTACAGAGTACATCCGATAGTGAAAACATATCCAATAGTTCTTTTTCTGGAATCCACACATCCCCATAAATCAGCATCAGTGAATCCTTCTAAAACAACTTTATTTCTGATGAAACATAAAGCAACTTCATAAGTACCTTTCAAGTAACATAGCAGCCACTTGACCCATTCTCAATGCTCTTTACCCGGATTTGACATAAATCTGCTCACAACTCCCACTACATGTGCAATGTCCAGTCTGGTGCACACCATAGCATACATCAAGTTGCCAACTACTGATGCATACAGGATTTTGGCCATTTCATCTCTGTATTCATCCATCTTTGGGGACTATATCTTGGAAAGTTTTATCTGACTTCCCAAAGGTGGACTTCTTGGTTTTGCATCAGTCATTTTGAACTTCTCTAGAATCTTTCAGATATACTTCTGTTGTGAAAGCTTCATAGTTCCAACAACTTTGTCTCTGACTATGCTCATCCCAAGAATTTGTTTGGCAGCTCCCAAGTCCTTCATCTCGAACTCTCTAGAGATTTGTTGCTTTAGTTTGTTGATTTACTATATGTCTAATCTAGAAACCAACATATCATCAACATATAATAAAAGAATAACATCAATGGTCCATCTCACATCTCTTGTACCTATTTTCTGCATGAAGCTGTCGAATTTTAAATACCACTGCCTTGGGGCTTGTTTCAGTCCATATAAACTCTTTTTTAGTTTACACACCAGATTCTCCTTACCTTTCACCAGGAAACCTTCTGGTTGGGACATGTAAATATCTTCCTCAAGTTCACCATGTAAATTTTCAGCAGCCACAATACTCAAGACTAGTAGAATAGTATTCATCTTCACAACTAGCGAGAAGATTTCATTATAGTCAACCCCCTCATTTGGTTGGAAACCCTTTACAACTAATCTGACTTTATACCTCTTGTTGTCGTCAGCTTCATCCTTGATTCTGAACACCCATTTATTTTGCAAAGCTCTCTTTCTGGCTGGTAATTTTACCAACGACCAAGTATGGTTCTTTTCAAGTGAATCCAACTCCTCCTTCATGACTTTCTTCCATTTTATAGAGTCTTTTAGTTTCATCACCTCTAAATGAGACTCCGACTCTCCATTCTGTCAGTAACAGGTAATTAACTGATGGATAATCTTTGCTACTAGGTCTCCGATCTCTGGTCGCTCTTCTGAGATTAGGAGTTTGGACACCTATCTGGTTTGGGTCTTCATTTTTTGATTGATCTGGGATTTCAGTTTCTGATTCTTTATCTTCTTCAGAACTCCCACTGAGCCTTCACCTGTTGTAGGTTGAAAAACATCAACATCTATCAGTTCCAGAAACAGCGCCTTTTGGCTTTGTTTTATTTTGCTTGGAGCTATAGCTTGATCATCTTTATAGAGGTCATCTTAATTAAAAGTGACATCTCTACTCCTGGTCACTTTCTGTTGGATTAGTGTCTAAGCCCATAACTATTTTGGTATGTACTTGACCCGATGGTGCATGGTCCTTTTGGGTTGCCTTCACCAAAGCAACTTGATTGGAGAAATATATAGAGAGAGAGGATAATATGATTTATTAATATGTTATAAGAGTAATATACTAAAGGAGAAATCATATTTTTTTAATTAATATTGGTTAATAATTAATTAGGAATTAATTTTGTGATCAAGTGTAATTAATTAAACTAGAGGGGCTGATTTGTAATTATGTGATAGTTACAAAATAAGGTAAGGATTATCTTATTATTAGGTTGGACGAATTTAAGGTGATAAGGCCTTAGAATTCGACTATGATAAGGATTCAAGGATTATCTTATGGGTTGTTTTGTGGATAAGCAACTAGATAAGGATAATGACTGAAACCCTATCTCTACACCTATATAAAGACCCTAAGGCTCATGAATTCGTGGATCTCTTCCCAAGAAGTCCTAAGGATGAATTCTAACCTCTCTCCTCTCTCTTTATACCTTCTCCATTTGCTCTTGGTGTTTGTAAGCCATTAGAGGAGTGACACTTGTGACTCTAAGCATTCCAAAGTCAAATCAAGGAGATTTGGGATTGTTATTGCTACATAAAAATCAAGGTAATATCTTCAACCTAATTATATGTTAATATCGATTTCTATATACTAGAATTAGGGTTTATAGTCTTGGATTCAAAGCATGTACAATAGAGAAACCTAGATCCAAGCATTAGGGTTTGTATGAGCACATAGGATGTCTTATGACCAAAACCCATCAGTGGTATCAGAGCCTAGGATGGTTTCAATTGTATTGATGCATTGTATATCTAAAAGATTTGATTTTTTGGTGTTCTGGAGGCTGGACTCGCCGAGTCCATAGCTGAACTCGCCGAGTCCAGGGTGACTCGACGAGTCCAGGCCTGACTCGACGAGTCAACTCGTCAGATAATGCTTATCTCGGGATTTCTTGCTGTTTTTGCATATGGATAGTTACCTTATCATGTTAGATCAATATTAATCCGATTATATGATATATTTGACTATATTTTTGATCTAATTGAAGATATTTATCAATTAATAAGATAATTGTTTCCTTATAAGATAATTGATTAATTATTTTGAGTAAATTGATAAATTGTTTTGCAAGAAATCATTAAACAAATCAAATATGGATAATTATGTAATTAAATGTTAGTTTAGATTATTTGTTATTTGATCCTTGTTGTTATGAAAACTTTCATATTTTCCCCTTTAGGTTTTATAGTTTAAATTTGAACCCAAAAGTTTTGAAGTTTTGAAATTTAAATAGTTAAAACCCTAATGTTTTGAAAAAGGTTTCAAAACTTGCCTTCAAGGTTTGGAATTTAAAAGTTGATTAAAAGTTAATTAGGAATGTTAAATTCTAAAACCCTAGTAATGTTTTGAAAAGTTCAAATACACCCTTATGGTTTTATTAATTAATTAAGGAGTATAATTAAAAGAGATTTAATAAATCCATAAAAGTTTAGGTTAACCATTTAATTGAATTAAAAGTGTAATTGTTAAAGTTAACCACATAGTATTTTAAAAGTATAAAATGCACCCTATACTATATATAACATTAAAAGTCTAACATTATATATACGTATGAGTAAAAGTCAGTCTTACCGTTAGTAGGCCTCATTCACGAAGCTGGTCTATAAGGGGTGTTTAAGGAAATTGCCTATAAAATGGCGATTGAATGGGTATCCACTCTTACCCACCGCACTCTTGACTAGTGGAGGGTCGTTAGCCGAACGGGTAGGATAGGATGAAACCTTCCATTATAAGTATAATGAAATACAAAGTAACTAAATGTTTTTCTAATTCCCAATCTTAGTTACTTAGGCAAAAGTGAATTGATGCAATTCCATGAAATTACACTTTGTGCCCTTGCGAAGACGTTAGTGGAACGTGTGTGGTTTACTGGCACACTAAATGGTTCTAAGCAAAGGTACCAAAGGGTGACTCAATGTTTGTCAGAGTTCGGTGGAGCGTGTGTGGTTTACCGGCACATCGAATAGGTGATTGTAACATGTGAGGGCACCATGTAAGTTTGCATGGTTATTCACACCCGCTTTGTGATCCTCGGCATCCCAGTCACAAACAAGAGGGGCATATCGAGATTTAAACATGCCATTGAAATGTCCAATGAATCTCAAAGGATCTAGGAGTTTTCATAGATTTAAAACTTAAATTTCTTTTTCGTTTTTCATGGTGGAAATTAGTGAATCGTCATTCACTTACCTTCAAATATTCTGCAACTAGATTACGGCATCCCTCTTCTAGGTTGTAGCGTATTGTGTTGGGTCCTAGCCTTAGTATCTCATTTGGGTGATTTACTAAGGACTCAATCAATCAACTAACTTGAATTTCGTTTTCTCCCGTTTTGTAGATGTCAAAGTTCGACAACTATGGTCTTCCCAAATCCCGTGGAACAAGCATTCCACATGAAGATGATATTCCACAATTCGATCGAGGAACAAGAAATCATGCTTCACTTCCTCCTCCTCCTCCAATTATTTCCCTAACCCACAAGATTGTAAAATTGAAAGGTTCGATATCACTCAAGCCCTTTTGTCAAGTAAACATAAAGAAGGAAAGTCGGTGTGTCCACACGTCTTAGGGATGAAGTCACACATCGATAGGTTAAGAATGATGGGATCCGTTGTCGGTAAAGAGATGGTTGTTGATTGGGTTCTTCAGTCACTTCCTAACTCGTATAGTGAGTTCGTAAGAGAGTACTATATGATAAACCACAATGTGACCCTTATGGATCTCACCTATATGCTTATTGTTGTTGAATCAGCAATGGTTTGGCGCGATAGAAAAGCAAAGTTGATTGGTGAATCTGCCTTCAAGACCTCTATGGATATAGACAATGGCAATGAAAGACATGCAATGATCGAAAAGTTTGCTCATAAGAGAAAGGCGATGTCTGAAGTAGTTCCATGTGTTGTTCCAAAAGAGTCAATTTGCTTTTATTACCAAGAGAAGGGGCATTGGAGACGAAGTTGCCCTATTTACCTAAGAGATCTAAGAGATGGGAGAGTCAAAAGTATGACTACGCTTCAGGTAAAATCCACTATCTAACTCCGTTAAGTTCCTATTCATTGATTTTAATACATGATGTGATAAGACTGCATTTGAATGTTTTGAAGGATCGGTGAAAAGAAAGGAAGCTTGATAAGAGAGCAAGATGAATCTAATCACAAGAGATGGATCTTGATCGCATGGACTTGAAGATTGGATTTTGAGCTTAGATAGTTATGATAGAGTTGTTATAAATTTTCCTTTTACATAGTTTTCAATAGATTATGCATTGTAAGGACAAATATTTTTCCGTTGTTTTTATAAATAAAATATATTTTGACTTATTTATTTATTTACTTCCTTGCAATGAAACCGTTATGAAAATTGATGTTTGCATATTTCTACAACGAATGGATATGATTCTTAGTTATGTTATTTATGGAAATGTCAAGAATTTACCAAATAGGGAGAGTTTCTCATCGCCCAAAGTTTCAATTGGACTGAAATTTGGAATCACGCAACTTGGTTGCATGATGAATGAGAAATTTCATATTTGGAAATTAGATAAATTCGTTGACAAAGTGTCAAGTGAAGGACTAGGAGATCGAGTACACAAAGTTGTGTGTTGATCAAGTTCACCATAAGAGTAATAAAGATATTCGTCATGATTTACTAAAGGCTTAGTAAATATGATTACACTTACAAGATTAAGTGTAATTTTGAATTGATTAAAGGGTTTAGATCAATAGTAGAACGAATAAGAAGAATCAATTAGGCAGAAAGATAAAAGTTTCTCCATTCTAAGAAGAAGGGAGAGTAGATTTTATGCTTTATAATGGGTCTTAATGATTAAGAACCATATCTCAATTGATCCTCTAAGTAAGTCTTAGTACAATTATATGTTTAAGAAGAGGAATCAAGGATTGAAGAAATGGTTAAATCAAGAAGTCTATAATACTTCGTTCAAATAACAAGTCTTAAAGTTAAGATTGTGACAATGAGTAAAAAGTATTAAAGGTTTATAACATTCATCAAATGTGGAGAGTTGTGATGTCTTGGATAAGACAAAGACCAACTAGGACCAATTTATGAAGTGTTTTGATAAAAGCTACACTAACTCTTGAATATTTGGTTGTCAACAAATGTTTATTAACAAGAGAATCTTATATGTCAAGGAGTCAGTGGGAGTCTTAATGGTCTTGAAAGGGTTCAAGAACAAATCAAATAAACCTTATCGATCATCACTAGCACACGAGTTGAGGTTTACAACCTATCGTGTTGACATTATTTTGTTTCTATGTTGTTTCCAATTGAGTTAATTATGCATGTGAGTTCTATGAGTTCTCATTTTGAACACATAAAAGGCAAGGCACCTTGATCAATGAAAGGTACATTGATAGGAAAGGTGAGTTGCTTAACTACTTGGAAGACGTGGTGGGCAACTGTGCTACCATAAGGCAAGAAATCAAGATTAAGAAAGTTCGGTCCATATGAGTTTGAATTTGTCGTAAACTTTGGTTTTAACAAATTCACATGGATAGGAACAAATACACCGTTCGAATCTAAGTGTCATAAGATTTCCTCCTTCATGAAAATGATTGTGAGGAAATGCTTTCACTAAGAAAGATTTTAAAAAGATAGTGATTGTAAAATTGCATTCTCGAATTCGATCATGGTTACGGTATCCCTTTCCATAATTTGAATTGTGAGGTTTGGCAATTAGTCTTAATTGTTAAGACACACATATGCACTATCTAAGGCAAAAGTGTATGAGTTTAAGAAACCTTGATAAAAGATTATCAAAGCACTAAGTATTAGAAACATGGACTTAAGAAATTCAATAGGTATTGTCTTTCTGAAAGTTAAGATGTTTATGAATACATGTCAAAGCTAGTGGGAGCATAAGTGTTATGTTTTATAGTAATCATCATAATAGTGGGAGCATAAATGTTATGAGTGTATGATTATTATGGAAAGTTTTGCAAGTTGGCAATATTAATTATAGAAAACAAGAGTTATACCTTGCAAAGTCGTAACGGTTGTATAGTTGTTTTGCTATAATTAAGGGAGAGAATATTATGCTTCATTTCAAATCTAAAGGATTAGGTTGAGAAATGTTAATAAATTTAGTCAAAGGTACATAGTGTGTTCTTAAAATTTCGATTATGATTACGGAATTCCTTTTCACAATTCGAATTTTGAGAACATAGCAAATAAAACATTGTGTATCGTGTCCCATACGCTTCGGGTATAGGATCGATTGCAAATGCTTTAATGTTTGATCATTCTAAAATTTTCCAAATGTCTAGCGCATTTAGAGGAAAAAGGGACTAGAATTAGTTTTGACTAAAATAATTAAACAACTATCAAAGGACAATCCAAAGTTCGACGAGGATTGGTCGCTTGTGAGTAGTTGGAAGTACAGTATTGGAAGATATGGAAATGTTCTCATATTGGATGGACCATATCGACATCATTACGAATAGATAAGATTCTATTAAGAATGAGTTGTCATATGGAAAATATGGAAGCGTGTCCATATTGGGAATTGAATATTAAAAAAATCTATGACTAGATTAGAAACTTTTATGCAAAAGGATGTTCAAAGGAATGTATTTTGAGAGAGAGACATCATATCTAAGGAATTGTCTTGTAACAATCTCCGATAGAGGACTTTGTAATATCATTGGCAATAGTCTTTATGACTTTGGTGCAGTGACATTACGAAAGGTTCGTTGCGTAAAGTGTTAGAATCTAGCATATTCTATAAGTAGCAAGAATTTGATATTCTTACACTTATGAAAAAGGATTTGGAGTTGTGAAATGAGAATGGTTGGAAATGTATTCAATTTGACCTATTTCACAAAATAAAAACCATAGGTAAACATTGTGTGCATGCTAGGAGCATGGGACAAGTGTAATAATTCAAGTAAGAAGTTGATTACCCGAAACGACAAATAATGAGTAATCGATATGGTGATAAATAAAACGTGTTTTATTTATGCTCAAAGGGTTGAGGCCATATGGGATTAGTATTATTCTTGTGTTTCACTTTGCATGTTTTGACTTCCAGAATAATTGAGTTTATTAAGAATAATCGAATTATTCGAGCGGGGCACAGTCGTTCATATGTTGGAAGTAGATATGAATGAAGACTATCGTGAATTGGTGTGTGGATTGTCTAAAAGAGTATTAGACATAAGCAAATGTTTGCTACAACGTTCATGAGTGCTTACGAATATGATTTGAGCATTGGATTAAACCCACGCTCACTTGGATCACTCCATGAATTGTATCACGAGTGATTGGTGAGACGATAACATCTTATATTCTTGAAACCGAGATGTGTGAGTTGTATCTTGCTAATCGGTTGCACATTAATAATATGTAAACGCACTAGTAATTTGGTGTTATAAAACATATTGTTGTGTGTGATTTGGTTAGTGAGTGCAAGCAATCATTGTATCAAATTTTATCCGTTCCTTTTATCCAAGGTAGGATAAAAGCGATATCTTTTGGGCCCCTCGATGGTTTAGTGATGACAAACGTAAATGCTCGGCTGGGCTAGGGCTAATTTGATTTTTTCAATTAGTCAGTCGTCATAAATCGGGAATCGAGAAATAGTACAAAGAGAATGATTAGAAACTATGTCTCATACGATATCTAGAATGGAGGAATATATGATCCATTATCTTAAGGACACGCGTATCTGATAGGATCAGAGTTGACAGCGGCTTTGGAAAGTTACGATTGCAGATCAGGATCTGAAGTCATACGCAGAATAGTTATTAGACTTATCCAAGTGGGAGACTGTTGGATTAGTGTCTAAGCCCATAACTATTTTGGTATGTACTTGACCCGATGGTGCATGGTCCTTTTGGGTTGCCTTCACCAAAGGAACTTGATTGGAGAAATATATAGAGAGAGAGGATAATATGATTTATTAATATGTTATAAGAGTAATATATTAAAGGAGAAATCATATTTTTTTAATTAATATTGGTCAATAATTAATTAGGAATTAATTTTGTGATCAAGTGTAATTAATTAAACTAGAGGGGCTGATTTGTAATTATGTGATAGTTACAAAATAAGGTAAGGATTATCTTATTATTAGGTTGGACGAATTTAAGGTGATAAGGCCTTAGAATTCGACTATGATAAGGATTCAAGGATTATCTTATGGGTTGTTTTGTGGATAAGCAACTAGATAAGGATAATGACTGAAACCCTATCTCTACACCTATATAAAGACCCTAAGGCTCATGAATTCGTGGATCTCTTCCCAAGAAGTCCTAAGGATGAATTCTAACCTCTCTCCTCTCTCTTTATACCTTCTCCATTTGCTCTTGGTGTTTGTAAGCCATTAGAGGAGTGACACTTGTGACTCTAAGCATTCCAAAGTCAAATCAAGGAGATTTGGGATTGTTATTGCTACATAACAATCAAGGTAATATCTTCAACCTAATTATATGTTAATATCGATCTCTATATACTAGAATTAGGGTTTATAGTCTTGGATTCAAAGCATGTACAATAGAGAAACCTAGATCCAAGCATTAGGGTTTGTATGAGCACATAGGATGTCTTATGACCAAAACCCATCACTTTCATGGTTTGGTTATCCCAACATTTATAGCTTGTACCCGATAAAGATACACTTCTTAGATTTGGCTTCAAGTTCGTCTTTCTCTGCATCTTTAACCTTGACATAAGCATTACAACCAAATATTTTAAGGTGAGAGAGAGATACTTCATTTTTCTATCATTCCTATTTTGAAATTTTAAACCCAATGGGGACTGAGCATCCGCGATTTATAAGGTAAGCATCTGTGCTCACTGCGTATGCCGAGAACATTTTTTGCAACCCTACATGTAACCTCATGCTCCTAGCTCTCTCGTTTAATGTTATGTTGCATATGTTGTGTCCCAGGTCGGATCTTCCGATCACGCAGAGGGGACATCATATGAGTAACAGATAGGAATAGTTTCATAGATAAGAAGGTGTGTAGAAATAGAGTTTCATATGTTGCATTCCATGTCGGATCTTCCGATCACGCAGAGGAAGCAACATATGAATGACAGAGAGAAAGCAAGAAAACAATTTCCTATAGACCTACTTTATCAGAACCCCCCAGTCGCCCTTTCAGAACCAGAATTAAGGACATAAGTCCGTACATCATGGAAAATTTAAACCACCGTTCTAGATGCGTATTAATTTAGTGTATCTTGTAGGTTCCTATGTTTATCTCACTGCTCAATCTACCTGAGCGTCATATGGTCAGTCCAAACAATCCTATCTAAATCCACACTTTCAAATCCTTCACACGTACCAGCATATTGATAACAGAGTCTAGACAATTCAGATTTAGTCCTTTACACATGTTTTAGACTGCTCGTTATCACTTTCTTGATATCACTTCCCAATAATAACTACTAACGATAAACTATTAAGAAAATGAAAATTTGTCTTTAAAATGAATCAGAGTAAGATAAACTTAGGAGTATAGAGAAGAAAACGCAAACCGTAATTCACCAATTGAATTTGCATCCAGAAGGTCTGAGAACAGCACGCATAATCTCAGAACATATCTGAAAATTCTTCATGTGATTAAGCACTAACCCCATTTGTGATCTCTTCCTTTCATCCTATCCTGCAAAATGACACATACTCTCAAACAAAGGTCTAAATGTTGTACAATTGAGAGATGTCCCCTATCATGTGCCTGGAACAACCACTATTAACAAATCGAAGTCTGATGATATGCCTCTATAGTTGCTCTGACACAGAGCAGGATCAGTTGGTCTTTGGAACCCATTCCATTTTGAAACTAGGTCGACCTTTGTCATCATTGCAGGGTACTTTCTCCCATGACATATCCTGTTTATCACAAACAGAAGATGTAGAAATATTAGAACCGTTAGAAGATTTGGGAGAGTGAGCCTTCGGAACCCATTTGTAGTTGGGATTAATCCATTTCTTTTTCGATCTGAAGGGTGGCTCAACACTTGCTTTTGAACTTGAAGTCGACCGTTGAGATGACTTTGATTTTGGCTTCACGGGAGCATCTTTTGGATTGGACTTCTTGGCCAGCATACCCTTCTTGACCTTGGGATTTTATTTCTTGGTCTTAGGAGTTGAATTCTTGTCCTTGTGAGTATTCCATTCGCCATTACGCGATTGTGACCTCGAATGATTTCTTTTGTAGAATCTCCCACCCTGCGCGTTCTGTCAGCCTTGTGCGTAGTAAGGAACGTATGCGCGATTTGGACAATTTCGGGCAATGTGTCCAGGTGTTCCACAGTGAAAGCATGCCTTTTTCTTCACTGGAAAGTTGTTTCTTCCTGCCCCTGGTGGCGTATCCTTGCCTTGTCCCTTATTGTTCCCACAAGCACAACTACAACAGGCACTTTGTTTCACTGAAATTGGTGGCCTGTATTTCTTAACAGCAGGTTGATCAGAAGCATCTGAGTTCAAAGCCATAGATTCAGAGCTCAAGGAGATGTTGGTATGTTCAATGGTTTTCTCCTTGTTCTCATCATTTGCTACTTTACCTCCTGACACAAATCCAACTGGTTTGTCATATTGAAGATGTGTTTCCCTGTCAATTTCTTCATGTGTCATAGGGATGGATGTGTAGTTATGATTGAATGGTGGAGGAACACTATCATACCCTAGACCTTTTTGCTGGTTATTTTTAAATTGCAGACAATGGTTTATCATGTTTGCAACTACTTCGTTTGACACATCTAATTTTTTAAAATCAAAATTTGCAATTTCAAATTTGCTTTTTAATGTGTCAAGCTCAGCAGTTAATTCAGCAAGTTGTCTCTTAACATAGTCATAATTTTCACATTTGTTGCTAGAGTCTTCCTGAAGCCTCCTAAAGTCTTTGGTTTTTACTTCTAATTCAGCCTTTAGGCTTTTCTGTCCTTTCCTGAGTTGATATCCTACGTATTTTAGGTCCTCGACTTCCCTTTTTAGCAAATCATTGTGTTCACGAAGAAGTTTAATCGTAGCTTCACATGATTGAGAGCATAAAACTTCATTGACCGGGATGTTTGCAGAACTTATTGTTTTTCCACACTTCAAAGCGTCAAGTTCTTCGGTTACAGCAGCAAGACTAAGACAATTGAGATCTTTTGTCTTCTTGATGACAACCACGTTCATATGCCACGATTTCGGAAGTGAATTCAGCAGCTTTTTGTTTATCTTAGATTTAGTTAAGAAGATCCCAACTATATTCATCTCAGTAGTAAGTGAAGTAAATCGTTGCAACTAAGCTTCCAGGGTTTCTCCAGGGATATAGTTAAACATGTTGAATTTTTGTCTTAACATATCCTGACTCTCTTTCATGTCTTCATTTCCCTCGTAGACCTCAAAAGCCATTAAAAGCACAACTAGAAGCCAAAATCAAACTTAAAGTCAAACCCTTTAACTAGAAACCTCAAAAGTCAACCTTAAAAGTCAAATTTAAAAAGTCAAACTCAAAAGTCAAACTTGAAAAGTTAAACTTAAAAGTCAAACCAAAAAACTAAATTTGAAAATTTAAAAGTTAAATGAAAAAGTCAAAGTTTAAATCAAAGGTCAAAATTTAAAAGTCAAAGTCAAAATTTTAAGTAAAAAGTCAAAAATAAAAGTCAAAAATTAAAAACTATAATTTTTGGGAGAAAAAGTAATTTAAAAATAAAAGAAATTGAATTTTTGGGGTTAAAAGTGTCAAAAATCGAAAAAAGAACCGAGAAAACGAGACTTTAAGAATAAAAAACGGGAATTACGGAACAACACGGATGCTAGAGGAGTTGGTAAGGCGCTGAGTTGATTTCCCAAAGGTCACAGGTTCGATCCTTGGCAACTCCAAAATCGAATTCTATTTTTGCTGATGCTGCGTGCGAGGATGTTGCTTGCGAAGACTGCCCCTGACCGAGACCGAAGCGAAGACTGAGAACGAGGTGCAAAGCCGACCAGAAACTCCAAGTCGAACACGTGCGAGTTTGGCCACAAACCGAGTCGTACACGTGCGATGCTAGCCGTAAACTCCGGCAGTAAACTCTCCGGGCCGTAAACTTCGGATGTAAACTCTTCGCATATTGTACCTTCCTCACACCCCTTACCCTATATATATACATGAGAAACATGGGCCGTAAATGGATTTACGGTCGTAAACCTATTTGCGGCCGTAAACACCCCCTCGCCGTAAACCTGACCGTAAACTCATAAAAATTACAGAAAAATACAATTGCCTAGAAAAGCAAAATATAAACCATAATCTTGACCCAACAGTTTCACTCAAGGCCTTGGATCCAACATTTACTCTTCCTTATGCATCTTTTGGAGGTATAAAGCTCCAATCTTGATGAGTATTCCTCTAGGTCTTGTTCTAGCTTAAAAGTTACACCTTTTGTCCGAAATCTTGATCCTTGTGAGTATGGAATACTCTAGGACCTTTTAGTTGTCCTTTCAGGTGTTTTAGGGTGTGATAAGTCATAAAACGTGATCTTGTGCATTAGTTTCCTTCCATGCATGATATTGGTTGTATTATGGAGTCAATAAGCTAGGTTTTTTTGATGTTGAGGTCTTGATAGCCATGAAAGACCAAAAAGTTGGAAGCTTTATGGTTAAGAACATCATTTGAGGGCTAGATATGCATTTTAGACGAAAGAGCTTAAGGATTAAGCTCTTAATGGGAAGAAAGGTTGGCAGTCGCGTACGTTGGGTGTACCAAAGGGTACGTTGTGCGTATGTGGTCAGTCCCTCGACTCCTTGTCAACCACATAGTACGCTCCGCGTACTCAACGAGTTCACTCGGTTGAATTTGACTTTGACTAAGTTTGACCTAGGGGTATTTGGGTATTTGGAGTTGTAGTCTGGGTTTTGGTCACTATTATTTGTAAAGGTGACCGGTACAGTTGGTTTTTGGTGTAGCATATTGTTCAGCATTTTCATCCGTCTGTAAGGTGCATCTCGTCACTATATCCATGGGTCGAAGGCACAAATATCAGTCCATTATTCAGTTATATAGAATGCTAACTGTTATGTGATATATTTGTATGTGTGATCAGGTTGAAATACACCTAGGGCGGAGCCCACTATTGTACGATCGGGTTGAAATACACCCCAGGGCGGGGTGCACTATAGGATGTTCGGGTTAAAATACACCCAGGGCGGGGACCATATTTGTTTGTTTGGGTTGGAATATACCCCAGGGCTAGGCCCATTTGTGGTGTCTGGTATGTGGTAATTTGGGGAACTCACTAAGCTTTTTGGTTACATATTATGTTTATGGTTTCAAGTACTTCCGATTTGAAAAGGAAGGGCCCGGTGTGATGACACACCATCTTCCCTTCATGATTTTCCGCATATTGAATAATTGTACTCTGATGTTTTGATATTATACTTGGTGATGGTTTTTGAAACATGTAGATAATGAAATTGTGGGTCTTTTAAATGAAAAAAAAAAATTATCACTTTTTTTGGGCTGTTACATAGAGAAATTGAAAATCACAAACCAGAACTTGAAAAATACAGAATTTGAGTATCTAGAAACCAAAAATGAGAGAAATTGAGATATGTATTCAGTTATAGACTGTAATTAGAGATAACTAAGAAATTAGGAGTAGAATGTTACGTATTATCGACTGAAAGTAAAAAATATTGATGTAAGTTCATACTTTTTTTTATTAGAGACCTAACGTGATTCGAAGCATCCAATCAACAGTAATATGTTTCAAAGCGCCAATAGACGTTTCAATTTTCTATGGGCACTTGGATTATTGATAGTTGTTTGGCACCTAAGTTTTCATTGCCCTACTTTCTCACATTTGAATTCATATCACAAGACATGTGCTACTTTTTTTTACCACATATACATAAGTGGACTTATTTTATGCCCCTAAAAATTTTCTGTCCTGGGCCTAAGCCCAAGTCGCCTAGGTATTGGGTAGGGCATTCTTTAACGCGAAAAATATCGTGTTACCCATAAACATTTTTTTTCTTGGTCCGCCACTAATTTTGGGAATGATTCACAACGAGCTTTTAATAGCATTAACATTTTAGCTTACAAGAAGAATAACAATAATTAAAAAGAAAAATTGTTCTAAACTATGAGTTTAATTAAATCAAAGTTTTTTTTATAGCTATTGAATATTTGTTAGACGAGTTATCACCACTCAATACCATTGAAAAATATAGTTTTTTTTAATTGACCCTTAATATATATTCAACGTCAATATAGTCTTTGTTTTTGTAAATCTAATCCTATCTTTTTTTACTCATATTTTATTTCACCATTTAATTATACTTTAGCTTTGAATATTTTTAATTTTTTCCTAATTAATTTTTTCTAATAAATATTCAATGAAATTTCAATATAAATTTTATAACACTTAAAATAATTTTAATGCTTATTGTATTTATATAACTATAATATAATAATTTTTTCATAATTGATGTATATAAATAAAAACTGGATATAGTATATAATAACTTTTTCATATTTTATGTATATAATAAAAACTTGATATAGTTGTATTTATATTTTTATATTAAAATATGATTTGTGTTTATAAATAGTTAATTAAATAAGAACGTTTTACATATTGTTTATAGATAATGATAAAATAATTAAATTTATAAATAAATAAAAATCTATTTGAAAATATTAACCATTTATAATAATAATTTTAAGTTATATTATAATTCAACCAAGATATTTTTATAGCTTTAGGTTAATCCAAAAACTATTTCAATAGTTGATAGCTTTTATAAATTTTTTTGTTTTTTGTTTTTATATTTAGTGTTATTTTATGGCTTTTTAAAAACTTACAAACTATTTTACCGAAGTTTTTGACACTAAAAACGGTCTTATAAAGAGTCGCCAATAAAGACTTAATTTCGTTTCTATGTAATAATTTGGTCCTCCATTGTTCTGATATTGTCTCATTATTCTAAGCTATATAGGAAGTCCACTTCTGACGAGTCAAAACTTGTGCCCAGATTTTTATTAATAAAATTCCCTTTTATTGTTTAAAAAATATAATTTGACACAAGATATAATTGGAAAGAATCATTATATTACAAGTTTAATTATTTTATGATGATTGTGTTTCCAAACAACTCGCCACATGTCAATAGAAAATTAATTAGCACCTACTTTCAGTAGATAAATAATTGTTTCAAACCAATATCAATATATTCCAAGATAATCACTAATTCCATTACTAATTTTAATCTTTAAAACTGAAATGTTGATAAGGAGAAAAGAAATTAAATATCCGCTTATTTTTATTTTTTGTTTATGTTTCTATTCGTATGAAATCATAACAAATATTTTAAATCTTAAAATATTAATAATTTTATCAAAATATGATTTTTTTTTTTTTATCATTTTACATGGATAAGACGATAAGTAAGAAGAAAATATAAGATGATATTTAGTTTCTCGAATGAAAAATACAATGAGGTTTTCCGATTTTCTATGGTTGTTCAAAAATGTTAACTATATGCAAAATGAGTATTTTAAAATAAGCAATATATTGATTTTTTTTTTAAAATATAAGGATGAAAGATATACATGTCACGAGTTCATGGCAAGGTGGTTGGTGCACCACGTTCGTACACACCACTCTGGTGCCACGATTGTGGTCACTGACTGAGTCAGATCTAATTGAGTCAAGATCTGGCTGAATTAAATACAACCCTGAATCTAACCGAGTACGAGGAATATAAGATGAGTCATGACTGAGTCAGAGGTTACTAAATGTGATATCAAACATTTTGAATTTGACGGAGTCAAACCCAATAAGAGAAATATCAAACATGTTGGGTCAAGGAGGAGAAAAGGGCTTCTGAAATCGATAAGAACGTAGATCTTCATGAAATCCAGATTATATGGATAATCCTTTTAGGAACTGAACATCCTAATTTTCAAATACATTTTTCATTTAAAAAAAAGATTAAACATCCAAAATTCATCATTTGATAAATAACATAACATTCATATGTTTCAAAATCATAAAGCATAATGTCAAATCATACCCAAATCATAAAAAAATCATAAAGCATAATGTCAAATCATACCCAAATCATAAAAACCAATGAAATACTCAAAACAGTGTCGTGACATCAATAAGAGTGTACAATCACGTCAAACCCTTCCTTTTCTCACCTAAACAACCTGAAAACCATTTAACTTCAAAACCTAGGCACAAACTCTTCATGAATTCCCAAATATACCACATATTCCATTGTAACAACTATGCATACAATTATAGACTCACGATCGCTTTCGTGATAGCTGCTCACGACCATTTTCGCGATATCTATCCATGAAAATTTCCGCAACATAGGATCACGACCACTTTCGTGATATTTTTCCATGATTGTAACGTTCCTAAAACCATAGTAAAAAAAATTCATTTTTAAAAGAGATAAAAGACGTTTTCCATGAAACCAAGAACCATCATAATCACTCTTTCACAATATATTATAAAAATGAGAGTTTTAAAACATAACATCTCTTAAATCATGAAGACTACTAGATGATGTGTACAGTCACGCCTTCGCCTTATCCTGGTCCTCAAAAGTACCTGAAACATTTAAACAACAAATGTAATCCAATGCCCTAAAATACCTCACACAACAATACACATGCAATGCATGCACACAAGGCCTACAACACAAGGTTGGACCACCACCAGAGCCTACAACATCCAAGTCGGTCGTTCTCCTTGGGCCTATAGTATGAACTGGAACGCCTGGGAGTCATAGCCTACAATACACAGCAAGATCATCTCAACTCAACCACAATATGCCGACATATGCAAATAAACAATAAAAAGTAAACACATGTGATCATAACAAATCTACTTGTCTAATAGATCATTACAACATATCAGTATCCTAACATATAAAGGACACATACTGCAGTATAAATTATAGTGAGAAAACTCACCTCGATAATCAAACTAACTACACCGTAGCTCACAAGGTTAGGAAGCTAGTGATAAAACGTCTCATCACTTTAAACATACACATATAAAACCATAGTGAACAAATAAGGTAGTATCTATCCCACAAAGAGTCTTGGTTCACATGAATCTTACAAGACTAAGTCCGAACATAGTGGACCAAAAGTCAAACTGGTCAAAAACACAACGGTTAACCCTCAGTTGACCTACGCTTAGTGTGGCATACTGCTCTATGCTCGGTGTAACTCCCTGATGACAAAAAATCTTTTAAGCTCTTAATACAGAAAGTTAGCTCCTAAACTTTCACATTTGAACCCAATGAACTTCTTAATGGATAAAATCTCCAACTTTATCCATTCCCATGGCTAGGAAGAGCACAAAACCTACCCTAGGTCCATAAAGTCAACTTATGCTTAATAACTCATGCATCGATGGATGTGAGTGTACAAGCTCTTATTTTTATGCCACCACAACCCTAAAAACATCAGGAAATGACACTCAAATGATTTGGAGTATCCCATACTCACATGGACAAAGATAATGGGGACAAAGTGCATAGAATTTCATAAGCAAACTAGATCTGACATGAACAAGCATCAAGATACAAGCTTTATACCTTCTAGGGATAGATGGTGGTTTGTAAATTTTGGCTCTATACATATTTGAGCTTCCAAGTGGTTCCAAAAAAGTACCTTTTAGCAAAAAAATCACTCCAAGGGCTCAAAACTCACAGAAGGTGGTTAAGATTTTAAGGTGTTGATTTAGAGGAGTGGAGGTTGAACATGTGAATGATCCAAAGGCTGAAGCTTTCCATGCGGCCTCTGGTGCTCAACCTTAACCATCCGACATGTCAAGCATCTCTCAACATACTAAGTTATCTTCCTCTTCATTCACGACCATCAGTAACTAAGTCGCAAATCCAGATACATATTGGTGGCTCCAGGGTGTATCAAAAATATGGAATTGTGTGCCTCCTCTAGCACAGTCTGCGTGATCCCACCAAAATCTAGTACACAAACCCAACCGTAACAGGTCAACAATCCACAGTTCTTGGTAGAAAACCTGTCAATCTCTCCCCTAATTCGTTCCTGCTTCCAATTCTCTTTCTTGACTCCCTTATCCTGAGCCTCCCTAATCAAATCTAGTAATGGTTAATCATTCGAAACCTCATACATAGTCACCCAACAGAAGAACTACTCGACTTGAAGCTCAAGGCATTAACAACCACATTTACTTTCCCTGGGTGGTACAAAATCTCGTAGTCATAATCTTCAACCATGTCAAGCTACCTACGTTGTCTCATGTTCAAATTCGGCTGATCCATAAGATATCTCAAACTCTTTTGATCAGTGTAGATGGTACACCGGACCCCATACAGATAATGCCGCCAAATCTTGAGATCAAACACCACTGCTCCCAAATCCAAATCATGTTTCAAATATCAAACCTCATGTGACTTCATCTTCCTAGAAGCATTCACAATAACCCTCCTCGTTGCATAAAAAGTGCCCCCATACCGGTGATGGATGCATCACAAGATACAACAAAATCCTCACCACCCTCAAGGAGGGTCAACACTGGAGCCTCACATAACTTTTGTCTTAGAGTATCGAATGCATACTGCTGCTTAAGACCCTAACAGAAATCCATGCCCTTCCTCGTCAGACGAGTGAGCGTACAAACTCTTGGATAAATCCTGAATGAATCTCCGATAATACCCTGTTAATCCTAGAAAACTCATGATATCTGAAGGAGACTTCAGAACCTCCCACTGCATAACAACCTTAATCTTGGCTGGATCGACCAAAATCTCATTCCAGTTAATGAGGTTCCCCAAGAACTGGACCTTCCATAACCAAAATTAACACTTCGAGGACTTGGCATACAGCCGTTCCCGCCTCAAAACTCTCAGAAGTTCTCAAAGGTGCTCTCATGCTGCTCCCTGGTCTTGGAATAGACCATGATATCATCAAAAAAAAACAATGATTGATCGACCGACCATCGACATGCATACTTGATTCATCAAATCCATAAATGTTGCAGACGCATTGGTGAGCCCAAACAACATCACTACGAACTCGTATTGACCATAATGAGTCTGAAATGTTGTCTTCTCCACATCCTCCTGTTAAACCATCATATCATGATACCCTGACCACAAATCGATCTTGGAGAACGACGATGCACCCTAAAACTGATCGAAAAGATCATTAATCTGAGGATGTGGGTAACAGTTCTTCACCGTCAACTTGTTTAACTCATGGTAATCAATACACATGTGGTGCGAACCATCCTTCTTCTTCACAAACAAAATCGATTCTCCCCAAGCCGAACTTCTCGGTCAGATAAAGTGTTTGCCCAACAGCTCCTGAACTTGAGAGGACAACTCTTGCATCTCTGGTGGTGCCAATTGGTATGATGACTTATCAATCGGGGTCACACTAGGGAATAAATCGATCATGAACTCAACCTGCCTCTCAGGAGGCATACCGGGAAATTCCTCCGGAAACACATCTTGGAATTCCTTGACTAACAACACATCTGAAACCGAAACCTCCTTCCTAACCTGAGTCTAAACCATATACGTAAGATAACCCAAACACCCATGATGCAGATACTGTCGAGCCCTGACAGTAGAAGAAAAGGATGATCCAATCCTGGTACCCTCTCCATAAATAATTAGTTTTCCCCTGCTTAGGGCTCAAACTACCACTCACTGACCCTCACAATTAATTATCGCATCAAACATTTGTTGGGTTTTGAGCATTCTAACACTCCTAAGTGTACATACAACCCTAAATACCTTGGATCTATGTTTTGTCTATTATACATGCAAATAAGATCTTTCCAAGGCTTTAATCCTAACTAGCATATTATGAAGTTCTTATACTACAAAGTACTAGTTAGATAACATACCTTTTGATGTAGCTTGATGTCATCAAGCTTTAAGAGCTTAGCCCAAATAGTGTGGAAGCCTCAAGTGGAATCACAAATCACCAAAACACCTTGGAAGACTTTAGAGAATATGGATACTTGGTTCTCTCTAGTGAAATCGACTAGCCCTTCTTTGTGTACCACACTAGTGCCAATTTCACCAACCAATGACATCTTTATATAGTATGGAGACTAGGGTTAAACCTATGACCTTTCATTTCATATGACCAATGGGTTAAACACTCCATGTACTATCCATGAGAGCTTAGCCCAACTTAAATGAACTTGGCCCATTCCATATATATAAGAGTCCATATTTAATTAGTTCATTTTGATTGCTTAATTAATTCTAAATTAATTCTTGATCAATACTAATTAAATAATATGATTCCATATGAATATATTAGAACTTATAATATATTAATATTAATCATAAATATACTATTCTCAAAACACTATCCATATAAATTGTGTTGGCGAAGTGCAACCCAAATGGATCATGCCGGATCGGGTCAAGTACATACCAAATATAGTTATGGAATTAGACATTAACCCAACAGTCTCCCACTTGGATAAGTCTAAAACTATTATTGAGTATGACTTCAAAACCTAACTGGAAATCGTAGCTCTTAAAGCCGCTGTTGAACTCTGATCTTGTCAACGAACTTGTCCATTAGATAAGGGATCATATATTCCTCCATTCTAGATATCATATGGACTAGGACATGGATTATAGTCATTCTCTCTGTCCATTTGTTGTTTCCCGATTTCCGATTCATGACGATTGACTAATTGAATAAATCAAATCAGTCCTGGCTTGGCCAAGCACTCACATGTGTCATCATTAAATCATCGAGAGGCCCACGGATATCGCTTCTATCCCGAAGGTAAAAGGAATGGATAAACTTCGACTCATATGGCTTGTTCTACTACTTGTTGAATCACACACAAAGGCACATTTTATAACATCGAGTTACCGAATGCGTTTTCGTGCAATCAATGTACAACCAACTCATAGTAACAACTCATATCTCTAGGTTTGAAGAATATAAGATATTATCGTCTCATGATCACTCGTGATAAAATCCATGAAGTGATTCCAATGAGCGTGGGTTGAATCCAATACTCAGAACTTATGAGCACTCATGAGTGGTGTAGCCCTTTGTCCAACATCTTAGACCTCTACAACCCAAGCCATGACAGTCTTGATTTATATCTACTTTCAACATATGACCGACTGTGGATGGTTTGAATAACTTAGTCATTCCGAAAGAATAACCTAATTTATTCTGGAAGTCAAAACATGCAAAATGAAACACAATAATAATTGAATCCAATATGGTATCAAAACCTATGAACATAAATAAAACACCTTTTATTTGTCACCATATGATTACACATTATTCATTGTATACTGTTTCAGCTATCAACTTTATTCTTGAATTTAAACAATAGTTGTCTCATGCTCCAAGCATGTACACTATGTTTTCTAAACACTAGTCATGCCACACACCAAGTATGCATACTATGTTTGTCTATGATCTTTACTTTGTGAAATAGATCAATTGAGCATAACTCCAATGATCATCTTTTCACGGTCCCAAACCCTTACTGCAAATGCAAGAATTCTAAATTCATGCCATTTACTAAAATCAGTTAGATTCTAAACTTTATATGCATTGATCCTCTTGTAATGATTATGCACAAATTCAACCAGACTTGGCAACAATCATTACAGAGTATTCCAATGGAGATCAACTCCTTGGAAACATCCTTCTTGCATTAAGTTTCTTAATCTTACAGATTGAATACTTTCTAACTTTGAACCATTTCCATATTCCATTTTGACAATCACTTCCGAACAAGAGTTGCCTCTTTTCAGACTATGTCAATATGGTCCTTCCAAAGTCAACACTATACTTCCAACTATCCTTGAGCAACCAATCCTTGGTAAACCTTAGATTGTCCTCGACAATTGCTTAATCATTTTCGTCATATCCAATTCTAGACCTTTTCCCTTCTTAATGCCCTGGGCATTTGGAAATTTTTTTAGAAAGGATGAATATAGCACATGTAATCGATCCTATATCTGAAGTATATGGGACATGATTCATGATGTCTCACATAAAGACTAAACCAGTCTTTTGCTATAATATTTCCACTTCTATTTGCCAAGTTTTCATAATTCAGATTATGAAAAGGGATGTCATAATCATAATCGAATTTTAGAACGCAAATAATGGACCCATATATAGAATTTCCTTATGTTGAGCCATTCTAACATGAAATTCATATATATTCTTGACCAAATACGATTAAAACGTCAATCTAAGCTTTTAGATTTGAGATGAAGTATAATATCCTCTCCCTTAATTATAGCTAAACAACTTTTTCCCAATTGAGACTTTGTTTTCTATAATTAACATTGCTAACTTGCAATCTTTATCATAATTATCATGCTCCCACTAACATGATGATTATGAGCATAACACTTGTGCTCCCACTAGCTTTGACATGTACTCAGAAATCAGCTGACATTCTTACCAAAGATCATATTTCTGATACTTGTTTGTTTTGATAAAACTTTATCAAAATCATACACCTTGCCTTAGATAGCACACTTGTGTGTCTGAACAATTTTAAGAACTATGAAAAGGGATGCCGTAATCATAGTCTCGATTGTTTAGACCTTTGCCACTTCTCACAAGTCCAGGTTAGTGTGCCAGTAAACCACACACGCTCCACTAACGACTTTGAGAATGAAAATATTACAATTGCTATCTAGCTAAAATCTACTTAGTGAAAGAGTTTCCTCACCATCATTTTCATGAATCGGAGAGAAACCTTATGACACTTAGATTTACTAGTGTATGTGTTCTTATCCATGTGAATTGTCAACACCATAGTCACAAGACAAGGATAGTGACAAATCCAAACTCATATGGACTGAACTCAATCTTGATTTCTTGCCACCTGGAAGCTTAAGGGCTTGCCATTGCTTCCAAGTTGTTGCGCAACCAATTGAGAACTCTAAGAACTCATATGCAAAGCCAACTTTAACTGGAATGGGCACAGAAGTTATAAACCTCAAGTCGTGTGCTAGTGAAGAACTTCAGGTTTTATTCTTGATTAGTTCTTGAGACTTTCAAGACCTTTAAGACTCCCACTGTCCTCTTGACCTATAAGACTCCCTTGTCAAACATCCAAGAGATAGTGCAGATTCTAATCAAGACAAACACTTCACACAATTGGCTTTAGTTAACATCACAACTTACCAATGTCAAATGTACAAGAGTAGGAAAATTTTAGTCTTACATTTGATAAGGGTTTTAAACCTTCTTTAAGTCATATCACTCAAATTACAATCTTGGAGTATGACTCTAAGACTTGTATTGGAACGAAGTATGACTCATCTTCTTGATTTAACCATTTCAACAATTCAAGATTCCTCTTCTTAGTCATAAGAATGCACTAAGATTTCCTTAGAGAAATAATTGTTCTATGGTTTCTTAATCATTAAGATGATCACAAAACTGATACTAAAGTACTCTCCCATCTTTTCAGATTTGAGAAACTTTTATCTTTCTGCCTAATTTGATTCTTCTTATTCGCTCTGTCATACATTGGAACCTTTACCAATGTCTCAGAATTACACTTAAGCTTGTAAGTATAACCATATTTACTGAGCTTTAGTAAATTATGACGAATAATCTTATCGATCTTTTGTGGTGGACTTGACCAGTGCACAAGAATGTGTACTCGATCCCTTAGTTCGTTACTTGACTCACACATCCATGTGAACAAGTAATTAGTCTTAATTTTCCAATACTTAAAAGTTCTCATTCAGCATGCTATGCAACTTGCATGATTCCAAGTTCCGGTCCAATTGAAACTTTGGTGATGAGAATCTTTCCTTATTTGGTAAATTTAGACATTACCACAACTGAAAGAATCAATTTCCTATTTCCACTCTTGCTATTAATGGAATCATATAAACAACAATTTTCCTCAAATGTCATTGTAAGGATATTTTAAAATAAATAAAATAAATTTTTTTCTTTTATTTTAAAACTTTTGCGGAAAAACTTATACTTACAATCCATATGAAAACTTATTGTTATCTATTCCTAAGCAATATCTCATAACTCCTAAGAAGTAGCTCAAGAATCCGATCTTCAAACTGCGCGATAGAAATTCATCTACGCGATCAGATTCAACATATTCTTTCTTTAAGTTTCTTCCCTTTTCTTTGATTCTTAAAACATCACCATGTGACCCAATCACATCATGTATCAAGAATCTCATAATAGAAACTTAGCAGAGTTAGATAGTGGACTTTAGCTGAAGTAGAGTCAAACTTATTGACTTTAACATCCTTAGGTAAATTTGGCAGCTTCGCAACTAATGACCCTTCCTTTGGCAATATAAACATATGGACCCTTTGATAATGGTACACGGGACTATCTCAGACTTAGCCTTTCTCTTTACCATTTGGTCAACCGAGTTGACTATGGCCGATCCCTTTCCACTGGGAAGAGAGAGCTTTACTAGATATCCAATGTCATCATTGTCAATGTCCATAAAGTTTTAGGAAGTTGATCTTAGCAAATAGATAAGATCATTAAGGGTCTTGACATAGTCTGTTTCATAGGTGTTCCAAAAGAACTCACTATGTGACTTAGAAAGTAGTTGAACCACCAACTTTCTCAAGACTTTGACACCCAACTCTCCCGGCTTGTCAATATGTGACTACATCTCCAAGATATGATCGCACATAGACCTTTACTTGCCAACAGGGCTTGAGTGGTCTTAAATTTTTCAAGAACTTGTGGGTTAGGGAGAATAATTGGAGGAGATGAAAGAAGTATGATTTCCATGGGACATCATCTTCATTTAGGAAAACTTGTTTCAAGAGATTTGGGAAGATCATAAATGTCTAAACCAGACATCTTTTGGGAGATATTCAAGATAGTTGATTAAAAGTCCTTAATATAACACCCAATATGAGATATTAAGTCTAGGACCCTACAAACTATTTTATAACTTAGAAGAGGGATGCCGTAATCCAAGCTATGAAATATTTGAAGGTAGGTGAATGACGATTCACCAATTTCCACCAAGATAAACGAAATGTATTATTAGGTTTTAATTGGTTTTGAAACTCCTAGATCTTTTTAGATTCATTGAACTTTTCAATGGCATGTTTCAATCTCGAGAGTGCCTTTCAGGTTTTGTGACTGGGATGCCGAGGATCACAAAACAAGGTATGAAGTAACCATGCAAATTACTTGGTACCCTTAAGTGTTTACCCCTCAATCGATGTGCCGGTTAACCACACACGCTCCATCGATACTATGATAAACATTAAGTTACCCTTTGCCTACCTTGTTAAATATGAGTTAGTGTGTCGGTTAACCACACACGCTCCACTAACCGACTTAAACAAAGTGCAAAGTGTAATTTCATGGATTAGCACCTTATTCACATTTTCCTAAGTAACTAAGATTGGGTATTATTAAGAGTTTAGTTACTTAGTATTTATCATTAATACTTTTAATGAAGGGAGAATTATAGTCTTGTCAAACCTGTTCATCTAACGACCCTCCACCGGTCAAGGAAGCGGTGGGTGAGAATGGACACCCATTAAACTGCCATTTTATAGGCAGTAACCTTATACCCCCCTTATAGACCGGCTTCGTGAATGAGGCCTACTAACGGTAAGACTGACTTTACTCTTATACATATATATATAAATATTATTAACTTATAATATTATAAAGTATAAGGGTTGAATTTTAACTTTTAAAATTCTAAGGGCTAACTTGGAATTAAAGTATTCATAAGAGAACACTTTTCAAATTCCAAAACCTGAGGGCAAGTTTTGAAATTATTCAAAACTAATTAATTCCATAACCTGAGGGCAAGTTTTGAAATTATTCAAAACTACCTGTCCATGATCACTTACCCCTTTAAGCTACCAACATCTGATCCCAAGTATGAAATCCCAAACTGCAGCTAGTGGTCCCGGTTCGATGGGTGAGATAGCAACAAGATCCTGGACCAATGATGATACAATAACTGTGAACCTGTTCCATGGCATCCAAGAGAGGTGAGAATAAACAGACAACAAAAATGCATGAATGCTAATGTCTTAAGCTAAATGTTATGCAAAAATAAAAAGTAGAAAAGAAGAAAATAAAATCTTTTTGAAATTTTATAAAATAAAAAAAAATGAATGCAAATTAACTTAAACTAATATGTTATGCAACCTAACTAAAAATGCATGAAAAAGAGTAAGAAAAAAAAGGGAAATGCCCCACCCCAAGCTTAAGAATAAGCATTGTCCTCAATGCTTAAGGAAAGGGCGGAAAGGACCTAAATCGGAGGGTCGGGCGGCGGGAAATGTCTGTGGCGGTGGTTTCGTGAAATTACGACTGGTAGAACTCCGCCAATCTTGAATTTTCAAGCGAGGTGGGTGCTGGAAGGTTATATGAGAGGAATGGAGTGGGAGGTCAAGATGATTAAATGAAGAAGAAGAGAAGCTGAACATTTTAATCTATGGGTCAAAAAGGGTCAATTTCGGTCAATGTTGGTCAAGAAAAGTCAAAAGGTCAACTCATTAAAACCATTGGTCAACACCTGGTCAAATAATAGCCAAAAATAGCCCAAATTGCCCAGCACAGTGCGCGGGTCGCGCAGTGTAGCACGCGGGTCGCGCAGACCTTGCAGTTAAGTCTTGGGCCAATGTCGCTTCATCACACCTGGCCGCGCAACCCACCCGCGCAACAGCACGCGGGTCGCGCAACCCCCTGATCCTGATCTTCATTTTTGCTTCATTTTTCTTCGTTTTTCACCCGTTCTCGCTTTGGAAGGCCCCAAAAACCTAGAAACTCTTGATTTCTTCAAAAACAATTCTTTTGAATCCCAAAAGCATCTTCAAAAGTCATTTATTCAAATTAAAAACACAAAAACACAATGCTTTCCAAAAATGCCATTCTTTAACGTCTTTGGCGAGACGCCTCCAAACTTCACTTTAACACTTTGGGGCGTCCAAATGGACGACATCTTGGACATTTGAATCAAAAACTTCATTGAATGGCTTCAATCGATGTCCATTAACCTTGTAAATTTTCCCCGTGTCGACATTTTTTAATTTCCACACCTCCATTGAGACTCTTTTCTTGTATTTGACTTTCTTTTTACGGGAGAACCATACCGGACTCAAACCTTTGATAATAGCAATCATCCAACCATATTCTTTCTTGTACTTGTTCATTAAGGTGACCAACTCTTCCATCTTTGACATGGTTTTTGAGTAGGTGACCGGTTGGGCGTCTTCTTTCTTGTGATACGTATCCTTTGAAGAGTCCGACAAATTTATCGCTTCCATCTCTTGTGGTTGGTCTACCAATGGAGTTAGTTTCTTAATGGTAGTGGGCGGCTCAACCTCTCTTTCATTAACCCCTATCACTTCCTCTATAGTTTCATTGTCAGCTTTTTCAATTTCTTCTTCTTCTTTGACAACCTCTTCCACTTCTACTTCTTCTTCCTCTTCTTCATATAACACTCTTGGGCCATCAAAATTTTTCTCATCATTCAAAGGAATGGAACATGAACTATGCGATGGGCTCTTTTCGGATGGTAATTTGTCTTGAGCTTCCATTAAACTAATTGATTGAGCAATTTGTGTTATTTGTTGCTCTAAGCTTTTGAGGCTAGCTTGGGTTGTTTCCTGAAAAATGTGGGTAGAAGTGGCAATGCTTTTAACAATGTCCTCTAAGGACATGCTTGGCGTTTCAGTTTGTTGAGGAGGGTAAGGATAGGGTTCTTGGAACAGTGGAGTTGGTGGGTATTGGTTATTTCCCCAAGTTTGGTATGGGTTTTGGTATTGGTTATTTCCCCAAACTTGGTTGTTGTCCCACCATTGATCATGTTGAGGTTGATCATAACTCGATTGGTTTGACAAATAGTAGCTTCCCTTCTCTTGCACGTCTCCCCATTCTCCTTGTAAATATGAACACATGTCGGAATGATGTCCATTTTGGGCACAAAAATCGCAAAGAAGAGGTGTGGGCTGCACACTTTGGTCACTTTCAATCATCATAACTAACTGAGCTAGCTCAGAAAGTCGCTCTTCGGTGCAAGGAGTGTTCATCTCCGAACCATACTTCTTTTTTTTTTTTTTAATTTCAAGAATTTAAATTTGAGTACCTGCACAATGAGATCTAGGCATAGAGAAACAAATTGATTAAAAATAAACCAATCCCCGGCAACGGCGCCAAAAATTTGGTGGTTGTCGAGGCCAACACAAATAATAACCCTAAATGTTACACACTAAAATAGTGTATAGTGGTAAAGGGATCGAATCCACGGAGATTGGTTCAATTTCTAACTCTATGAAAAATCTCTTTGTAAAAATACTTGTAAAATAACAATAAAAATAAAATGGGGGGTTTTGGTGTTTTGAAATACTTGATGCTAACTAGAATTAACTATGATTTAAATAGACAATTGCAACAAAAATAAGAATTTGATGTAAAATCAATAAGGGAAAGATGGTTGACTTAAAGTTTTCTCACTTTGACTTTTGATGAACATATCATTAGAATTCAATGGTGCAATACTTGTTTTAAATCCTCAATTTGGCTATAGTAATCCAAGGAGCTTGAGATTACCTAGACTTTTCTTAATTGTTGAAGTGGCTAGAGAAGCTCATAACAATTTCCTTAATCAAAGTCACTAATTCCAAATAGCATGTAATTAGTGAAAGTCAACTAGCATTAAGAACCAAAAAGTCACCAAATCCAAGAGGGGTCAAATGCTTTCACCACCATGTTGGAGGAAATGTTTTTATGATTGTGTGAAGTAAAAACAACACAAAAATCATTTGTTGCTTGCTAATTTGAGGATCCTTTACTTAATCAAGAAATTAGCCAACTAATCACCACAAACACATTTAAACTCATGAACTAAAACATACAAGTAATGATAAGATGTTAAAACACAAAACATTTCCATAAAGATTCAAGAACATGTTCATGGATTCTTCAACATTCAACAAAAGTTCAAAGGATTAACCAAAAGTCAACCAAGATTAGCTTAGCCAAGCATGGCTAAACCCAAAGAAACAAAGTTAGAGAAATTTGTACCAAACATTAAGCAAGAATCAAGAGGTAAAAATATGATGTTCTTCAAGGGTTCTTGGCCTTCAAAAGTCTCCAAAACTCCAGAGAGAATCTTCAAAAATCGGATGAACAAGAGTATGCAAAAGATGGGCACCAACCTTCCTCAAATAGCTCAAAAGAAGAATTCCCGAAATTGCCCCTGCATGGCCTTGCGCGACCCGCGTGCTGCTGCGCGGGTGGGTTGCACGGGTGGTACCTAACATGGGCTCCTTTGAGATTTTGGGCCTCTAAAGCATATCCCACTAGCCCAGATCGAATCCAATCACCTCCTAGCCCATTTTCTTCAAGTTTTTCTTCATTTAAAGCCCAATTTGACCTCTCTAAATCCTCCAAAGCTCGTGAACTCGTCCGATTAATAATTTTCATACGCTTGAATGTTCCCCCGCATCTTTCAAATTTAAAGCTCAATTCTTCCAAGCCTTCAAGCAATTGACAAGTCCACCCCATGAATCACCTTCATAGCCATCAAGCATGAAATCTCTAATTCCCTTCAAGCCCAATCGCCTCGCAAGAGTGCCGCCCCGCTAGTTTCCAAGAAAATCTGCAATAATGCTCAAGAAACTAGAAAGTACCCTGAAATGGTCATAAAAATAACAAAAGGGAAAATATGCATGAAAGTTAACTAAAATGCGAATGAAATGTACTAAAATAAAATATAAAAATAAGTAAATAAAATGAAGCTATCATCGGGTCAAGTACATTCCAAATATAGTTATGGACTTAGACATTAATCCAACAACATTAAACAATCTATCCCTACTATCACACACATCTACCACGGGGATAGGGATCAAATCAATCAGATAAGGCACCTTAAAATTCTATAAGGCATAACCCTGATAAACGCTCGATGCAGAAACCTCATGTCCGTTGGCGATAGAAACCCGCAACGGACATTCCAACTCTCCATTTTCATATCAAAACTCCTGCTGAAGGACTGAGATACAAAAGACCAACTTGCACCCGAGTCAAAAAGCACAAGAGCACGCAAGGAGTTCACTAAGAAGGTACCTAGCAGAATCATAAACATATGCATACCATAAAATAACTAACATAATAATAAATGAAAAATACCAATAACGACGTCTGGCGCCGCTCTAGCCTCCTCCACTGTGAACTGGAAAGCATGACCCCAAGCCATTAGGGGCTCCGCCCTGCCCTGATGTCCATGCATGATCCTCAACGGAGTCAGTGCTAGATTTTGCACCAATCTTGCAGTGAGCAAGGCACAATTGGTCTTCACATGGCCAACCTGCTCATAGTGATAACAAATCTTGGTTCTCGTCAGCAGGTCCTACTGACGACAATCCTTAGGAATGTGGCCCTCCCTGCCACATTTGTGGCACCCAGAAAAATATCGACAAGTACCCTCGTGAACCTGGCCTCACTTCCCACAAGTGCGATTCCTTTGTCCCCCAGATCGTGAATCAGCAGGCTTGAACTGCTTCGATGTTGGTTGTTACTAAACGAGAGTCTGCTGTTGCTCCCTCTTCTGGATCTCCATCTGACCATCTCGATCTCTCACCTCCTCGCGGCATCCTGAAGCTTGGTGAGGGTCCCTTAACGCTGGGTGGACACGAACTACCGAATATTCTTCTTGAGCTAGCTCAATTACCGATTCATATGCACCTACTCTAATGCAGCAAACTCAGGGTAGAAAAGAGCCCTCTCTGTGAACATCTTGGTGATCCTTATCACCATCTTAGTTGTCTGTCTTAGATCCAGTTACTCTTGATCCAATCTCTCCCTCTCTAGCAGAGGAACATATCTCTTAGGATTGAGCATCAGAACTGAGTACTGGTTTTGGGAACCGGAACAGCCTCATAAATGCCTGCTTTGGAATTGGAACCGCCTTAAGCGGTTCCGATTCCAGTTCTCATTTTTTTCGAAACCATTACCCATTGGGTACCTGCCGGAGCCAGTTTATATATATATATATATATATATATATATATATATATATATATATATATATATATATATATATATATAAGTTCAGATAAATATGTGAGTTACTTAGACTGATTTACAATATATTGGTCTGATTTTGTCCGTCTTTGATCCAGATTGATTTGATTTGGATCAAACTAAATTGCGGTTTATCGACAGAAGATAACAAAATTAATGTAACTGGGTTAGTTGCTCCCAGAATCGGAACCACCAGTTCCAGGACTGGTTCCAAACATTTAAGAACTGCCTAGAGCGATTCTGGTTCCGGTTCTAACTTTCTAGGAACCGCCGGTTCCGGTTCTCGCCAAATGAGGCAGGTACCCGCTTATGCTCAACCCTAATATATCGTATGAAACATCTCCAAGAACTTCTCCCAAGTAACGTCATCCCTCTTCTTAGGAGTATACAAACTGGTCACCAATCTCATCCAATACTTCGCTCCTAACTGGAGAAGGTTCAGGGCACACTTGTCCTTCTGGTCATCTGGGAAAGAACATGTGAAGAAACAACCCTCCACATCAGATAACCACCTCATCACCACAATCAGGTCCTTGAACCCATCAAACTCTAGGGTCTTCGTGTTTTCGTAGTCCCAATATTGGAATGCTCTCTCCCCTCATGTCCCTACAGCAACAACACTTGCGGTAGCTGCAGCAGCAGTAGCCTCAGTGAGTGCATCATAGAGATCATCAAATAGCTCAATCATAGCATTCTTGATAGACCTAAACAGCTCCGAAATAGAACTCTAAAAAGTAGTAGCCACCTTAGTGGCAATCGTCTCACGTATCTGATCTTTAGTCAACCCCGACCTATCCTGGCCACCCGCTCCAGATCCTGAATGGCAATCATCTCTCGTATCTGGTCTTCCCCATAGTGCTCCAACAACGAACAGTAACTTGCCTTTGCAACCACGTGTCATAAAGGCTAATTCCATCATGGCTCGCACTCCATTCATTGTGATTGGTTTTGGTGTTGCTTTTGCTATAGGCACCTGTTCCATCACTTGGGATTGAGGTTGCTGATTTCTGGTTGCATTTCCAGCTCCACTTTGGGTTTTCTCCATTATGATCTATACACCAAATTAGGCGAATTTAGATCCTTATCACTCTGAAACATTACATGCTACTTCTAATATCGTAGTCGTACGCTTAGAATCCTAAACACATAAGGTTTCCAGATCCGGTCGGCAACAAACCATAGATCCGAACAAATAATGGCATATATGGAAAACATATACTATTTAGCACATTAAAGAATTTTAGGCACCTTTCCTAAAATATACTAGTGCTTGTGTATAAAATATGGTAGACACTCATCTCACAATCATCACTTAACATTCTAAGTTTAAGTCTAGAAATCCTACAAATTCCTAGTTCGCTTAAACTAATGCTCTGATACTAACTGTGACATCCCCCAATTTCTCGGCCAGAAAACCCATTTTAGTTTATGCTTTTGAAATAAAATCATAGTAATCTCTCCGATAAAAATATGCAGAATTTGTCCTAAAAGAAAATATAATAAAAATTTATCAAAACATTTCTTAAAGAAATGTATTTTCCATTTCATTACAAAACACGGGATGTCCACATCGATACAGACCAAAAACATAAACAGTATATTATAGACCTTACAACAGATATTTACATCTAATGTCCTATAATCCAAAAATCCCTCTTCATCATCCAACTATGCTCTGGGTCCACTACCTGTAATATAAAAAGTTGAGTGGGTCAGGCTTGGGAGCATGGTGAGCATATAGGGTTTCCAACCCACAAATAATAAATTTATTAATTTCATCAACCAACAATAACCCTGATTACCCGTTCCCATTATCCTCACTTTACGTCCCTAAACACCTATCACAAGGGACCTTGCCTAAGGATCATCATCGGGATGGACACTACTACTAAGGAGACTCCTCAGCCATACATGTCCTTAAGGCAACCATGAGGGGGATGGACTACACCAGCGAACATATAGTTCACCAACACCTATAGGTTGCGAACCTGCTAGCGTTCCACTGGACTGTCTAGAAAGGTTTTTGGTCGTAATCTATACTCTGCTAGATGACTACAACAACAACATCGAGGCCTCTCATCATTTTAACACGCATCAACTATTTCATCTACCCCTGTTTTACCCAACATATTTGTAGATAAAAATACATATACAATTTAAAACATGTATAAAACATATATTCAACACCCATCTCAAATAAGCAAAAAACATAATTACACATAACACGTATTTTATAGAAAGTACTTCATATCTATGTGTAAGATGAAAGTGATTATACACTCACTTGATTTAACGATAATCGGGCAACACTTCGTCTTTTAAAATAATCTTTTCCAATAAAACGAGGATGTTTTCTCAAAAACCGGGCTTCACATGGGTAGAGTTTCATCTCAAAAAACTCTTTTCTCGGGATCGTCGGGCTCTCCAAGATTTGTTTACGATACTAGGATGATATATTAAGCTTGGAGGTATTTAGTGTAGCTTGGAAGAGAGTAGGAGGTGAAAGACGTAGAATTTTGTAACCAAAAATCAGTTAGGTTTGGATCCTATTTATAGGAGACCGAAGCTCCTCATTACGTGGGACGTAATTCCAGGTACGCGGGTTGGTCCATCGGCCACGTATGCCCATCATACTAGGAAAAAGGTGTGTTTCACACTTAAGGATCATTGGGACCACTTTTTCAATCAATTCCATATTAAGGGTCAAAATTATAAATTACCTGAATCGAGATGTTACAACCTAATTGTTGGATTAGGTGTCTAAGCCCATAACTATAATTGGTATGTACTTGAATTGATAGCAGCACAGTCCTTTTGGGTTGCCCTCAAACCTAGCAACCGGACAAGGAAATTATGAAAGGAGAAATATTTATTTATTATAAGATTAATAAATTAATATAAATGATTTTATTAATATGTTAAAAGATTAATATATTAATAAGAAATCATTTGGTTTAATTAGTTGTTAGCCATAAATTAATTAGAATTAATTTCGGGGTTAAAAGAACTAATTATAAGGTGCAGGGACTAGTTTGCAATTATCTAATAGTTGAGTGGAAGGCTCTAGAACCCCCTTGGATAAGGGTGGACGAAATCTTTAGGGGAAACCCTAATAATTTCGTCCATAGGGACTTGGATAAGGCCCTTGGGTTTGCTTAGGCCCTAAGCAAAGGATAACTAGGGTTTTCCTAAACCCTAGATCCCTCAGCTATATAAAGAGCCTCCTGGTTCATGTTTTGGTCACTCTTTTCTTTGGAAGAAACCCTAAGGGACGAAATTTTGCATACTCCCTCTTCCCTCTCTCCTCTAATTTCCTTCTTGCTAGTTTGGGTGTGATTCCATTAGAGGCATTACACTTGTGGTGTTAAGCTTCCAAGAAGATCAAGATCAAGATCAAGGGAATCATCAATTGTTTACTATAACAATTGAAAGGTATGTAATTACTAAACCTTAGTTTGTAGATTTCGATTATAGCCTCCCTCCTCTAGGGTTCTTGTTTTTGCGATTCAAAGTTGTATGTTCAATAGATAAAACATAGATCCAAAGTAGGTTGCATGTGAACTTAGGAATTATTTTCTAGTTTATTTGTTTTACCTAAAACCCATCAGTGTTATCAAAGCCATTATTTGTTTTAAATTGAATTGTCATAATTGTTGAATTGCAAATTAGGGTTTACAGCTATTAAACCCTAAAGGCCATTTTTCGATTTTTTGGGTTATGGATCAAAGGGTTTTTGAAAACCCTAGCCTCCAAAGAACCCTAATCGAAATTAGGGTTAGGGTTTTGAAAAACCCTAGCCTCCTCCGTTGTGAATTTCGAAATATGCTAGAGATTTTAGGGTTTCTTTGTTTTGGATAATAGTTGCCTTATTGGATAATTGAGAAAAATAAGGAAATTATCCTATCCCCATATTTTCGAAATCTAAAAGGGATATGGATTAGGATTAAATTAATTGTTTAATTTAATTAGATAATCCTTACAAGATTTAATAAATTAATTAAAAGTTAATTAATAGATAAATATTAAATCTAATTAAATTGGTTTATTTAAATTTAAAATTTAATAGTTTAAATTTCGAAAAAAAAAATTTATATAAACCCTTGGAGTTTTAAAATGTTTTAAAACACACCTTATATATATATATATATATATATATATATATATATATATATATATATATATTATAATTAAAAGTTAAATATTATATATGTATAAGAATATGGTCAGTCAAATCGCTAGTATGCCTCATTCACGAAGCTAGTCTATAAGGGGGGTATAAGGAAATTGCCTATAAAATGGTAGTTGAATGGGTGTCCACTCTCACCCACCGCTTCCTTGATTAGTGGAGGGTCGTTAGCAGAACGGATTTGATAGGACAACTACTCCTCATTAAAAGTATAATGCTATTAAAGAAAGTACTAGAACACTATTTTTCAAAATCCCAACTCTAGTTACTTTCGGAAAAATGTGAAAAGTATGCTAATCCATGAAATTGCACATTATGCTTTATTGGTCATTAGTGGAGCGTGTGTGGTTAACCGGCACACTAAAAGGCACTAATAAAGAGTAGTAATGGGAATCTTATAATTATCATTTTGATGGAGCGTGTGTGGTTTACCGGCACATCAATAGTTAATGATAAAGACAATAAGGTTACTAAGCACATTTGCATGGTTATTCACATCTAGTTTGTGATCCTCGGTATCCCAGTCACAAATAGTAGAGCATAATCTGAGATTAAAACATGCCATTAAATAGTTTTAATGTATCTCAAAAGAATTAGGAATTTCACTTCGTTTATTTTGTCTAATGGTGGAATTGGTGAATCGTCATTCACCTACCTTTATGAGATTTGAACTTGGATCTCGGCATCCCATTTCTAAGTTGTAAATCGTCATACTTGGGTCCTAACCTTGATATGATATCTTTGGGTTATTATATTGAGGTGTCTTGGAATCTAACTAAAACTATCTTTCTTTTCAGATGTCTACTCCTGGAAACACTTCTGCTTCATCATCCTCCAGCCACAACTTCTCTCTACTAAACATCTGCTCCAAAGTCGTTATGGATGGCTCCAACTATAACGATTGGATGCGTAACATCAAGATGGCGCTTAGATTTGAGGACAAAGAGTATGTCCTTGAAAAGGAGCTCAAAGAACTTGATGAGTCAAAAGCCACGCCCGAAGAGTATGCTGCCTACAAGAAACACTATGATGATGCTACCAAAGTGGCATGCATCATGGTTGCAACCATGTCCCCAGAATTGCAGAGGTACTATGAGGACTACTGGCCCTTTGAGATGAACAAGGACCTTATGGAAAAGTACCATAAGCGAGCTCGTCAAGAAAAGTTTGAGGTAGTCAAGTCACTCATGGCTTGCAAGATGAAGGAGGGGGAATCAGTTGTATCTCATGTGCAAAGAATGCAACGCTACATAGAGCGTTTGGTCAAGCTCAACATTCACTTCGATGAGGAATTGGCCATTGACATGGTCTTGAACTCGTTGCCTGATTGTTATGGTCAGTTTATCTTAACTTACCATTTGAACAACACTGAGCAGACTTTGGCCCAATTGCACAACTTGTTGCGGACAGCTGAGGCAGGGATGAAGGGTAAAAGTATACCCTCCACACCTGCAAGTGCCCCTGTCTTGGCCATTGGACAGGGTAAGGGGAAGAAGAGGAAAGGTCCTCCCAAGCAAAACTGGAAGAGCAAGGCTCAAGTTGTGTCATCTAGTAATGGCCCGAAGGCTAAGCCCAATGGTTCCACTCCCCATGTTTCTGATCCAAAAGAGACCACCTGTTTTTACTACAATCAAAAGGGGCATTGGAAGAGATCTTGCCCACAATATCTGCAAGATATCAAGGATGGCAAAGTGAAGCCATCCTCGGCAGGTATTTACACTATTTATGCTAATAACTCATTATCTTCTCGTTCATGGGTCCTTGATACAGGATGTGGTTTTCATATCTGTTCTGATTTGCAGGGGCTAAAGGAAAGTGAGGAGATAGAGCATGGTAGGATAAACTTGATCATGGGGAACAGAAAGTCTTCACCAGTGACCAAGATCGGAGTTTATCAATTATTGCTTAGTAATGATGTTAGATTAGACTTAATAAATTGTTGCTATTCGTCTGAGATGACGAGAAACATTATTTCATTTCATGCATTGTTCAGACAAGGTTTTAAATATTCTTTTAATGATTTGAATGGTTCAATTTCTGTTTATAAGAATGGTGTTTTTGTGTTTGAAGCTTTACCTTGTGATGGTGTGTATGAAACAGTGACTTGTGTTGATAGCTTAGGAAATAGTGTACTTAATATTGACTTGTCTAATAGTGTTGACAAGGCATGCTTGTGGCATTGTCGTCTTGGACACATTAACAAGAAACGCATAGCCCAACTCCAAAAGGATGATGTGTTGGAATCATTTGACCTAAAATCAGATGATATGTGTGAATCTTGTCTTTTAGGAAAGATGACAAAATCACCATTCATAGGGTCTTGTGAAAGAGGTGAAGGTCTATTGGATCTCATACACACAGATGTGTGTGGGCCCTTCAGATCAACCACAAGGGATGCTAATCGATTCTATGTGACTTTCACTGACGATTATAGCAAATATGGTTACATCTACTTGATCAAACATAAGTCAGAAACCTTTGAAAAGTTCAAAGAGTTTAAGAATGAAGTCGAAAATCAATTGGGCAGAAAGATCAAGATACTTAGATCCGATAGAGGCGGGGAGTATCTTAGTACTGAGTTCAACGACTATCTGAAAGAATGTGGGATAGTCTCACAATTGACTCCTCCTAGGACACCACAGTTAAATGGTGTAGCTGAGAGGTGTAATCGAACCTTGTTAGACATGGTTCGTTCTATGATGAGTCGTGCCTCGCTTCCTATTCACTTCTGGGGGTATGCCTTAGAGACAGCCGCCCACATCCTCAATCTTGTCCCTACAAAAAAGGTTGCCAAAACACCTCACGAAATGTGGACAGGGAAAGTTCCCTCATTAGCACATATTAAAGTCTGGGGTTGTGAAGCTTTCGTAAGACAAGAGACTCACGACAAGCTAGCAGCTAGAAGTGAGAAATGTGTTTTCATTGGTTACCCAAAGCAGTCTTTTGGATATTTGTTCTACAGACCCAGTGAAAACGTGGTGTTTGTAGCTCGAAGAGGAGTCTTTCTGGAAAGAGAGATCGTATTCAAAGAGGACAGTGGGAGTACCATTGACCTTGAAGAGATTTAAGAGTCAGCCAATGAAGGAACCTTAGATGACACTAGCACTCAACCAGAGGAAACAGTCCCTGTTGAACCGGTTGATAAATCATTACCGCTTCGAAGATCCACTAGGGTGAGTGTGCCACCTGAGTTGTATGGTTTTCATATTACTTCAGATGGTGACACATTCATAAGTGACAGAACACTGGTAAACTTAGATGAACCAGTCACTTATAAGGAAGCAATGGCAGGCCCAGAGGCTTCCAAGTGGAAAGAAGCAATGGACAGCGAGATTAAGTCCATGTATGACAACCAAGTTTGGAATTTGGTTGAAAGTGCACCAGGTCGGAAGACAGTTGGGTGCAAATGGATCTTCAAGAAGAAGACAGACATGGATGGGAATGTGCATGCGTTCAAGGCTCGACTGGTTGCAGAAGGTTTCACTCAAACCCCAGGGGTTGACTATGATGAGACTTTTTCGCCGGTGGCTAAGATTAAATCTATTAGGATATTGCTCGACATAGCTGCCTTTCATGACTATGAAATCTTGCAGATGGATGTCAAGACTGCCTTCCTTAACGGGAAGTTGGCTGAGAATGTTTACATGAGTCAGCCAGAGGGTTTTGTTGATGCAAAGTTTCCCAATAGGGTATGCAATCTTGAGAAATCCATTTATGGATTGAAACAAGCATCTCGCAGCTGGAATCTTTGCTTCCATGAGAAAGTCAAAGAGTTTGGTTTCTCTAGAAGTGAAGATGAGTTTTGTGTGTATATCAAGGCTAGTGGGAGTATAGTAACTTTTCTGGTGTTATATGTCGATGACATATAACTCATTGGTAACGACGTTCCAACCTTGAATGAAGTTAAGTCTTGGCTTGGAAAGTGTTTTGCCATGAAAGACCTAGGAGAAGCCGCCTATATTCTTGGGATTAGAATATTGAGAGATAGAAAGAAGAGACTAATTGGACTTAGTCAGAGCACATACTTGGATAAGGTACTAAAGAGGTTTAGTATGGAAAATTCCAAGAAGGGAGAGCTACCTATCCAGAGCAATACCAAATTGAGTAAGACTCAATGCCCGATCACAGATGAGGAAATAGATGACATGAGTCGTGTACCTTATGCTTCCGCTGTCGGATCGATCATGTACGCTATGACATGTACTCGTCCTGATGTGGCATTTGCTTTGAGCATGGTCAGTCGCTATCAGGGAAACCCAGGTAGAGCTCATTGGATAGCCGTGAAGAATATACTCAAGTATTTGCGAAGAACGAAGGATTGGGTCCTTGTACTTGGCGGCAATGATACTTTAAGAGTAGATGGTTACAGTGATGCCAGCTTTCAGACGAATAGAGATAACTTCCGTTCTCAGTCAGGCTGGGTATTCTTATTAAATGGAGGAGCAGTTACTTGGAAGAGTTCCAAGCAAGATACGGTGGCTGATTCTACTTGTGAATCAGAGTACATAGCAGCAAGTGAAGCGTCGAAAGAAGCAGCTTGGTTGAGGAACTTCATCGGGGATCTCGGAGTTGTTCCAACCATCCAGGAGCCTATGGAACTGTTATGCGATAATGAAGGAGCGGTTGCCTTGACAAAGGAACCGAGAGATCATGGTAAAACCAGACATATCGACAGAAAGTACCATTTCATCAGACATAGAGTAGAAGAAGGCCATCTTATAGTGATGAGGGTGTCATCTGAAGATAACCCAGCAGATCCCCTCACAAAGGGTCTGAGTAGGGCTAAGCATATTCATCATGCTCGGAGCATAGGACTGAGAGATGATATTAGTTTTAGTAGTTAGATTAGTTTTGTTCTGAAACTTGTAACAAAGTAAATGTAATTGACTTTTGGTGATTAAATAATAAAGTATTATTTATAAGTTTGGGTTCTACCTTTTGTCAATTGTTTATTATTGTGTTTCATTTTTGCATGTTTTACTTCCCGAATAATAAGATTATTCAAACTCCACAGTCGCTCGTACTTTTGGAAGTAAGTAGTGAATCAAGACTGTCATGAACTGGATTGTAGATTGTCTAAGGATAGACATGGCAATAGATTTTGCTGCAACGTTCATGAGTACTCAGAAAATTGAGATTTGAGTATTGGATAAACCCTTGCTCAGAGTATTACTTCATGGAATTCATCACGAGTAGTACTGAGACGATAATATCTTATGATCTTGAAACAGAGATATATGAGTTGTAATTTGCAAGTCGGTTATGCATTGGTAATACGAAAACGCATCAGTAACTTGGTGTTATAAAACGTATTATCATGTATGGTCTGATGAGTAAAAGATACAAGCATATGAGTCAATGTTTATTCGTTCTTTTTTCCTTAATGGGAAAAAGCGATATCTGTGGGCCCCTCGATGATTTGGTGTTGACTTATGTGTTGGGCCCAGCCAGGACTAAATTGATGTGTTCAATTAGAAGTCCTACATCATCACTAATCAGGAATCGGGAAACATAGATTATGGACAAAGAGGTTGATTGCATTCCATGTCTTTTGTCTAGGGATATCTAGCAGAACGAAGGATTATATGATCACTTATCTTAGGACATGTAACTGACTGGGTCAGAGTTCGGCAGCAGCTTTTTGGAAGCTACAATTTGCTGGTCAAATTTAGAAGGCATACTAGCAATTATAGTTACAGACTTATCCAAGTGGGAGACTGTTGGATTAGGTGTCTAAGCCCATAACTATAATTGGTATGTACTTGAATTGATAGCAGCACAGTCCTTTTGGGTTGCCCTCAAACCTAGCAACCGGACAAGGAAATTATGAAAGGAGAGATATTAATTTATTATAAGATTAATAAATTAATATAAATGATTTTATTAATATGTTAAAATATTAATATATTAATAAGAAATCATTTGGTTTAATTAGTTGTTAGCCAGAAATTAATTAGAATTAATTTCGGGGTTAAAAGAATTAATTATAAGGTGCAGGGACTAGTTTGCAGTTATCTAATAGTTGAGTGGAAGGCTCTAGAACCCCCTTGGATAAGGGTGGACGAAATCTTTAGGGGAAACCCTAATAATTTTGTCCATAGGGGCTTGGATAAGGCCCTTGGGTTTGCTTAGGCCCTAAGCAAAGGATAACTAGGGTTTTCCTAAACCCTAGATCCCTCAGCTATATAAGGAGCCTCCTGGTTCATGTTTTGGTCACTCTTTTCTTTGGAAGAAACCCTAAGGGCCAAAATTTTGCATACTCCCTCTTCCCTCTCTCCTTTAATTTCCTTCTTGCTAGTTTGGGTGTGATTCCATTATAGGCATTACACTTGTGGTGCTAAGCTTCCAAGAAGATCAAGATCAAGATCAAGGGAATCATCAATTGTTTACTATAACAATTGAAAGGTATGTAATTACTAAACCCTAGTTTGTAGATTTCGATTATAGCCTCCCTCCTCTAGGGTTCTTGTTTTTGCGATTCAAAGTTGTATGTTCAATTGATAAAACATAGATCCAAAGTAGGTTGCATGTGAACTTAGGAATTGTTTTCTAGTTTATTTGTTTTACGTAAAACCCATCACTAATATCAAACAAAGGCCAAACCTCAGCCTAATACTCAAACCCATCAGAGTTTAACCATTAGTCAAATTGGTCAAAAAGTCAACAGTCAATTTTGAAGTCAACGGTGAACACACTGTCATCCCGAGCCAATGGGTGGATACGTCGCGTCCACTAAAGGACAAAATAGTCATAAATCCACAACTAGACACGTCGCGTCCAAGGGGTGATGCATCACATTTTCTGGGCAAAAGCACTTTTATCATTAAGTGCTCATTCCTTTAAGCTGGAAGCTCAAACTTCCCGTCAATCATTAAATGAGGTTCTTAATGAATAAAATTTCCAACTTTATCCAAATCCATGTCTCTAATAATGTCAACACTAACCGTAGGTCCATAAAGAGGTCAGAAATGTCTAGACTTGATGCATGTCTCAAAAGGAAGTTAAAACATGCACTCATTCCACCACAATAGGTCCAGAAGATCAACTAAAACAACCTTTAGATGTGGAGTTTTCCAAACTCCATAGAAATCATGAAAAAAGGACCAAAAATGACTATAAAACTAGATCTAGCAAACAAAAATCCATAAGGTTGAGAACTTGAATACTTATAGAGCACAAATATATGAATAAGAAACTTATACTCTCTTGTTTTTGATGCACCAAATTGTTTTGCTTCTTCTTTAAGATTCACCAAATAAAACCAAGAACACCAAAAGGAGATGAAAAGGGTTAGGATTTTCAGTATTACGGTTATGGAGGATGAAGGTTAGGTAAATGAGGAAACTCTAGAAGTTAAAGTCATTAACCAGGGTCCAAAACCCGAGACCTGGGGCTTTGAGCTGTTGCTGCGATGTGTCACACTTTTCACAAGGACGTGTCGCGTCAATCACTTCCCACCCAACACCATACTTGTTATTTTCGACAAAAAAAAAACTTATCAATGAAGAACACACTCGAAAAACAGGCATTACGAGAACAGTCTCGTATCAAGACACAAATATGAGGTCATGAATTAGGGTTTTATAGAATTCAGATTTTTTTTATTACTAAAGATAAGTACCAATCAATATTAAATATTGATATTATCCCATATATAAGGCATGAATGTTTCAATGATAATTATAGAGAATATATATTTTATAAATAAGATTTTCAATAGAACTTGTGATCCCCACAGGGGCGCTGCCCCGCTAGGGGTGCTTCTCGTAGGACCCCACAAGGGAGCGCATCCCATCTGACCCCCGCCATTTGGTTGAACGGAGATCATACTCATTTTATACAAACGTACACTTCGCAACTCTTAACTTGTAATAGAATCAAGAATTAAAGTGTATAGGTAATCTGTAAATTCATTATATTAAAATCGCCAACAAAAAACTCCTAAATGTTTTTTATCACTCCTGATTTAGACAATTTAAATTTATACGAGCAATAAAGAAAATATAGACTGCAAAAATACGAGCTAGTAGGTAGATGATATACACTCTTATACAAAAATACAAAGTTTATTAAACCTTAACTTGTTTGCAGATATATTTATATACAATGTCTAAGATTATCTAATATGTTATCAACGGTTGATAATCACACTACAAAAAAATACCAATTAGTGACAAAAACAAAATGGTCACTAACAATAGAATGAATCATCACTAAATGATTTAGTGACCAAAATTTCAGTCGTCACTTTTCGTCACTATAAATCCGTCACAAAACCGATTTAGTGACCAAATATAAATATGGTCACTAAACAGTGAGTAAAATATACTCATCACTAAATATGTGACGACCCACTTCGTCACTAATCAATGAAAGTCAGTCACTATTTTATCTATTTAGTGACCAATAAAAGTCGTCACTATTTTATCTTATTAGTGATCATAGAAAGTGGTCAGTAGTTTATCTAATTAGTGACTATAACAGGTTGTCACTGATTTATCATATTAGATACAAAAAGGGGTCAATAATTAAGAAATTATTAAAAATATCAAATGTTATTTTTAATATGAAATATAACAATATCCAACTAGACAAAAAAAAAAATCAATCCTATAAATTTTTACAATACAACAATAACCAAATAAATCTTCACAATTATAATATGAAAATTAAATGTCATTTTTCAAATACAAAATCTATATATTTTATCCAATATTTCAAAAAAACAAACACACATAGAGGTGAAAGCTGAAAGCTGAAAGGGATGAGGTTCTTCTGTGAACGATGATTCTCAAAAGATAAACATCTCTTTTTTTCTCCTCTCTCTCTGTTGCACACATTCTTTATCCGGTCAGTATCACTACCAAAATAAAAATAAAAAATAAAAAGAAATGTGTATGTGTGTGAGGGTACCTTGATTAAAACTTCTAGTAAGTTTTTGGTTTAATCAAGATTGTGTCTCACCTGATTAACAAATAAAATGTGAGATTAAGAAGTAGGATGAGAACATATATGGGTGAAAAAGATAATCTGGCGAAACTTTTCAAATTAGATTATGTAAAAATATGAAGAATTGACAGACTTACCCTTCTTGTATGAAGTCTGTGAGCTTTCTCCTAAATGCATTGTATGGATTGATATCATTAACTGGAGGAGGTGGCTGTAATAACAACAAAAAGGAAAAAATATATTTTTTTTAACATTCAGGGGCAAAATGGTCATTTGAAAGAGGAAACTAACCTACAGGCGACATAGAACGGGTTTAAGCCATCATTCTCGCTGAAAAAAAAGGGAACAAATTTGTAAGCAATAATTAAAAAGCATAAAACCAAGAGTGCTTATTGTTAAAAATTGAGATACCTTTCTCTTTTCAATACCTGTAAATTGACTAGAATACCCCCATATTGTATGGAAAGAGCTTGAAGGTGTTATTATTGTGGTAAGGTTATCACTACTTTGTTATGTTTGAATTTCCCACATAATCGAGCATGAATCCCTTGTACATAGTCTGTTAAACCTTAACTTGTTTGCCAACAAGACACTCTTTAGTCTTTACATAATATGGAAAGATGAATATTGACTACCTCTGGAAATCTAACCAAATAACCAATAATTGAAAACCTAATTTATGTTAATAGAAAAACTAATTTTAAGATAACCCCATATCCATCAATGTCAAGAGTCACTTTCTCTCAACAACTCGGATTTTGACGTTTCTGTCAAAATATTATGATTCCATCCCTTAAAGTGAATGCTAACTCTTTCTTTCCCTACGTATATTTTACCGAAGCCACCAAATCAAGAAAGTCACAAATTGACTAGTCAAATCTTGAAAGCTTTCAGTTTATTCATTTATTATTATTATTTTTAATTTAAAATAAAATGTCCACAGTAATAGACCTATACTATAACTTATTATTTTTATCACATAATTTTTCAAAAAAATCAACTCGTCATTAAAAACGTTTATTGGTTAAGTTTTTGATACGCTTTTTTAGATATAATCACAAAAATGACCTGTGGTTATGGGAAGTATGAAATCTGAAATAAGAAATCAAAATTTGAATCTAAAATGTAATTTTTATTATAAAATGTATTGTTTATACAATATATAGTTTGTGGGAAACATAATTGATTTAGTTTAAAATAGCTCGATTCATATCGAATGATCAGTTTTACATCTATTAAAAAATTTGTATCTATTAAGGGGGGTGTTTAGTAAAAAAAAACTTATTGTTTATTAGTTTATAACTTATTAGCTTATTAGCTTATAAGTTAATAAGTAAGTGTAGGATAATAAATTATTTTCATCCAAATACTTTTTTAATTTATATTAGTTTGACCGGCCGAATGGTCAGAATTGTAATAAATTGAATAGAGTAAGAAAGTTGGTTTATCGTAAAAAAAATTAGGTCCTACCAGATGGAATGGTGCTAGAATTAGTTGGTAACATAAACAAATTTGCTAGCACTTACGATGAACACTTACAATTCGGGAAAAAAAACATCGTTAGAGGAAAGAAGAGCATGAGAAAAAAAAAAGACAAATTTGCTAACACTTACAATTATGAATTTTTACGTTGAACAAAGACACAGAAGAAGCCCAAAATGTGATTCAAGTGATGCAAATGAAAATGCTAAAACTTATCAAAATAATATGATGTTATATTTTTCTTATTTCGTTAATAATTTTGTTAAATTTTATTTAAAAGCAAATTTTTATGTTTTATTTTTTACATTTACAATTTTTTTTATAATTTTAAATGCTCTAAAATGGTGAATTGTGCAAAAGAAATTAATAAAAATTATGAAAAGACGTGGTTGTAGTAGTATGCACTCTAAACTAAAAGGGTGTGAAAGATTAAGATTTAACAACTTTCAAAAGTAGAGAGATACATGATAGATAAGTGCGGGGTGGAGAGTGGTACCACATGAAATATCATCCCTTCCTTGTGGCACCGCATGATTTCATGGGTTCATTGGGTTTCCCAACCCACTCCTTCTGCTTTCTTGCCTCTTCTTTCACGTGTGTACCGTATGAATATAAATTGTACCAAAATGTATGGGTTGAGATAGATGTATTGTAGGATGAAAGAGATATGAATGAGAGAATTTTTTTTATGCAATGCCTATATGATATGTGAGTTATGAGGGAATGACTCCCTCCACCATAGAGTGTGGCCTCGACATTGTTGAGGTGGCTCGACAAACACCGCCCTACGTTTGAAGCATGCCAACCTCGACATCTCCCAACGACATCAGCGTAACATGGAGAGAGAAAGAGACTTCATTTTTTGTACTCATTTTTTTGCCAAAAAAATTCTAGTTTTTTACACACTTTTAACCAATATAAATACTAACATCAACCTCCATTTCTTACCACACTATAACCTTCACAATTATGATTACTTCTCTAAAACCCTCCATACTCAAGCTTCAAAATGTCTTCTCCGAACAACCAAAAAACTCCAAGAAAAAACTACACCCTTCATCACCTTTGTGGTACCAACCTCAAATGGACCCTCTTCTCTATTCACCAACAATGTTCCATTATGTCGGAATTGATCCATTTTATAATCCATGTGGACCAAAGAAATTCCAATCCCAATCACAATCCCAAATCCGGCCCATACCCAATCCGATTTTGAACAATTTGAGACAATTCAAGAACCTAAATTTCAATCTCAACCCTAACTCCAAATCGATTCTTCAACCAATTCTGATGGTGTACCCGATCCTCAACTCGACGCAAACAAAAAAGGGAAGGCTTCTAGTAAATTGTGGATCACGAAAGAAGTGTGGACTTGACCGAGAATGGATGTCGAATTACAGAGAAGATGAAGGCAAAACTTGCGAAGAAATACAATCTGAATGACATATAGCCTTTAGTCATGTTTTAAGAATTTCATTATGTTTTTACCATGTTTTAAATCACTTTCTAGGTTATGTTTCAAATGGTGTCCATTCAATTAATGATATGTTTGTTTTAAAAAATTTAGTTGTTTAAATAAAAAAACAACTAAACAAAAAATAGGATAACCAGCCCCACTTAAACGACAAGTTGAACATGTGTGACAAAACCAATATGAAAGTTACGTGATACACAAAGAGATGAGGTGACAATACAATAAGTGTGGCGCCACTCGGTTTAAGCAACATGAAAAATGTGATGCAAAAACCTCTTATTAGAGTTTGTTTGACTTCGACAAACTTAATTGCATTTCATTCATATTTGACAAAATATTATATTGCATTTCATGCTCTCTTAGTTAGACATGACTAAAATTGATAGAAATTTTTTGGTCAATCCAAAAAAATGAAACAAAGAATCGTCAATCGTCACAGTCTCAATCTTTAGTCTATGCAAAAGACGTAAATAACCCCTCTCAACAAACACAATCACAAGTTAAACCAACAGAAAATAAGTGTGCATTGTAACTCCGTTTCATAACTCTAGTTCTTCAACTCTAATTGTACCAAAATAACAGAACTCAACTACACAAGAAAGACTAGTCTAAGCAAACATCACCAAAAAAAAAAAAAAAAGATAAATACATTTCACACACAACTTTAAACAAAAACCTTCTTAATTATCCTCTGTACACTTCCCCACAATACCAACCCTGGAGAGCCAATACCACTCAACAAAATCATTACCTCCTTTTCATCTCTGCTTTCTGCGTTTTGCCTCCATCTAAAATCACAAATAAAACACTTTGAAAAACCACAAAAGTTTCCTTTTTTGTACATTTAAACCCAAAAATTACAATTAACTTTACCTTAGCCTCAGTGGAGGGTGAAATTGGGAACGAGTTTAATGACCCTTTTGCATCATCATCAGAAGAGCAATCAGAACACAAAAACTGATCCAGTTTCTTTGCTTCTTCAATTGTCATTCCCATACAAGATGGATGAAACCTATAAAACAATGGAAAAGATCGATTCTTTATTATCAAAGATTCTAATGTTTAATGAAATTTTGAAAATCACGTATTACTCATATGGTAAGTTTTCTTATTATGGAAATGTAATTCTTGAAAATTAGGGCATATTTCAAGAAACTTTTTATATATACCAGTCCTTGCATCCTTCACATTGTACCATCAAATCATCTGGGTTGTATGGCATTTCACATTTGCAGTACCTTTTCATATATCGGAAGAAGAAGATGATTTAGTTCATGAAAGATCAGAAGAAAACTGAAAGATTTTGTAAAAGAGGACTCGGTGACTCACACAGCAACACGATCAGGGGTGAAACCACCGGTAGCGGCCTTGTATTCAAAGCGACAGAAATAGTCTTCAGTGCCAACATTGTCGAGCTTTGTGTAGTTTTTGAATGAATGAACTATGCATTTCCCTTCGATTGTATGAGCACTTTGCATGTCGTAATGATCTGATAAAAACAGCTCCTTCACGCCATGAAACTGTCTCCTTCCTCCGATTGACTCTTCCGGCCGGTAATACCACCGAACCCTTACCTTCACATTGTTCCGGTGATCAGCCTCCAGCTTCTCCACACGCGCTACGTACGGAGGCTTATCTGAATCAGCAGGCCTCATCAATACACAGTCTCCAGCTGCCAAAAACAAGTAGAAGCTCGAAAAATCAAATACTTTAACCATATACGACACACAAACACGATCTGTATCAATTAAAAAGAAATTACAGTCGCAACATCAAATTTTGCCCTAGCATACGATACGCACTACAGACAAGATGATATAGATAAATAACGAGGAGGATGAAGAGAGATAACGTACGTCTAACGAGTTTGTTGGTTCCCTTGATAGTGTAAGTATCTAAATCTTTCTTTCCAGGCTTTGTCTTCGCCATTGAAATATCGAGCTAGGTCTAGGCTTGTCGATGATAAATCAAAGACGAAATTTGTGAGAGAATTAATGAAATCTGAGCTTGAAAGGATGATAAAAATGGCGGAAAGATGCACAATGTGCGGAATTGTAGAGGAATAGGGGTAGATTGAGGGAAGAAAAGCAGAAACCCTAGGTTTTAGCTAGTGGTCGGAAGAAAGCGTCTGAAAGAAGAGTGGAGTTTTTGATCGGGGTAGGGAGTGCGCACTGCGCATCGTATTTGATTTTTTTGGGAAACTGGAGTTTAATAAAATTTATTTTTCTTCTGTAAATTCCTTAATTCACGTAGATTGGTCAATTTTATATAAACCAATAAATTTAATTGCTTCATGTTATATCTCTTCATTTTCATTAGTATTGTTTATATTCAAAAGCTATTCAGTTGTTAGTTGATAATTTGTTATGAAACGCAGCTTAATGATACTTTTAACTTTTGTCAATAAACTATACATTGTTTAAAGCATTATTATTAAAACATGCTCCAAAAAAAAACTTGTGGGGTTACTCTAATCCAATAGGTGTTTAGAAGCCTTTCAATTAATTACTTCTTATTTAAAGCCCCTTTACAAGTCATTGAAGCATTAGAGCGAATTAGGCAGAATTGTTTTTGGAGGTGCAACAATATGAACACAAATATTTGTTGGATGGCCTAAGAGGCTGACACAAAGTTTTAGCCCCAAATGACTATTGTCGTGTTTGGCAAAAGTAATTGTTAGTTGGAAACTGGTAGCGGTTAGTTGGTAGCGGATAGCTGGTAGCGTGTAGCAGATAACTAGTAGCGGGAAGTTGTAACTTTTATTTGTTATATAAATATTTGACAAAAGTAGCTGGAAGCTTTTGAAATATATAAAATTACATATAAGAACAATTGATTAAAAATAAATAAATATAGAAATATATTTTTAAGGGTAATTATGGAAATTGATTTCAAAAGCTCAGGAGCGTTTTGTTAAACGCTACATGAAATAGCTTTTGAAATCGGAGCGTTTTTTTAAACTAAAAACTAAACGTTTGTACTGTCAAACGAAGTTTTTTGTTTAATTAGAACGTTTTATCAAAAACTAAAAGTTAGAAGCTCCCAAACGCTTCCAAAAGTTCGGAGCCAAACACGCCCTATGATCGTCTTGGTGTCGGTGGTTTAAATTTTAAAAGTCTCGAACTTAGCTCTCGTAGTTAAACGTTGGTGGAGGTAAAAACCATCAACTTTTCGGTCGATCATCATTGGCTCGATCCATCATAGTTGTGTGTGAAAACTCTTTCTTGCCAAATCCAACCAGTATGGTACTTTGAAAGGTATTTCAAAAATAAAACCACACCCCCCCCCCCCCCTCCCCTCCCCTCCCCTTTTTAGTTATTGGGAAAATTAAGGTAAATTCCTATATTTAGGCCAAAAATAGGGTTAGGAAATCTTGCCTAAATTGAAATCCTTGTATAATTCATACTTACTTATAATTCTTATGTAATGACACGTATTAATGATTTCTTGGAGCATTTCTTTATCACATTGCTAAATTTTTAATAAAAATATCTTCGCCATTCATAAAATAATTACCATGTATTTTGTTCCTGATAGGTATATTTTATTTATTAATTTTTATAGTTTATTTTAACATATTTTATTTTATTTTTAGTTGATGATCATTCATATTTTTCCTTTTTATTATTTTTATCTATATTGAGTACTTTTTAGTTTTTATGCTTTGTAGATTTTTTAAAGACTAGTGGTAAGTGGAGATGATTGGGGATTACAAAAATTAAAAATTAAAGAATAATGGGTTGGTGACATTTGAAGATGGTGTAAAAACGGGCTAATTAATTGATAAACTGAAGTATCTTGGGCTATGGTAGATTTGAAGATGATTTAGGCTCACTGTAGAAGTATGCTCATATTTTTTTTTGGGCTTAAGAGGTTGATGGAGTCATCGAGTAGGAATGAAGGATTCGACGCGGAACTGAAGCCTACTCGATGAGTCGAGAGGCCTCAACGCGACGAGTAGGGCTATCAAGCTGAAACCCTAATTTTCAGGGTTTGTATCCTATTTAAACGCCTTAACTGGCCTCAACTACAGCTTCCATAAACTCCCAAGACTTATTCATGAAACCCTAATCCATTTTGAGTGTTCTTGAGCCTTTGTGTGTGGTCTTGGTGATTTGAAGCTTGAGAAGACAGAGGAAATCTTAGGGATTTAAGAGGAGGCAAGTGGATCTAGAGTTGGTGTTGCATTTCCAGTTCCTTTGAGGTATAAAGACTATACCTTGTCTATTCATCTATTAGATCCTTTCATGGAATAATTTAAGGCTTTTGGGAACCATTTATGGATGCAAGCATATTTGGGGTCAAGACCTCAGATCCAGAGTCTTTGAGGGACTCCATGGTATAAAGGTGCCAACTTTATGGCCATGGGAGTTACATGCATCATAAGAACCACTTTTTAGGGCTATTTGAGCTAAATAGCCCATGCATGAACGTAAAGTTTGTAACTTTACATGTTATATTAACCCTAGGAGGCCAGATCTATGTTTTGGATGCATTAAGCCCGACTAAAATCAGTTGTATGGAAGTGGACTTTGGGGGACTCAACGAGTCATTCTTAGGACTCGTTGAGTTGGGTTGTGGTTCCCCAACCTTTTCTGCTACTGAACAAACTTGTTGAATCTGGAAGAGGACTCGACTAGTTGGACGTGTTTATGGAATTAAGGATCAAAGAACTCGACGAATCCAAGGATGAACTCGGCGAGTTGAGGGAAAAATGTCCCAAATGATATGAAGAGGAACTCGATGAGTTCAATGATGAACTCAATGAGTTATAAGTGAAATACCCTGACTTTGTATGAAGGAGAACTCAACGAATCAAGGAAGAACTCAACGAGTTGGGGGGTGTAAAAGGTCCCCGACTGTGTTATAAGAAAGAACTCGATGAGTAGGAGCGAGACTTCAGTGTTTTATGGATTATGGAACGCGGCGAGTTGATGGACCAACTCGGCGAGTTGAGTCAACCAGATGTTGACTTTGACCAGGGTGTTGACTTGACTTTGACTTTGACCAGAGATGACCTTTATAGGGTTTATGAGTATGAGAGGGTAATTAAAGGAGATTGTTATGTGTAGGAGTTTGAGAGGAGTTGATCGCAGCACCGAGGACAGTTCAGCTACTTCACGACATTGAGGTGAGTTACCTTCCAGTAGAAGTGGGTCGAAGGCACCAGTGCCAACCTACTAGTAGTTGATTATAGTTAAGATAATTTTTTGTGTGATAATTGTCTGGTATGTTACTATCTGTTATAAGTTATGTGCTAGTATGCTATGTTATTATGTGATAATGGTAGGAATGGTAGGATAGACCCCAATATCGGTTGTAAGGACCGATAGGGTAGGTCGGACACCTAGATATTCCTGAGAGTATGTTATGTTATGTTTTTATGTGGTAGTGGTAGAGGTGAAATAGTGCTCGTAGCCGGTTGAAATAAACCGGAGGGTAGGTCGGGCATGCAGAGATGCCTGACAGAGTAGGTCGGGCACCCAAATATGTTTGACAAAGGGTAGGTCGGGCACCCCGGTATGCCTAAAAAGGGTAGGTTGAGCACCCAGATGTGCTCAACAGGGTAGGCCAAACATCCAGATATATTTGGCAGTATGTTTATTATATGGTATGTGGTATGATGAGGGAACTCACTAAGCTTTGCGTTTACGGTTTTCAGTTTTTGTTTCAGGTCCTTCGTCTTCGAAGGGAAATGAGACGACATGATCGCAGCGCATCACGCTGCATTTTCCGCACCAGAGATCTATGGGATTTATACTCTAATATGATTTTGTTATGACATCTTTTGACTATGGATACATTAATTTGATATATAGTATTACTATGTGGTTTTCAGACAAATGGTTTTATATTTGTTTAATTTAAAAATGGAAATTTTGGTCTGGATTTTTGGGATGTTACAAAACTGCTCAAAGTGGTGACATGAAGGCTCCACTCGATCAAATGACCTTCCATTGAAGGCTCTACTCAATCAAGTACCTCACTATAAAGAGTAAACTTTTAATTTTTCTCAAAATCACTTCAAATTGGTTCCACGGATGCCTTAATAGTTCCATTGAAGGCTCCAATCAATCGAATGGCCTTCCACTGAAGACTCCACTCAGTCAAGTAGCTCACTATGAGGAGTTAACTTTCAATTTTTCTCAAAATCACTTCAAATTGGTTCCATATATGCCTTACTAGTTCTTATATGTAATGCAAGGTTTAAAATAAGGTTGTTAAGGTTGGAAGTCATGTAATTAGTCAAGTAGTCATTAATGACTTGATTTATTGTTAACATTGGTTGGCTACTAAGTGCTCCTACCATATTTGAGGTAAAGTAAAGTGCTTCTAAGTGCCAAGGTGTATATTTTACCGAAGAGTGTATATCCCTAAACTATTTTGAGTTGTATAACATCTCTCAAATTCATTTCTACGTGTATGGTTTGTATGAACTATTATATGTATTATGTCCTCATACATAGAAAAGAGTTTTAAAGAGCGGGGAATGTTTAACTTTTTTAAAGAGTTTTGAACCTAACCATTGTTTTCATTTAGGATAGGTTATGACTTCAGTGAAGTCCCAAGCACCATTTTTGGAAATACGGTCTTATGCAAGAAATAAACTTGTTAGTTGCGATTAAATTTCTAGATAGTCATAATTGAGGGGATGGACTTTGCATACTCATTTAGAGGTTTCATTTATAGTGGTCACATGACTCCAAAAGTAATTAAAAAGTAAAACCTCTAGATATGTTTAGTGAGAGATGCTAACACTTTGTATGTGCTTTGAGTTTACCATCGTGACCTTAAGAGTAATGGGATTTTATGAGTATAGAATTGAGAGATGGAATTATCATTCGAGATTCTAATATAATCAATTTTCCCGTAAGACAAGTCAAAAGACTCAAATAGAGTTTGCAACAACAATAAATGCAACCATCATTCTAGATTTCTATATCCTTTTTGCTGTGAAACAAACTTATATCATGATAAGTATGTTAAGAATTTCAACATTAAAATTGAAGAAGGTCGTGAAAAAGTATGCACCTTATGTATTTGAACCCAAGGGTGTTTGCCCTTTTGTGATAATTATTTAAAAACTATTCAATTATTTCAGCCTTTTATAAGTTATCATGAGTTTATAAGATTAAATGTTTAATTTAATTTGTGTAAGGGTAAAATTAAACAGAATGTGATAATTAGGTTTTACATCAAACGATGTGAGAAGCATCTTTGGAACCCTCAAAGTCTAATAAAATGCTAAAAAATATGAAATATGGAAGTTGGAACTGATAGAGGACATATTTGAATACAGAAGGTAAAAATAATCAATTAATTCCATACAAGGATAATCAAGTTATGACCTTACAAAGTTAGAAGAAAAATTATGTAAAGATAATTGGAATTCTTCACCTTTTAAGATGTGATGTTTGGAATTTTATAACCTTAAATGTAAAGCCAATGAAAGGCAAGTTCATTAACAAAAGTTGTAGTCCATATAACGAAAAGTATATGGGAAAAGTTTCAGATTAAATCACTATGTTCATCATTAAGTTTTGCTTTCCTGTACCTTTTATGATTAAAAACAATGGGAATACATACGTCTAAAACAAGGTACTCATGTACACAAATAGTTTTCTTTTTATGCTATCATGCTAACTAAACATTAAAACACATACTCAGCTCATCGTATATATTAAGATGAACACATTATAACTAGTAATGTGAATATAATAGTATAACAAGACTTTTACCTTAAACTATGCGGATATGAACCACAAAATGATGCATATAGCAAGCAAACTAGTCGTGAAATAGCACAATGTTGGTGTTAATTTCGAAAGATAAACAATAATGAAGGTTTCATTTTCTCAATTCAATCAAAATCCTAAGAACATTTCTAAAATATGATTTGTTTCAACAAAATGCAATAGAAAACAGAGATTTTTTGAAATAAGTGAATTGAGTGAATTCGAAAGAATAAAAAAAATTGATAGAATCAACACAAATTAACAATCAACTGATAACTATCGGCACAGTTGAAAACGATTTTGATTTTGTGAAATCAACCCAATCAATAGCCAACAACTTGTTAAATTAAAAAAAAAAAAAAAAAAAAAAAAAAAAAAAAAAAAAAATCAAGAAGACGATTGTGCAAAGGAGGAAGTTGATGGTGTTGGCTAAGGCAAGGAAGGGGTGGTTGAGGAATGCGATGGTGGATGGTCTTGAGGAAGAAGGATTGAGCACAAATATTATTAGGATTTACAAAGAGCAGTGTTGTCGAAGTTCCTAATCAGCTAAATCTTTTAGGAGGGCTAAATCAGAAGAAAAAAAAACTAGTTGAGTCAGCTAAAACGTCTGATATTATGCAAATCAAACACTCTGACCCAGACCAAGTCAGCCAAAATGTTGGACAAAACCCGATCAACAAAAAATAAAAACATCCCCTAAGTCGGTCACACCACTCATAAGTATTGAAAATTTGTAGAAAGCATGAAATATTATTATTGTACAAGGAATTGTCAAAGTCGTTAAAAAGAACCAAATGATCAAACAAGTCATAAAGAGTATTTTTTTTATTATTACTAAAACTCTTATTAGCCTATTAAAAGCCTAATGTATCAATTATAGGAATTGAACAAGAAAAAGAAAACAAAAATGGCAAGGACAAGAAGAGGAATTCTATTTGTCTTATCCAACTACTAAAGTGAGTAGATAGTGATGTTTTCCCGTTGTGGACACATGTCAAATAACTTGAAATGTTAATTATGCTATATGTGATTAAATGCTTATAGTTAAATGACATAAAGGCTTTATGATACTTGTCATCGTTTTTATGTGATATATGTTATAAGTTTATTGTAATGAATGGTCATTTGCATTAGATTTATCTACACACTGATGGTACCTCCCTTCGTGACGTAGTGATTTGTGCCAATGTGGGATTCATTCTGGAACAAAGTGTCGTAACTTGGGACGAAACATATTCTACCTTAAGGTAGATTACGATCTTTTGAGTAGCTCATAGAAAAATCAATTTGACCAATTTTCTCGGTTTCTAAGAGAATTGTATGTTTCACTTGGAATTTTTGTATGTTATGGCATTAACTTTACATGTATACTTGTTGAAAAATGTTTTCGATAAACACATTGTACTTATTGTGTCATAAAACTCGAATACTCACGAGACATAGTATGTGTCTTAAGTGTCATTTTATTTGGTAGGTGCTCTTAGGTGCAAATGAGAAGTGAATAGTTGATTCTTGAGAAGATGATGGACATATTTTGATTATGCTAGAAGAACGGATCTAGCTGTCACAAACATTAAACACTTATGGTTTTTGTAAGTAGTACTTTTGGATGACTAATTTTTATTGATGTTTTTTTGTATGCTTAGAATGTTACTTTGAAATTATAGAAACGATGTAATGAATTTGTTTCCTTGATGACATGAGGTAGAGATGTATTACTTTCAAAATATACACGATTTCATTATTTTCAATAAAACGTATTTTTGTAAATTTTTACCACATAATTTTATTCCTACAAACACAACCCCAAAATATAATCAATCACGTAACAATCCAATATCAAGAGCCAAAATAACCCAATTGTTTCATTTCATGTATATGACAAAACAAACAAAGAACAAATCTAAAGTAGAGTAATTCAGCAAACAACTTGTTACCTCACACTAGAGTTTCTGTATCACAACTGAATTCGCTAACCCAGCTCCTTCAATTGTCTGATTCAAATCATTAAGCTGCTTTGGCGGGAACCCCATTGTCAAAAGCTGATAAACCCTAGACCCTCCAGGCCTTGATGCATCAATGAAAGATCGGATATCACCAATCGTGTGGTGGAAATTGAATCTAGAAACCATACGGGTCCCATCGCCCAATCTCAGTTGAATAGAGGTTGAAGGTAGTGCGTCATCCACCACTAGCCCCGCCAGTGGGGTTGGTGCAGCGGTGGCAGGCGGCGGTGTGATGGTGGCGTCTTCTGATGAAGTGGTGGTGGTGGTGCCTAGGGTTCTACCCACACCCACAAACGCGGTGTGGCGTTGTTTCTGAACCTGTGTATGAACATGAACATGAAGATCCATGTATGTGAGAATGTATTCAAGAAGAGAGTTTTGTAGAAGAAATGAAGAATTAGGAAAGATTACTAACAGGGTAGTCTTCAAGCTTCCTCACAAGACTGACATGAACAGGAGCTCTTCCTTTTGCAGGCCTAAGCTCTTCTGGACATTCAGACTTCCTAATGCTCTGTTAAAGAAAATTAGAGAACACATCAGGTAAGGGTAAAATGGGAATTGGGAAAAGGGAGGAGAAGTTAGTTATTAAACTTAATATGGTACCTCCAAGAAAGATGCATTTTGGGGATCATCGAGTCTTCTCAAAGGACCATCGTTAACAGTGAAACCATTGGTCCAGAAAGTTATGGTGTGAGTATGAACATCAGGTTCAGAGACTTGAGGAGTGGCTGATGTTGTCTCTCCAGATAGTAATCTTCCTCTTCCTGCAAAGCTTCTGGAGCTTGAAGATGGTTGGAGTTGTTCAAGTGTTCCTTCTTCTGCTCCTGCTTGTCGAGCTTGATTGAACAATGATTCCACATCATTCACCTTTGATGGATCTTGAACAAGCATTCCACTGCAATCATTAATAAATGTCAGATTATTGGATTTTTTTGTGTCTCGATGAAGCATTTGAACATTATTGAAGTAGAGCACAATCAAGATATCGTGAAAGAACCAATGTCAAGAAACCGATCACTCATCATGTGTTAATCTGCATGATACATCATCGTTAATATGAATCAAATGTAGATTATGATATGGAACTCCAATTGAATGTATAAAGATAACATTAGCAAAGAGATCTTGTTCTGTTTGCACTAATTTCCTTGTCAATCAACTCATGGACGGAAACCTAATAAACGGATGAACCCTACATTATTTACCTCTTTTCACCACCGGTATAATACTCCTGGGGCTCATCGGAGTCACTTCCGGAGTCATTACCCTGTCGATTCAGATCTGAGAAAGTCCGTATGCGTCCGGTAGACCGACTACCTGATGGCTTCTTATCCGTAGCGGTGTTCCTAGATCGTAGATTGTAAGGATTTTGTAAACCAATAGCAGGAGGTGGGGAGGCTGATCGGGAGCGAGACGGAGAAGACGACGGAGAGAATGAAGGGGAATGTGTATCAGAAGGCCGGTTAGGGTTTCGGCCAGGTAAGGCAGACACAGGAGCCTCTTCTACGGCGGCAGCGGTTTCGAAGAAGGTGGAGACGGCGGAATCGAGATCGAAGTTGTGCGATTCGAGGAAGAAGGAGGCTTCTTCTTTGGTAGCTGAAGTAATCTCTGAGAATGCTGCGATCATTTCCTGGTGAGCGTCTCCGCCGATGTTGGTTGCCGGTGTGTCTTCCATTCTTGGTTTTCTTGCGTGAGAGTTCACGTATCAGTCTCGCCGGGTATATATGATAGATCCCATTGACCCGCTCCATCACATATGGGCCGGGTATTGGATCATGGACTAACCTCAACTCAACCCAATACGAAGATTCCAAAGATGTTCAAGGTTTGGATCAAGATGAAGTTTCATTGGGTGGGCCGATATGCCAAACTGCCTTATGTCAAATTATTCCAAGATTGTTGAGGTCCACGAACAAAATTTAAATCATATTCTATATTGGTTGGGTTTTCTTTCATTTTTTGTGTTCTCTTTCTTTTGAGTAATGTTTGTTGTTCATTTTTTGTGTTCTCTTTCTTTTGAGTAATGTTTGTGGTGTTTTCATGAGTTTTGTGATCTAAATTAGAGGTGAGTATTTGGACATATAGATTATATCGGACCGGACCGGAAATTGGACATGGACCGGAACCGAACTTGGACCGATTTATCATATAGAGCTGGTTCTCGGTTCTTTGTATCATGCAAAAAAAGCTTCTGTAAAAAATTGGGCCGGTCCAGCCAGGTCCGGATACAAAACCGGTTTAGATTGAAAATTTAAAGGAAGTATTATTTATTTTAAAGTTATATAAGATTTTTAGTTTTTTGTATTTTGTATTTTGTGAAAAAAAATTAAAACATACATCTCATTCATTCAAAGTCGGTTTAGCATGTAATTTTTATCGAGTGTGTAGCTTAGTGTTTGTATATGAGTTAGACTCTACTTTTTTTTTTTTTTTTTTATATTCAATGACTTACACTCCTCAAAGTCGGGATATTAAAGATGAAAATTTTCAGTTTTTCAGCTATTTTTTTTTTATATTTTGTATTGTGTGAAAAATTAAAACATGCATATATCACTCGTTTCAGTTTGTTTTTACATGCGGTTTTATCTATTGTGTAATTTAATGTTTGTATATGATTTTAGACTATAATTTTATCGTTTTTAGTTTTATCTTCAATGATTTTACAATCCCTTGAAATCGAGATATCAAAAACTGGAATTTTTCAGTTGTTCAACTATTTTTTTGTATTTTGTATTCTATGAGAATTTTAAAATATGTGTATCATTCATTTGAAGTCGCTTTTTTGGTGAGGTTTTTTCCAACATGTAGTTTAGAGTTTGTACATGATTTTAAACTATAACTTTTTTGCTTTTGGTTTTATATTCAATGACTTATTGTCCCTTGAAGTTGGGATATCAAAGCCGAAAATTTTCAGCTTTTCAACTTTTTTTGTATTCCTATGAAAACTTTAAAACATGCATATAGCATTCGTTTGAAGTCGTTTTGGCATGCAGTTTAAGTAATCATAACTTTTTTTATCTAAACGGACATGCAAACCCAAAAAATGTATTCGTCTTAAGCCTCGTAGTAGATAAATTAACTTTAACATCAAAAACTAACATTTCGTAGGGCTTCAACGACATGTATCATATGCATTTAAAGTTGTACCGATCCAACGAGTACAAAAAACAAAAAACCTGAACCCGATAAGCCTCCTGCCTTCATTGGTCTAATCCAAGGTCCACTCATTTTTGTTAAACTGGTTTTGGTCCAAATGATCACCCTTTGAATTGTTCGAGTATAACTTTCAGGTAACTTAGGTTTTATAAATAAAAAAACATAACCGATAACCGACCTTGCATTGAAATTCAGTTATGCGGGTTTGAGTATATCGGGTACGAATTCAAGTTCAAATATATCAGGTATTACATGAAAAAACTTATTATATTTTCATTTAAAAAAAAAACATATGGCATAGTTGATATGTGTAAGCTATAATCTTTAAGTTTGATCTCTACGAATCCCAGTTTTTTATATTAAAGATTAGGGTTTAATTGCACATATTTATTAAAGTGGGTTTCTTCTAATTTAAACTAAATACTATTTTAAATCGCTTGTTTTTTGAGTTTATGAATTGGAAGTGGACCAAAGAACATGCTCACCAATTAAAAACCCTTTATTGACACTTCACACCCTTGGAATACAAACACACACACACACATAGAAGTCAAGCTGTTAAACCCCCTAATTTCATTTATAGAAGATTTGTTATCGTATTGGTGGAGATAACCTGTTGCTGATTTTGTGGTGGTTGTGATGATATGCTCTAACCGAAAAGAGAAAGATTAAGGTAGGGTTAGAGTTGGAACTTGGAATAAGGGGTTAGAGTTAGAAGAAGAAGGAACGAAGAATTCTATTTTTCTTTAAGGTGTGAAGAAGTAGAAGAAAAATGAGAGAAAAAGAGACGCATGGATGATGAGCAATACCCAATGGGTATTTTCATTTTTGAAACTAATTGGGTATTCGGATATACCCGAAATCGTTTAAGTATATCCTATACTTGAACTAATATATTATCGGGTTAACCAAATACCCAAATTTACATACACCAAAAACCGTTAAAAACGATGTATTCTATCCAAATTTAGAACCATGTCTGTCAATTTGTTCAGGTTTTGGCTATCTTTGATATGCCTAATCTAAATGATAGGGTCTTTTGGTTGCAATACTAGAATTTTGTAATGGTTTGTGCTTTGTTTCTCGATAAATGAAAGCGTTTTGGGTACATGAAATGGTATAAATGGTGATATCCATATAACGTGACAGAAATTTGCACATATTTTTGTGATGTAAACGAAAGAAATGTACTAATATGGTGATGTGCATATAATGTGAATGAATCTTAGGGAACATGAAATACACAAATGTTAGGCATAAGAAGCATTGCAAAAAAAAGTATAACTATTTAATGGCCTTTTAACTTGGACTAGTCAATAATGGTACTATTATAAACATCTTTTTTTTTTAGCATAAATGAACGAATTGGGAAAACGAATTGGTAACAATGTTAGACAAAATATAAGATATTAGAAATTTAGTAAAAACCTATTCCATATTTAGACAAAGTACATCAACAAAAAACTTATTCCATATAATTGGTCAAATGATGTGCATGTAATTATTTTAGGGATGATTGTTATATAACTTTATCCATCATGTCAATTAAACAAATTACAACAATAGGAAACCAATCAAGAACATGTATATTTACCAATTAAACAAATATGCAACAATTGTTTTTTCATCGGTGATATAACTATTACGCCTAAAATTAGGCAATTGTTCCGGCTGGCCACTGTCATAAGAAAACAACCAAACTATTGTATTATCCAAGAAAATTACCAAAACATAATTCAAATGCCATTAAAAGATAAAAAGAAGCATTGATTATCAAGTAATATAACAAAACATAAGTTTAACACCATTTCACCATCTCATATTGCAACTCCACCCCTCACTACTCTTGATCCTTTACATTGATCATTTAAGCGCCCACTTTCCCATTACAAGTCTTGAAGTTGAGACTCTTGTTATGGAATTTGCTATATGTTATAGTTATCTATATAATTAACAACACAAAATTAATAACAACAAATTACCAGCTTATGATATGCAAGGTGATCAAGAAAGTCATAAATGCTTATGATGCTTTCGAGCAGTTAGTGTAGTTAGACATTTAAACTCATGCCACATGTCACGACCATTAATTGGATCAAAAATAGAATCTATATATGTCCCCCAAGTTTCCATTTTATATGGATTCACCTAATGGTCGGACCGAATACTTCTTCACCTTGTTTAGTTATGTCTGATATGGCAAGTATTTCATGCTTGTGTGGAATATTGGTGATGTCTAACTTTTACAAGTAAAAGCTTGTCCCTTATAATGACCACACATTGGTTTGCATATAGACCAATAACCTAATTTTTTTAGCCATATTGTAGATACAAGTTTAGTGATTAGCTTCATCCTTGATTGTTCCCATGAACTTTTGGTAGTAAGTGTCATGTTACCCTTACACATATCAACCACCCTTTAGATCATTTAATTTTTTTCATTAAGTATTCCCTAGTAAAACCTAGGGCATATATGATTGGCTTATATCTTCCATATGTACTTATCTCTTTAAACATGTTGTTGGTTTCCTTAAGTGTAATATCATCTTCCTCCTATTATACTCTCGATAACCACAATAATAAAAGTGTTTTCTATTAATGAATTTAGTGTAATTTCTTATGGTACCCACGATATTTCCATATCTATACATATATTTAGGCATTATTTTAATACATTTTAAGTTATATTTTGGTTAATTGTTGTAACAGCCGAATTTTCAGAAAAATTTTAAACTTTTAATTTCATAAACATCATCCATAGGAAGTACAAAAATCTCATTACATATCCATATTATTTTAGAATTCAGACTACAAAAGCTAAATGTGAAAACAGTGGAGAATGCATGTCACGCCATCAAGTCGGAACCTTGTCCTTATTAATAGAAGTAACTGAAACATTCAATAAAATTGTAAGCACAAGCTTAGTGAGTTTCCTAATCACACAAATCATATAATCACATAATGTCATGCACACACATATACATACAAGTTTGCCATAGACTCCCTCCATGGTCTTTAATTGAATGTCATAGGCTACCCCCATGGTCTTTGTTGAATCAAGAAGTAACCCTCTTGAACCTCAATTTGAAGTCCCTCTCTCTCTCTCTACCACAATACTGGTTCTGCTACCACAACGTGAAGTGTTGAAGACATCCGTAACCTTCAGATCAGAACAAAGACTTTGTGTTTTTTAACTTATGTTTTTTGCTATGTATTGTCCAATATACATTGCATGGACACTTCTTTATAGTCTTTGTTTATTTCCCTATAATGTTTTCGGAACTCTATAAATAAAGTCATCAACTTCAGTTGCAATACACATCTCTCTTACATCTTATATCTTACACCTTATAATATATATGATTAAATGTTTAATATATTATATGTATAAGACAAGTCAGTCAAATCAATAGCAGACCTCATTCACAAAGGCATACTCTAATGGGGGGGGGGGGGGGGGTATAAGGAGAATGGCTTATAAAATGATTGTTGAATGAATTTCCACTCTCACCCACTGCTCCCTTGTATGGTGGAGGGTCGTTAGCCCATGGATTTGATATGACATAACCTCTTAAAAGTATAATGCAATTAAAGTACTAGAATTTTTTAAATCCCAACTCTAGTTACGTTAGGAAAAATGTGAAATTGTATGCTAATCTATGAAAACGCACATCACTCCTTATATGTCGTTAGTGAAGCGTGTATGACTAACCGACACACTAATTTAGGACTATAAATTTGAGGTGATGGATAAATTGAAATTATCATTATTGATGGAGCGTGTGTGGTTAACTGACACATTAATTCGAGATGATAAATGACCTCGAGGTTGTCAAGCGTGTTTGCATGGTTATTCACATCTTAATTGTGATCATCAACATCCCAGTCACAATTAGTAAGAACATAATCGAGATTAAACATGCCATTGATAACATTCAACGAATCTCGTAAGATCTAGGAGTTTCATGCGATTGAAACTGGTGAGATGATTATACCTACCTAAATACATTCGAATTTGATTATGAAATCCCACTACAAAGGTCGAATCGAAAATATGGATCATATCCTAATTTAATTATGGATTAACAATTAAGGATTAAAATCAACTAAATTGAATTCTTCATTCTCTTAATTTTAGATGTCAAATCAAGATAATAATGGTCTTCATCTGTGACATCCCCAAAATCACGGCCAGAAAAGACCGATTTTGTTTATGCTTTATAAAAATCAGAGTACTTCATTTTATAAAAAGGTTGCGGAATTTGTTCCCAGAAAAACATGGTAAATACGTTATTAAAACATTTTCGAAGAAACGTATTTATTTCATTTTAAAACGTTTGGGATGTCATCGTTAATATAGGAACATAAGCATAAACAGAACTTACAATTATTCACATAGTGGTCTACATCTCTTTAAATCTCTCAGTGTAATGTCATTTCATATCAACACCTATGATATAAATAAACTGAGTGTGTCAGGTTGGGAAACCTGGTGAGCACATAGGGATTTCAATCCCACAATTTTATACCATATATATAGTTTAAAATTCACAAAATATACAATTTAACCATATATATATATATATATATATATATATATATATATATATATATATATATATATATATATATATAACAACTCTTATCCCACCCCGTCGGTCCTCGCAACGAGGCTATCCATACTCTCGGACCTAAGATTAGTCGTTTTACCTACTTCATACTCTCGGATCAGAAATGAACGAATTTACCAAATCCATACTCTCGGACTAGGGACGAATGACTAATCCATACTCTCGGATTAAAGATGAATGATTATGCCTAATCCATACTCTCGGACTAGGGACAATAGCTAATCCATACTCTCGGATTAACAACGAATGATTATGCCTAATCCATATTCTCGGACTAGGGACAATGACTATGTCTAATCCATACTCCTGGATAAGTGACATATACTAACTTCTATTCTTTGAGTTTAACTCACTTGTACTCGTAAGAATATACTACCCAATATTCCTCATATTTAATTTAGGTCTACTCTTTATCCTAAATTATCAAATATAATCAGGTATGTTCTTTAACATGAATTTCAAGCAACATCAATTAACTCGCACATAAACATATAATTAATACTTCAATCAATACTTGTATTAAAATCATGTTCATGAAAGGGACTATGCACTCACCTGAGAAGGTGGTGACTCGGTACTCGGACAGCGCTTCGTTTACTTTAAAATAATTTCCTTCGACGAAACCTAGTATTATCACCAATAGATTTTAGTCTATTATTCGCCGAGACTAATTAATAGTCTAGCTATTATTACTATTATATAAGCGTTAAAAAAATACTTATATAACCCATAATAATAGCCCAAGTATTTATTATATGTTCTTAATAACGTTAATATAATTAAATAAAAACTATATTAAAAATAGCGTAGGCGTAGCTCACTTACAGCGGGTTTTATAGAAAACCAGGCTTTGCTTGGAGCAGCGTTTCCGAGCCGAAAAGCTCTTCTTCTCGGAGCCGTCGAGCACTCCGGGGCTTCCGCCTCGTGCTAGGGAGGTTCCCTAGGCTTTTCGGGGGATTTCGGGGCTAGAGAGAGGTTCTAGAGAGAGAGTAAAGAGAAGAAATAATGGGAAAGGTGTGAAGAAAATGAGGGTGGGAGAGGTGGTATTTATAGGGTGAAAATGGCTGAACTTGGTGCCACATGTCACCATCTAGTGGCAAGACTTGGGGAGAAAGCAATGACCAAGATTGTGCCACATCACCCATTTTCGCACAACACACTTCCGACTTCTAAAATCCGTAACTTTCACATACGACCTCCGTTTTTGACGTTCTTTATATCCACGCGTAGGTAAAAATAATATCTACAACTTTCATTTTGACTCCGTCGGCTAATTCTCGATCTTAAATTTAACAGTACAAGACGTTTAGACTGTTAAATGACCGCGAAGAATTCGTAACTCCTTCATACGGACTCCATTTTCGTCTGTCTTTTTACCATTGAGTTCCTATTAATGAGATCTTCAACTCTCATTTATTTCACGTAAGCCAAAAACCGCTCGAACTAAAATTCGAGTTTCGGGCTGTACACTGCTAAGCCGAATCTTAAAATCATAACTTCCTCATACGAAGTCAGATTTGGGCGTTCTTTTTATCGACGCTCTTAGTTTAACATATTCTACGACTTTTGTTTAGATTTATAAGGCTAAAAAGTCTTCTATCGTAAATTCACTATTTACGTCTTCCGGTGCCGTGCCGGTTTTGCCGTAAAACTTCGGTGGGCCATAACTTTTTCGTTATAACTCGGATTTCGGCGTTTTTTATATGTACGGAAACCTTGTGACATATTCAAAAACTTGGTTAAGACTATTCATTCTAAATAATCTTTTGTCGAAAAGTCATTTTTGACCCCTATTGCCTCTAAATTGACTAGCCCGGATCTGCGGGCGTTACATCATCGTTCTTATGAAAATGGTTTTCCTCAATCTTCTGGAGATGATCTTCCACTTTCAAGCCAAAGTGAACATGTATTCCCTTCATTAGTTATATGTTTTGAATACATTTTAGGATCAATAACCACCTTAATTAGTTACAAATCAGTTGAGTTACACAACCCTAAACATAGGCTGGGGGGTGATTTTTTATAAGTTTTGGTTCTATTTGATTATACACCCAAAAATCGTTACCGGTACCAAACTATTACCGTATCCTTATAAGTTGGTTCGATTCTCGGTTCCTTGAATTTCTAGTTTTTGGTGTAGGTTTTCTTGGTTTTGGGTTGTTTTTTTTCCTGTTTCGGAACTGATCTCATCCTTAGAGAGTTGTATGGGAAGCTACATATGTTATGGCCACCCATTACGTATTAATTTGTTTATCTTAAAAATATATGAGAAATCTTTTGGTGTGCCAACAACCCCCTTATTCTAAAGGTACAAAAAATATAGTTTTCAAAGAAGTGTTTAAGAGATTTTGATAAGTTAAGGTAGACTAACTTTAAAAAAATGACTTTTCTTTGTGCGAGACAACTATAAGTTGTTTTTTAAAAAATTCTATCAAAACTTTGATTTTAACTTATACAAAGAACAACATATAAGTTATCATGCTTGCATATCCATCATTTGAGTCTCCAACAATTATTCCAATAATTACATATCCGATTTGATCTATGGACGTGAAACCAATAGTAAATTAAAAGAACAAATTACTGAAATAGCCCCTGTGGTTTGGCTAAAGTTGTGCGTTTGGTCCATATGTTTTGTTTTGCACTCGAACCATCCCCACGTTTTCTTTTTATTACCCGCCTGGTCCCTGGGTTTGTTAGTCGTCAATTCCAAACGTTAAGTCCCCCACATGCTTCGCACATGAGGGGTATTTTCATCATTTTATATACAAAATCTATTAGACCACCCTTAAACCCTGATTCTCTCTATTTTCAAATACGCCCTTTCTTCGTCTCTTTCATTTCCTCTTATGTGAATAGTCGATCAACCCTAATGGAAAAAACCTGCAAGTGTGGTCAAGTTGGTGTGATACGAAGTTCGACTACCAAGAAAAACCCTGAAAGACTTTTCTATTGTTGTACTGGGAAGGTAAGTGCAATTTCTTCTTAAGTATATCTATATATCACATACCTTTAATACACAATAAATTACTCAAAATGCAGGGAGTAAAATGTGGTTTCATATATTGGGTTGATGACGACAACTTTAATGGTGAAAAAACTGAAAAAAGTATTTCCCCTGATTTAAAGAAGTCATTGGATGAACTTCAACTTGAGAATATGGCCTTGAGATTGTTATTAGTGTTCAGTTGGGGTTTTTTTGGGTCAATTTTAATTTACAAGCTTTAATTTATGCTATCAATGTACTTATCTTTTGTTTCATCAGGGTAGTAATGTGATTGAATGACAATGTGTGAATGACTAGAATTGTCTATTGGAATGCAATTTTCTTTTGGAATGGAATTGATTGTTTTATAATGGAATGGAATTTAGTGGTTGTAATGAAATCGAATTGAGTGGTTTGTACTGGAATGCAGTTGATTGTTTTATAATGGAATGGAATGGAATTTAGTGGTTTGTAATGGAATGGAATTGAGTGGTTTGTACTAGAATGCAATTGATTGTTTTATAATGGAATGGAATGGAATTGACTGTTTTACAATGGAATGGAATTGAGTGGTTTGTAATGGAATGCAATTGACTGGTTTTCTATTCGAATGGAATTGAATTGAATTGAATAGAATTGAATGGTATTGAATAGAATTAAATGATATTGAATTAGAATGGAATTGAATTGAATGATTGAATAGAATTGGATGATTGATGGAAATGAATTGAATGATTGAATAGAATTGAATTGAATGATTGAATTGAATTAAAACACTAACATAGCAACATATTATAGCACTAATTGTTCATACCGTAATTAAAAATAGAGATACATTAAAATTCATACCATACATAGACAACAGGTCCCATAAGTCATACCATATTTGTTGATAACACAGACACAAAACATAATGACAAATATAACAAACACAAAAGATCATAACACTATAATTGGTTATAACACAGATACAAAATATGATAACACAATCATAACTTAAGCAATACTTTTCCCTTTCTTCCCAGCCTTCCTTGTCCTACTTGAAATTCCATCACATGCACTTTGAGTTCCACTTTGCTTACCACCACCTACACTTTGAGCTTTCTTCCCAACATCCCCTTTCTTGCTTGAAGTACCATCACCTGCACTTTGATCTTTCTTCCCATCCTTCCCTTTCTTGATTGAAGTACCATCACCCATACTTTTAGCTTTATTCCCAACCTTCCCTTTCTTGCTTGAACTAGCATCACATGCACTTTGACCTTTGCAACTTCTTTTATTATGACCAAGCTTTTTGCATTTTGAACATGTCACACACTTGTCCTTCCTTGATGCCGTACCACCCTTGTGTTTCATATTGGGCATCAATTTGGTCAGTTTCAGTTTCTTTTGTTGGCACAACATCTACTTTACTTGATCCAATACAATCCCCTGTTTCAGTTTCCTTCCATTCCAAAAATAGCCTTTTACTACATGAAGGTTGATCAAAGATTTCTTCTATCCTAACTTTACTAGGGGTAGATGACATTGTATATGTATGCAACACTGATTTACCATGTTCAACATAAACTTCAATCAGTTTATGCTTACCCACGTATGTACCGAAATGGTTAATGTCATTGTTACTAGCCAATGCAAACAACCCAAAGTCCAAATCTGAAAAGGGTCTTTTGAAGTGGTAATAAAGCAACTTACCCTCCTCAACACAACTTAGGGTCTCCATCATCTCATCAATATCATGTACACAGAACTCATCAATGTCCAATAGATCAACGTATTTTTCTTTGCCCTTGACGTACCTCCTTCCAAGAAACTTCGTAAACTCTCCACCATATAATAATCTGATGGAGAAGATAGTTGGATGACCAACTGTAAAAGAGAAAGCTTCAACTTATTAGCTTGAAATTTGTAAGTGATAAATTTAACTTTTGAAAATAAGGGGTTACCGTAATGTTTTTCAACGTCTATTTCTTCCATGTTTGCTCTAATCCTCCAACCCACCATTGTTGCTTCGATGATTCTTGCAAAATTTTGAGGAGTTAGGGTTTCCACTCGATTTTGATGAGTTACAGGTTAAGTGTGAGAGAGTGTGTGTGTGAGAGGGAGGTGGTCGTAAAATGATCGGAATGAAGAAACGATTGACATTGCATTTAGGCGCCATGTATAAAATGATGAAAATACCCCTCATGTGCGAAGCACGTGGGGGACTTAACGTTTGGAATTGACTACTAACGGATCCAGGGACCAGACGGGTAATAAAAAGAAAACGTGGGGATGGTCCGAGTGCAAAACAAAACATAGGGACCAAACGCATAACTTTAACCAAACCACATAGACTATTTTAGTAATTTGTTCAAATTAAAAAACTCATTTTTTAAACTTTCCCAACACCATGTGAATGTTGAAGAGATAAGAAAGAGAGTGAACATATATGATAAAGAAAGAGACAAAATTTTGTTTTCAAAGTTTATAAACATGAAAATGATACATAAAAAGACGATTTTTCCCTCATATGCTTGGCACGTGACATGATTTAACGGAAATCGGCAAACCAAACGACGTTTGAAGAGAGGGACCATCCAAAACATGTGATAAAACGATACATGTCCTCACGTGTTAACATTGATAAAAATAGACTTGGTTCAGAAAAAACACATAACCCAGGGGACTTAGTATGTAATTTACTCATAAAACTCGAATGACTTTCAAATTAAATCGAAAAATTGACACATGGAAAAGCTATGCATCACTTCAGTCTGCTGCAGCGGCGCCATAAATAGCCCTAACCAGCACAAATAGTTTTCGTCGGCGGCGGCTCATTCAATTACGCATATCAATTCACCTCTCACAGGTTCTTCTCTCCCTCTCGCCGGTTTCTTTGTTATTGTTACTTGGAATCGGCTATGGTTTATCAACATTTCAGCTCAAAAGTTGAATTGCCTCCTTTTCTTTTTCATATGTGGTTTTATCATTCGATTAGCGTGTTATGACTTTAATTGATTCAGTTCCAGCTTACGATTTCACCATCGTAACCTAATTAGTTGGTTTATTGCGTTATGCCGATCAGATATTTTTGAAATCGTTTGATTTGATAATCCTGTCAGCTTTTAAAAGTAGTAAGGGTCTGAAATCGGATATGGATGCGATTGTACTCCAACAATCAAAAGAGTAACCAGTTTGTATATCAGATTTTCAGTCTGAATGAGTGCACTGAAACTGTTTGTTGAAATGTCTGTCTCTTCTTATAACGTATAGTGTGTAACTGATACTGTATCTTAGTAACAAGTAGCGTTGCTGATTAAGTTTGTTTACTGCAATTTCAGGTTTCAGAAGACATAAAGATGAACGCTTACAAGGCTTACAAAGCATGTGCTCCAATAGCATGGAGTCCCAACCTCTACATAACTCTGGTGAGGGGAATTCCAGGAACCAGGAAACTTCACAGGCGCACTTTAGAAGCATTGCGTTTAGGAAAATGCAATCGAACTGTTATGAGATGGAATACTCCTACTGTTAGAGGAATGCTTCAACAGGTTCTTAAAGACTTAAACAATGCATTTGTATCAGATGAAGTTTTTCTTTGGTTCTATATCTAGATTGATTAATCATTAATCCATCTAATGTTTTATCAAGGTTAAAAGATTGGTTGTAATTGAGACTGAAGAAATGTTTAAAGCACGCAAAGCAAAAGAAGCACAACACCATGCCTGTCGTCCACCTTTGGTTGTGACCCATGTTCCTGTTCCTGCAAGCAACTCTTCTCAACAGGCTGCTTAAGTCATAAGTGCTTAATATCTTTTTGTGTAAGTACTTAATTTACTTCACATCGTTTGATTGAGTTAATTAGTTCAAATCCTATTGTGAAATTTATATGCTATAGATTGTTTTTGTGTTTGACATCACCCTCTTCTCGTCTCTTCTCTTTCATAATTGTGTGTTTTTATTAATTTGTCAAAATTCAGGATTTCCTTTTGGGTATCAGATGCACATTTCAAGCTGATGTGTGAAAGGTGGTCTAGGTTCTTTACAGATAAAGCACTAATATCCTGTAGTTGATATCATTTGCAGATCATTCAGTTTAGTTAAGGTACGCATAATATGAAGGAAAGCTACCTTTTTTTTTTTTTGAAAATGCATAAATTTGTAATGTTCTACTTCTACTCTTCTAGCTATAGACCTATTCCTTATATGAAATACTTGATTTGTTTCTTGGGATATTTATAAATGCTAAGATGAATAAGTACCAAATTCATACCTTGAATCTTCTAAAGAATATTATAATCTTTACATTTTGTGGTAGTATTCTAGTGTTAGAGCAATTAGTTGTCTTAGGTGGATGCTAGTGGTGCAACTTGAGCAAAATGGAATCAATTTTTCCATAACCATATCCAAATCTACATTAAAAAATGTCCAAAAACCTTACATCAATGTTTATATTCATGGTTACAACATAGACAATCACAAATTAATTTTTGAAACAACAATACAAATTCATCCAATTACCAAAATCCAAGATATAAACTAATTAAAAGTTATGCAATTATGCAATTTTAAGAATGCTAAAGAGAAAGGGAATTACAAAGAAAGGGTGTGTATTAATAATATCTTACAAATACCCTTTTCACCAATCTTATAAAAACAACTCAAATCAACATAAAACATCTACCACCAAAACTATATAAACTATCTAAACACACACACACACACAAACACACACACTCTAAGCTTCTTCCTTCCCACCCATAACAGCCTTCTTCACTTCTACATCATCAACCATTTCAATACCCCAATTCTCAATCTCTTTTTCACTTTTAGGCCCAATAAAGTTTTGCACTTTATACTGATGCCTCGATGCCAAAACCAAAAAAGCGAAAAAGTTTATCGCTCCAAGAATCGCAAGCAACCAATAGAAATTCTCCAATTTACCCTTGTTCAAATTATTCGTAAGCCAACTCCCATTAGTCGCCATATCAGTCAACGACACCAATACACTGCTCATGAAATACCCCATAGCCAAAGTACTCAAAAACAACCCTGTACTCATGGACTTCATCCTCTCGGGTGCTTCCCTTATGAAAAACTCAAGTTGTCCCACATAAGCAAACGCCTCACCCGCCCCCACCAAGAAAAACTGAGGAACCAACCAAAAAGCCGAAATTTCCATCATTTTTCCATGCATTACCCTTCGTTTCTTTTCAACAACTGCAGACGCCACCATACCTACAACCGATAAAACAAGCCCGATCCCAATTCTCTGTAAACTTCTCAACCCTTTTGGATCGTGAGTTATCTTTCTCGCTATAGGGACAACCACCCTTTCGTTCAGAGATGTGAATAGGAGAATTGATATGAAGAGAAATACCGAAAACGACCCTGCGGGTATGCTAAAACCCGCGACGTTTCGGTTCATTAACGTAGCTTGCTCTATTGTGAAAGTGTTCATTTGTGAGTACACAGTCCAAAAGAGAATACATGTTGACCATATCGGGATTAAATTTATGACCATTTTGACCTCTTCAACTTGTGTCACGGTTGACACTATCCATGGATTGTTTCGGTTTTCTTCTGAAGACGTGTATTCATCTAGTATTGCGGCCTTGTCAAGACACCTATAATAATATAAAGGAAATAAATACATTTTTTTATAAAAGCCTAGCTGATAGCTGAAAAGCTAACTGATAAATAAGTACATTATTGTGAAAGTCTCAGTAGCTTTTTAAAAAGCTAACTTTTGGTTTGCCAAACATGACAACTTAAAAAAGCTCGAAAAATAAGTTATAGCTTATCAGCTAGCTGTGGCGAGCTAAACACAGCCTGAGAACATTATTTATAAGTGGTTAAATTATACCTGAATCTCTTTGTGTGTGGAACTTTTGAGTTGCTATAATCATTTAAAAACTCGGGATTTGAATAAGTCTGCTTCCGATTTTTAATAGCCAAAAACACGACTCTCCAAATAACCGTCAACGGGCTTCCTTGCGGTTTCTTAAATCGATACAAAGCGGTCCCACAAACCAAGACAACAACCGCCACAATCATCGTACCCGCCGAAATCCCGTACCCCCAACCGCGTCCCACATTGTCTTGTATATACACCAACACAGTCACCGCAAAAAGGGACCCGAGACTTATACAGAAATAAAACCGGTTAAAAAAATAAACCATTTTTTTCTCCTCTTTAGGGTCGGAAATGTCAAATTGGTCTGACCCGAAACCCGAAACGTTTGACTTTATACCCCCTCCACCTAACGCGATTGTGTAAAGTGCAACATAAAGCATTGCGAGTTGGCTTCCGGAAGCTTCTATGCATTGTTGTTTCCTAGGTTGATCACAATGAGGTGGCCTCATGCCTGGAATGCTTGTTGCTAGTGTCAACAGTGTCACACCCTGTCATATGTCACACCAAAATTTTTTAATTTTTTTAAAAAAAATATTTTTTTTACTATTAAAGTAAAAGTAAAGAAAAAGTTTGTAGCCTAATTGACCCAAAATGGGTTTAAGTTTAAGATCCTTATTCAACCTAAATTTAGGCAAAGTAGTTTCACTGGTTAATATTGATAATGCTGTTTTGTTTCCTTATATTTCATTTTTGCAAAAGCAGTTGCATATAATTTTATGGAAAATGGGTTGTAGATTTGTGGGATAACAACAAATTACAAAACCACCATTGTAATTTTGATTTGATTGAAAAAAACGTAGAGGAAAATCGGAAATTACACTTTTTGGTCCCAAAAAGTTTTTTCTTGCAATTTCCCAAATAAAATGAGTATAATTTTGGGACCAAATTTGCAAAAGTCAGCTATGCTAAGGGACCAAAAATGCTACGAGTACCTCCAATGAAAAAAAAAAGACAAATTACAATAGAACTTTTTGGGGTCAAAATTGCAAAAATCAGGTATACTCTGGGACCAAGAATGTAAGTTTACTCTAAAAGTAGAAATGGAAATGGTTAATTAATTTGGTCTAGATTTGTACATAGAAAGAAAAATGAAGGACGAAAATGAAAATGGTTAATTGAATTGCTTACCACAGCACATATCGATGCAAATATAGCAATGGTGAGGTAACGTCCAAATTTAGCATCCGCCAAAAACCCACCAAAAAGGGCTAAAATGTTTAAAGCTCCCATGAAATTTGTCACAGTGTTTGCAGATTTTGATGATGAAAGATGCAATTCCCCCACCAAATATGTCACCAAATTCATCGATATACCCATCACACATATTCTCTCAGACAGCTCAGTCCCTACATGAGTAAAATTACATTTTTAACCCTTGCGAATACTTGATCTCCTCAATTTTTGTTCTCATTTTCAAGTTATTTTTTAGAAGCAAAATCAGCTATATGGACCAAAAACGTTACAAAACATTACATAGGGTTGAAAATTGCAAAAAATAGATATACTCAGGGACCAAAAGTGTAATAAACAAATAAATAGTTACCTAAAATTAGTCCCGCTGCAAGCCAACCACCCGTTTTCGAGTTGTCCGCTGGGTTTCCTTTGTAATCAAGGGAAGCCGCATCGTCTTTTTCCCCATTTGAAACAGCCAAAACCTGTTTGAAAAAAATTATATAAAATCAATGATGATATGTATAAAAAGAAAATGATAATGAGATGAAGTTTTAGAAATTAGAAGAGAGTAATTATTCACCATTTTAGGAGCTTTTTTTTTTTTTTTGTGAGTGTTTTGAGAGAGATAGAAAGAGAGAGAGAGAGATGGTGAAGAGGGGTTATAAGATTTGTTTGATATATTGAGGAGAAAAAGGTGAAGGTAGGGGAAAAGTATGATGCTATGATAAGATTTTTAACAAAAAGAGGTCTCCTAAATCTTGGGGTCTACCACTTGAAGGCTGTTTTCAGGTGGAGAATAATAATCTTATAATCCTTTCTTCAACTGTTTTAGAAAAACAAAATACGGTTTCGTGTTCATTTATAATGAAATGAAACAATTTTTTTTGAAAAAAGGGTACTTTAGTAATTTCACAAGCATATCTCAACCAGTCATGAAGTAAGTGGTGGTGATTGGAGTTTGGGTTGGTTTTTGTCCTATTGTTAATTGCTTCATGTGGATGAACTGGTTACACCTAATCAAGTTAAAGTGTGGTCCTTTGATTAGTACAATGGGAATTTGCATCCAATCTCTGTAAAAAACGACTGAATAGGTCCAGTCATCAAAATAACACGTGGCAAATTATATGTATGGATACAAAATGATGGATTTCAAATAGTGATTTTTATGTGAGAGAATTAAACTCGTTTTATTCTCTACCACTGTCTAACCTTATGTGGCAATGATGCTTATCTAAACAACTATTGGATATGTATTGTTTTATGGTGGATTCGTACGCGATCAATGGTTATTTGGTTGGTTATAATTGAATTAGCCGATTATCAGTGAATTATCGTCTGGTTGACTTATTTTCTTTTCGTAAAAAGTTTGGTAAACTTGTATTCTATGTGGTTTTAATCCATCTGTTGCGTAAGAACGGGTCTGACATACAATTTTATGTTGATTGTTATAATGATACTTATACTGATGTCGATCAAATAAATTGTAATTATTTTATCGCATAAAAAGGTGGGACATGGATTCACTATGGGATTCTGGCATGTGATTTGCATGTTATTGTGTAAACTTTTGTATAAAAAATATTACCTTGAATGGAATTAATCCTTGTCACATAAGAGACAAAATGGGCGTTCTTTTTGGTGGGATTTTAATAACTTGTACAACTATTTTAGATTGATACTCCTTTAGTCAACTTTTGAGCTAACATATAATTCAATAAAGTATTTATTTAGACTCTTGAAATAATCGCCGAAATGAGAAAGAAAATTCTATAATTTAAAACCTCTTAAAGGTACTAAATTCAAGAAATGATTAATGCTTCCATAGAACTCATATATATATATATATATATATATATATATATATATATATATATATATATATATATATATATATATATATATATATATCAAAATAGTAAAATAAGGAGAAATTGTACTTAATAATAAATAGGAAGTGAATAAAGATAATGTATAATTAGGCAATCATGTTTTTGTGGAAACTTTTACTACCTCATTATAGTTACTAATTTTTGAAGGCAGAGAGTTATATTAAGATTAAAAACTATTACCACATCATCATTTCAATAATTTTAACCTCTAAACAAATAATTATTCATAATGGTTAACCCTCTTTTATTTATTTTATTATAAATATTTTTACTAATTTATTCATATCTATCTAAAATTTTATATAAAACATCCATATTTAATATTTCTCTTTTTGAACACATCATATTTTAATTTATTAAAATTATTACAATATATTGTTTCAAAAGAAATATATTACAACATATCTTTCGAAAAGATTAATATGGAAAAACTATTATGTAATAGTCATAACAAAGATCAGAAAAAACTATATAATCATTATAAATGTATTTCATAAATGAAATGTCATTAAATATTTAATGAAAATAATTAGTTAGTAAATAAATAAAATATATTTAAGAAAGTAAAATAAAATATAACTTAAGTATAAGGGTTACTCAATATATATTGAATGGTCAATATAAAAAAATAAATAAGTTATATGCTCAAATGGTAATAAATGCTTAGTAAAAAAAATCAATAGTAATAAGCTATAAAAATATGTTTCATATTAGGTTATCACTCATGTAACTGGTTCCTTGGCTGATGTGGACTCCATATCATTCAGTAAGATGTTTGGGTTAAATCGAAACCTAATTAACGCTCAAAGACTATCAAAAGCAACAACTCACACAAGGGAAAAAGTGTTTGGCTTCATCTTCTTCAGCTGGAAGTGATAATTATTGAAGGGGAGGGTAAGGTTGATAAATAAGCATGACTACAGACATTTGTAACCACTTTGCTTGGGGTTCAAGAGAAGGATTGTGGCTACTTTGCTTGGATAGGCCCTACACTACCCAACAAAATGGTACAAATACTTAATGCTCGAATTGCACAACTTAGCAAATACACAATTTATGGTTCTTATCAAAAGATCTCATTATGACATCTTAACCAAAATATGGGATATGAGACCCCCTAATCTAAAATGTGCATTTTACGTACTAGTTCCACTCCTTACTAGTTGATGTGCAATTTATATACTACCAGTTTTAAATTTTATAAACCTAACCTACTTAACTAACTGATTGCACTTAGGCAGTATATCTAGTCAATTTATAGAATAATTTAGGTAAGTCGGATGTTGAACTCAGGGAACGATATTTAGCTAATAAAATAATTAATAAAAGTTAAATTAAGAAAAACAACTAAAATAGGGGGTTTTATCTGATTTTGCAAGTTTAGATTAACTTAATTAAAATACTCACTTAATTGCTGAAGTAAATAACTAGAAAGACAATTTTTAGATCAAGAATAAAAAGTACTTTTGTTTAGCGCCGAATCCCTCCTTTTCGTATGGTTGATTTCAAGACAATGCATTAATTCTGTTAGCTACCAAATAAAAGTTACTAGTTATCATGATCAGACTAACTAGCATAAGTCAATTCTTGAACTTTAACCCCAATGATCATGCAAGTTAAGGACACTTAATTGATTTTAAAGATAATTTGGATTATGAATGATAAAATCTATAGACTACTGTTCTATGGTTAAGTCTTAATAATCAAGCAAATATTAGGATCGAATACTGCCCTCTAACACAGTTAAACAACTAACTTATCACATATACTAGGATACTATCAATCTCTAGCTCTAGCAATTTAATGATCATAAACAACTAGGTAAACCAAGTTCATGCAATCAACTGCAGTTTAACTACACAAAACTTGAGATAAGGCGATAAAGATAGAAACTCTAACAAGCTAGGTTTAGATTTATCAAACAATATTTAAAGCAAAACAAACATCATAGATCCATCAATTATGAAATCAACACATATTATCAGGTGTTCATCTAATCTAAACGAAAGCAAGGGTTATTAGCCCATAATCACAGCTGAAAAACACATAATCAAAAGGAAATCTAAGCTAAACATGATTAAACTAAGCAAACCGATTGATTATATGCGAATATTTGCTTCAGTTTCTTTATCCCTTGTTCTCTAATCGAATTCCACATCCCAAGGGCTCTTAGAAGGGTTTCTCTACGTCAATTATCGCAAACCTCAAGCCTTTAACCTCTCAAAACGACCTAATGTTCGAAATATATATATACTTTCCAAATTCTGGTTGCCACGACGTGGGAAATAGGCTCCACGCTGTGGTCATCACTTAATACGCGTATGCTCCAAATCCTGGAAGATTCTGTGTCAGAAATGGTGGTAACATAGTGGCCTTGAGATTGCCACATCGTGGTGGTGGGATTTCTTGTCACACACGAAGTTGAAGACCAACACAGGGATTTTTGCCACATCATGGTAATTCCTTTGCCACGAAGTGGGAAGTGGAATTCGCATTTTGGCATGAACACGAAAGTTATTCGAAATTTTGTCTAGTTTCCGAAACATTTTGATTCTTGTAAACCGGAGTTACAAGTTATGAGACATGGGCAAAATACCGATGAGGGGTCAAGCTGTCTAGCAACATCTGTAACACCCGAAATTTAGAAGGGTAGTTATGGAAGTAAAACATAAATTCTAAAGGTCAACTCGTCGAGTTTAAGGCAAAAAATCGACAAGTAGGAAATATGGGACATGCATGTTTTAGAAGATCAATTCGACGAGTTGGGGAGGTCCAGACGAGTTGGCGTTGGAAGATGAAACCCTAATTTTAAGGGTTTTGCACCCTATTTAAACACCTTAACCCCATAACCTGGCCTCATTTACAGCCTCCATCATCCCAAACCCTAGCTACGAAACCCTAATACACTTTTGAGAGTTTTAAGCCATTCTTGGTGCATTATTTGTGGTTTTGAAGAAGACGACACTTAAAGAAGGAGCAAGGAAGGGTTGGAGAAGACTAGATTCAGAAGTCTAGCCTCATTTTTGGTTCATTGGAGGTATAAAGCTCCTATCTTGTGTATTCAATGTTTAGATCTTTTTTTTAGAGTGATTTCTCCATGTTTTGGTCCAAGAATGCTAGCTTTTGGGACCTGGACGTCCCAAGTGATTATATCATTAGATCTGGAACTATGGAGGGCTTTCATGGCATAAAGGTGCAAACTTTATGGCTATAAAAGCCTCATGCAAGCTTTAGGATGTTATTTTGGCCTTTTAAGCTCCAAAAGGCCATGCATGGAGAGAAAGGGGGAATTGATGGCTTGTGGACCAAGATCTAGGTCCTTAAGAGTTAGGGTTTGAGCTATATATCTTAAGGAAGAGTATTAACGGGTAAAGGTGGAAACTTTACCCTTAAAAGGACGTTTTCAATATGTAGTGGAAGTATGGAGCTTAGATCTGAGGGATAAGGACTTAATCCGATAAGATGGTTTAACAGATCGAGGAACTCGTCGAGTCCATAGTGGAACTCGACGGGTTGGGTTGAAATGTCCCAATTCTGTTAGAGGGAAAAACACGACGAGTTTAGGGTTGACTCGACGAGTCGACTGGGAAAGTCCCGATTCAGTTGATAGGAGGAACTCGACGAGTTAGATTGAGATTTCAGGGTCTTCTGATTTATGGAACTCGACGAGTTGATGGACCAACTCGGCGAGTTGAGTCAACCTAGAATGTTGACATTGACTTTGACTTTGACCAAGGTTGACCCTTGGAGAGTTATAAAGTGCGGAATGGGTGCTAAAAGATAGTCCCATGTAAGGGTTTGAGCCCAATTGGAAATTGGGCCATATATTGGGCTTTTATAGATCTTATGGTTTTGGACCTTATGAGTTTTGGGCTTGGGCCTTAGTTATGGGTCTTGTAGGGCCAGGGGTAAAATGGTCGTTTTACCCCAATATTGGATTATGGTTCATGGTTTAGAACTTAGTGCTAATTGAATATTATGTTGGAAATTGTCAGTTTGGGAAGCCGTCATGGCAGCAACTAGGGAGTTCGAGCAACGAGCTTTAATATTCGAGGTGACTTACCTTCTAGTAGAAGTCGAAGGCACCAATGCCAACCCACTTGTAGCTGATTATAGTTGAGATGGTTGTCTTTGTGATAATTGACTGGTATGCCAATATATGTTATGTTTTATATGCTAGTATGCTATGATATTATGTGATGGTGGTAGGAGGGGTATGATAGTCCCCGATTACCGATTGAAAGAAACCGAATGGGTAGGCCAACACCCGAATATACTAGGTGGTTACCGGTTGAAGGAGACCGAAGGGGTAGACCATCACCCATATATGCTAGGCAGTAAGAGAATTATATGTATTTGCTAGGATATTATGTGGTAGTGGTAGCGGTGAAATAGTCCCCAAATACCGATTGAAAGAGACTGAAGGGGTAGGCCAACACCAAATATGCTAGGCGGTTACCGGTTGAAAGAGACCGAAGGGGTAGGCCAGCACCTAGATATGCTAGGCGGTTACTGGTTGAAAGAGACCAAAGGGGTAGGCCAACACCTAGATATGCTAGACAATATGTTATTGTATGGTATGTGGTAGGATGAGGGAACTCACTAAGCTTCGTGCTTACGTTTTCAGTTTTGGTTTCAGGTACTTCTTTGACAAAAAGAAAGGAGCCGGAAGGATCGCAACGCATGACACTATGATTTCCGCATTATGAGATCTTTGGGAGTTGTACTCTGATAATACTTTCCTATGACATGTTTTAGTTATTTGAAATACTGGTTTTTTATTATGAAATAAGTTAACACTATGGATGTTTCAGACTACTGGTTTTATACTTAATTAAAAATGAAATTTTTGGTTTTGAATTTTGGGATGTTACAACATCATTTTTGTATCTTTTTCAACTCCAATCCTCCAAGTATCCAACTATTGTCGTTTTCAATCCTTTTTCTTCAAGTGTATCCATTTTGGCTGAAAATGTAATTTAAGTCAATAAGTACCAAATATCTTTGCATTTTACCACTTATTTTGAACAATATTCATTTTATGCATCCTCCGAATCCATCTACAGAAACTTTATTAACCTCAAGGTATTTTTGGTTAAGCTCCAAAGCATACATATGAAAAAATAACCTAGAAAGAAAAATTACAAAAATAATAACAATTTTGCCTTATTCTTTAACTTGATTCTTCAATAACTTGAACTTTTGAAGATTTTATTGATATTTCTTGATGTTCATAACATTGTTGACCCTTATTCACTCAACAAACTTTGATAACTTCTATTTTTCTTTTCTAATTTTTTGTAGTTTTATTTATTTATTATTTTTATTTTTATTTTTATTTTTATTTTTAACTCACATTTTTTTTCACTAAAATCTAAAAATCATAAAAAGAAAAAGCATATGCTTAAGCAAGGGAACTTAACTTCAATCCTTATTGGTTAAAGATATTAGTCTAAAATGCAATGACTACATAAAGTCTCCTGTATACTTTTCAAGTACATAATGATAAACATATTATGTCCCTTTAACTATATAGGATTGCTTTTTGTCCCACGATTTCAGTAAGATTGGAAAGCTACAAATACACTATAACATATTGGCTCAACAAAATCTTAGGGTTCACATCGAATCATCCCACATAACACTAGCAAACTAGCTCAAATGCAATAATATCAAAATTTTAAAATGACTAGATTTTAAGACTATTTTTGCAACCCTATTAATTTTTTAATTTCTAGCATTTTTCTAATTACTTATATGCTTGAAAATCTTTTTTCGACCCCCTACCCAACATTTATTTCATATAATGCCCTCATTGTATGCTTAAAATAATTAATGCACATAAAAAGCAATAAAATGGAGAAAAAGGAATATACTCCCATGGGTTAGTAGTAGCGAGATCGAAACAGATTGTGGTGGGAAAGCTTGAACATCTCGAACTCATTAGCTGGAAACTTGGATTCATGTTGCTGCTCACGAATGTGCCGAATAATTGCGACAAAAAACCTCCACTTCGAATAGGTGGTACGGAAAAAAATCTTCAAAAAGTGCAATGACGTTTACCATGACGTGGAGAAATATTCTGGAAGATCATAGTTGTGTATATACAGATCACCATGACGTGGGAAACATACGCCACGCCATGGCAGTTCAGTTTGGAAAATGTAGATTGTGATTTCTAGTTTTTCCACGACGTGGAGGTTGATGGCCACGTCGTGGAAACTATGTGTACATGTTTTTTTTCGAGTGGATTGCAATGTATAAAATCCTTCTCCTTGGCTTAAGATCCATTCCCATCCTTCTCTTGCTCTGTAAAATCCTTTCAAACTCCTCTCATCACCCGATAGCCACCCCATACTTATCAAAAGTTGTGGTTCTCAATATTCGTGAAATGGCTTCTTGGTTTTGCTCATCTACTGCTTCTTTCACTACAAAATGAGATTAGAACTAGAAAAACACATATACTCATTCGGTTAAACTCATAATAGAAAATGAGAAACTAAAAATAAAAAGAAAATACAAACTCAAATTTAAGTTGCCTCCTGATAAGTGCCTATTTCTGTGGAGTCGTGAGCCGGACTCCTTTCCTTCTACGTTGCGTCAGGTGGAAGTGTAACCTCCCCGTTCTCCATCATCTTTAACCTTTATCATTTTTAGGCAACCCTTATGTTGAATTCCTTTTTCGAGCTTTCTGGCATTTTCGGGTTGACATCTTCATTATGCTTTCGCTTGGGTTCTTTTTTTAGTCCCGTGTTTTTAGCTTTTTGCTTATCTCTTTCCGGTTTTTTCCTATCAAAATGAGACTCGTCATTTTCTTATTCTTCTTCTTCTTTAATTAGCTATGAGGTTTGATCTAGAGGTCTTGTAAAAGCAAACACCTAAAAAATCATAGGCATTAAAATTAGAGGTTTCAAATGATTTACTTCTTTTTCCTATTGCTCTGTGGCTAAAGGGTCCTCTCATTCCTCCTAATCTTCTTCTTTAACGTCTCCAAATTCATCATGCTCAAGGATCTTTGTGTGTTATTGCCTCTCCAGATTTGCATTGGCACGAGATAGGTAAGGGAGAGGTGGCCGATACGACTCAACATATGAGAAATCATAATCTTCCTTCATGTAATGCCTGTAGATCCAGGCTAGTCAATTTAGAGATAATAGGGGTCAAAAACGACTTTTCGACAAAATATTATTTACAATTAATAATCTTAACCAAATTTTAGAATACGTCTCAAGGGTTCCGTACATATAAAGAACGCCAAAATCCGAGTTATAACGAAGAAGTTATGGTCCGTCGAAGTTTTACGGCAAAACCGGCACGACACCGAGAGACGTAAATAGTGAATTTACGATGAAGGACTTTTTAGCCTGAGTAATCTAAACAAAAGTCGTAGAATATGTTAAAATGAGAGCGTCCATAAAAAGAACATCCAAATCTGACTTCGTATGAGGAAGTTATGATTTTTCTAACATTTAGCACAACAGTGTACAACCCGGAAATTCGAATTTTTGATCGGTCGATTTTCAGCCAAAATAATCTAAACAAGAAATGAAGATATCATCAATAGGAGTTAAAAGATAAAAATACAGTCGAAAACGGAGCTCGTATGAGAAAGATATGGACGAAGCTTAGTCTCTACTCTTCGAGCGTGGCGAATTCGATACCGTTTTGTAAATCTGAGATAGAATGAGAATTAGCCAACAATGTCTAAATGAAAGTTGTACTACTCATAAATACCAACACGTGGATATAAATAACGTCAAAAATGAAGCTCGTATGCGAAAGATATGGACGAAGCTTAGTCTCTACTTTTCGAGCGCGACAAATTCGAATACAGTTTTGTAAATCTGAGATACAATAAGAATTAGCCGACGGGGTATAAATGAAAGTTGTAGTACTCATAAATACCAATGCGTGGATATAAATAACGTAGAAACCGGAGCTCATACGCGGAAGATACGGACGAAGCTTAGAGACTACTTTACTATAAAACTCCTATAAATAAATGGTGAACTCCTCATATTTTCTTCACACCATAAGCCTTTCTTTCTCTCTCTAACTTCTCTCTAGCCTCATTAAACCCCTATCAAGTCTAGGGAACCTCCATAGCACGAGAAGGAAGCCACGGAGCGCCCGGCGGCTCCGAGAAGAAAAGCTTTCGGCTCGGAAACGATGCTCCAGCGAAACCCGATTTTTTTAATAAAAACCCACTGTAAGTGAGCTACGCCTACACTATTTCTAATATAGCTTTTATTTAAATATAGTAATGTTATTAGGACCTTATAATAATGATTTGGGCTATTATTATGTGTTATATAAGTGTCGTTACAATATCTTTTTAACCACTCGCGGTACGGGGAATCTGGTTTAAAGGGCCGCATAGGGTTGTTGGATTTCAGAAGTGTTATATGCCAAAATGGTCCTGACCTCCGGTGTTTTATGTCTAGCCCCTTTCTGTACATAGTGGTTGAAAAGTACTGTTTAAACGCTTATATAATAATAATAAGACTAATAATTAGTCACGGTAAATATTAGACTAAAATCTAGTGGTAATAATATTAGGTTTCGTCGAAGGAAATTATTTTAAAGTAAACGAAGCGCTGTTCGAGTACCGAGTCACCACTTTATCAAGTGAGTGCATGGTCCCTTTCATCTTACACATAGATATGAAGTATTTAATATAAATTATGTGCTATGTATGTATATTGTTTGAATACTTGCTGTCTGTGCTGGGTGAAAGATTTTCATACATGTTTTAAATTATTTAAACTGTATACGTATTTTATATCTACAAAATGTATGGGGTAAAACATGGGTAGATGAAATAGTTTTTGTGTGAAAAAAATAAAATGATGAAGGGGTAATATACACCATGAGGTAAGGGTGAGAGGTGAACCATGAGAGAAGCCTTTTACCTAAGTGATAGCCCCATCATCCAACAGAGTGTGGATGACAACCACGGACTATTCTAGACAGTCCAGTGGACACTAGCAGACTCGCAACCTGTAGGTGTTTTGAACTGTGTAATCAACAGGTGTACTCTAAAAACCCATCGACATGTATTGCAAGTAGATTCTCAGAAATGATATTGTCGATAAACGAGATAAAACCCATTGACCTGTATTGCGAGAGGAGTTTCGGAAACGATACTGTCAATAAATGAGATAAACCTTGGTAACTATGGATTTAGTGCCTGATGAGTAAACTTTGGTAACAATGGATTTCGTACCTATTCCTTAGGATAACCCTTATGAGTAAATGAACGAGGAATAACTGAATTCTTAGGGTAGAATAAAGAAGATAATGAGAATGGGTAATTGGGTTGATTGTCTAAATGTTTAAACATAATAATTATATTATTGTGGGTTGAAAACCCTATGTACTCACCAGGTTTCCCAACCTGACTCACTCAGTTTGTTTATATCACAGGTGTTGATAGGAAGTCACATTACACTGAGAGATTAATTGAGATATAAATCACTAGTGATAATAAATGTAAGTTCTGTTTATGCTTATGTTTCTTTATTGACGATGACATCGTAAATGTTTTTAAATGAATAAAAATACATTTCTTCCGAAACGCTTTGATAAAGTATTTATCATGTTTTACTAGGAACAAATTCCGCAACAATTTTTATTAAAAGAGGTACTCTGATTTTTATAAAGTATAAACAAAAAATCAATCTTTTCTGGCTGTGAAAATGGGGATGCCACACTTCAGCATCCACGACGTGACACTATTTTCTCCACGTCGTGGCGCATGGGCAACTTTACAAATATTTTTCCTGCTTCTCTTTTTCTTCGGGTGATTGATTGGAATGCTTCTCTATTGAGTCAAGGACCCCCATATGCTCTAATTCCTCCTATTTTTCTGTATAAATAGCCAAGACTTGAAAGATTGGGATTGGCTCGACTTTTCTTGAAGGTGAATTCGGTAGATTTTCTTGCACAAGCTTTGTTAATTGCCCGACTTGTGCGTGGATGCTCATGATAGATGCTTGTTGATCTCTAAGTGCTGCATTAGTGGCATCATGTCTTATTTCGCTAGCTTCCATGAATCTAAATAGCATTGACTCGAGAGCATTTATCTTGTCGGATTGGACTCGTTCTAATCGGTCGAGATCATGCTCGAGTTGTTGATATTCTGTCGTATCTCGATCTCTCTTGTATTCCAATGCACAATCTTGTGTAGAGTGGGGTCATCCACAAGCTCCGCATCTATCTTGTACTGAATTAATTGAATCACCCATTTTTGTGATCCTTTCGTCCATTGCGTCGAGCTTTGCAGTTATAGAAATAATGGCATCTTGGCCTCCATCTCTACTGGATTTCTCTGTAGTGATTTCCTTCCTCGGGTTGTAATACTCGCTCGAATGCTTAGCGAATACCTCAGTTAATGCTTTATTCATGGTTGGATCCTTCTTCTAATGGGTTTTGAGCATTACATCAATCCTATGGTGCACATGCAAACCCTAAAGCTTTGGATCTAGGTTTCTCTAATTGTACATGCAAATCATCCAAAGCTTATGAACCCTAATACTAGCATACAAAATTTGAAATTAATAACTAAATCAAGTCTAGATGATTACCTTTCAATTGTAGCAAGAATCTTCAACCTTTGAGAGCGTGAGCATCACAAATGTAATACCTCCAATCGATCACAAACACCAAGGCAAGTTGGATTATCTTTAAGAGAGGGGAAGGAGCACACAATCGACACTATGACTTTAGGGTTCAAGGTCTAGCCGAAAATACAATCCATAGGGTCCTTTATATAGGTGAGCTGCTATGGTTTCATCCAAAACCCTAATTGGATAGCTTAAGCCTTAAGCAGTCCAAAGGAACCTTCAAGAACAAGGCCTTAGACGATTTGAAGGTGGGCTTCTCTCCTTTGATTTCGTCCACCTCTTCCTTATGGATCCTCAGCCCAAAATCCAATTATCTTATAATTGCAATTCGAGTTTCCTAAGTTCAATTAATATCTTTTGACCACAAAATTAATTTCCTAATTAATTCTTGACCAATATTAATTAACCAATATGATTTCTCTTTTAATATATTATTCATATAATATATTTATAAACCATAATAACCTCTTTCTCTATTATTCATCCAGTCAAGTTTCTTTGGTGATGGTAACCCAAAAGGACCATGCTACAATCGGGTCCAGTACATACAAAATATAGGTATGGACTTAAACACTAATCCAACATCTTCGTCAAGGGCCCTCGAGAGTCTAGAAGTTGGCGAGTGCACAAATTGACTCCGTCATAAAATATCGAGATTTCATGTTGGACATTGAAGTCATGTTGAGGGCAATGTCGTAACAATCTATTTTAGTGCTCCGAAGCTTCGTGTAACGACTCCGCCTCTAATTGTTGGAAATTTTGGATATTTCTCTTTAGCTTCGCCACTTTTGAAGGAGGGGTAAATTGATGAACAAATTTTGTCCTAATGTATGCCCATATCGTGATTGCTCTGAAAGGAAGTGATTTTAACCATTCCTTAGCTTCATCCTTCAATGTGACCATCAAAAATTGAAACATCACCGCATCTTTACTCACGTTTGGTGCATTAAAATAGTTAAAAATTTCCACCACCTGTTCTATATACTCATAAGCATCCTTGTGCTCCTTCCCAAAAAAGGTAGTTCCTTTTGCATGCCAAGATTGTGCCTTGGAAGATCAAACTTTTTCATGGTTTGGATTTTTGGTGGATCAAGACCCCATCTGTTGTCGTTCCTCATATGCCGATTGTACTCTTCCATTGTCATTTTCGTGAAGTCCCCTATTTTTTTGTGCTAAGATAAAACCAAAAAACACATGTAAAACGAACCAATAGAAATAAAATAAAATAAACTAAAAAAAACAAAACTGCTAGTGCCCATGTCGTGGTAAGATATTGCTATGTTGCAGTATGTTACCGTATTCTCAGTCAGCAAATATCAAACGTGATCTAATTAACATAACGTTTTTTGAGGTCCGATTTGATCGAAAAAGCAATTTCAAGCTCCTTCCCAGTCATGTAACTTATGTCCATTGATAGTATTTTCAAAGTCAATATTACTTTGTTTCTTACACTCACTTTCTGATGCAATATGTAAATATTTACCAATTCTTCCGTTTAGGCCCTTCACCTTGTCCCCCGTCACCTTCAAGCCATCCGAATCTACCGCTTTGCCTTTGACTTTGCGTTTTGCTTTGTCCCATCCCATTGGTAGAAAAGGTGGTGTAACTTGAAAGGATTCATCATTGTTAAGGTCAATCCCAACACGAGCATCTGATGTGGTGTGTTCAGATTCAAATGTTCTTGAGCATTTTGAACCACTATCGATATGCTTGTCGGGTGTTTTGCGCTTTTTCCATTTTTGATTATCTTTCACGATATTCCAAAACTCAATAAACTTGAAAGACTTCTTGTTTTCTTGATGATACACTTTTAGAGCTTTCTTCAAAATCACATCATCACTTTCTCCACTTTTCCATTGACGTTTCATGTTGTTATAAAAATCATTAAACAACATGACTTCCTTGTTTGTGTTCCCCCATTTGGAATACACTTGGTGTTTTAAACGATATTCTCCTTGCTTCATTCCTTTGTGAAATCTTTTTGTAATTCGCCTACAAAATTATCATGTTTTTGGTCTTTTCCAACCTTTTCATATTCGAAAACATCGATCCATGTGCTAGCATTTCTTCGGGTTTTCATGATTTTGGCCGCCGCCTTGTCTTTTCTTTTATTTGGTGCTTCAGTGGTTTGGGGTTCTCGAATGATTTCGGGTTCGAAATTGGACTGCTCTTGAGTTTCTTGAATGAATCCGGATTGAGCAAAAAATCAAAGGGATTAAATTCGGTGTCGGGTACGGTTTGTGGTTGTGGGTGTTGGTGTGGGTATTGTTGCGGATATTTTTGTGGGTATTGTTGCAGGTAACATACTGCTATAGTGATAAACGTGGGACGAATAAATCGGTTGATCATAAGAAGGTCTTTGGGTGTTCCTAGTGGATGTTTTCTGGTTGTTGGAAGAAAACATCTTGAGCTTTCTGAGAAAAAAATATAGAATGATAGAAAATTTGGATTTAGGTGTGGTAAATTAAAGTTTGTGACGTTTTATTTGTTAAAAAGAAAAAAAAATGAATTTTAAATCTTTTGACCAATCAAAACATTGAGAGAGAGAGAGAGAGAGAGAGAGAGAGAGAGAGAGAGAGAGAGAGAGAGAGAGAGAGAGAGAGAGAGAGAGAGAGAGAGAGATTCTAACCGCGTGCGGCCAAACCGCGATCAAGACCGCATGTGTAGGGTGGAGGCGGTGTTTCCGTATTCTGACGTAGCGAACTGTCGGTGCAACCATATTCACACCCTCAAGCCTTATAGGGGATGTTTGGCTCCTACCATATGATTTGCATGCTATTATCTAGACCCGCATTTTTCATGTCGATGTATACAAATAGCTTTAAATGGAATAATCCCGGTCACATAAATGGACGTTCTTTTTGGTAGGATTATAATAATTTGTACAACTGTTTTAGATTGATATTCCTTTAGTCGACTTTTGAGCTAACATAACATTCAATAAATTATGAAGCTATTGAAATAATCGCATAAATAAAAAGAAAAATCTATAAACTGAAACCAAAATTACGAAATCCAAGAAATGATGAATAATATATATATATATATATATATATATATATATATATATATATATATTTCAAAATAGTAAAATAAGAGAAATTGTACTTAAAAATAAACTTCTCATTATATATTATTTTATAAAGCGTATTTCTAAATAAACATTTAAGAGTATATGGTTAAATTTCTAGTTGAATAAATCAAATTTTATTTGAGTAAATGGATCTATATTAATAATGAGGGAGGTCCACAATCTATTTTACTTTTTGATACTTAAATATTTTAAATAATCTATTGAACGAATTATTAAATAAAGACAACGTATAATTAGGCAATCATGTTTCTGCGAAACTTTAGTAGGCCCTCATAGTTACTAATTTTTTAAGTTATATAATCGGACAAGATTTTTATTATCGAATATGTCGATTCTTACCAAAATGTCGTCGGAAATCTTTTTAGTGTAATGATTCATGTGAATAAAGAAAGCCATTGATGGAGTTCATAGAAGCTTGGAGGGCCAGGTATGGCAATGTCATGCTTGTTGTCGGCCTGGTTTGGTGGAATTGAAAAAACAAGATGAAATGTGGAAGGGGGTGACGTGTTGCATATAATAATGATATTTATTTGAACAAACCATTTGAATACATGTCATAGAAACACGTTTAATATAATAATAGTTTTTACTTACTAAATCTTTGACATCTATTGTATTATTGTTATTTTCAAAAAGTATATAGGGAGAAGATGGTAACCGGAATTCAAATGTTCCCACTTCTCACACGGGATCACTTTGTATGGATATTTTAAGTTCGACAAAACAAATAAATGATAAAGGTACAAATCTCGAATCTTTTTGCTCGAAAAGTAGGTGATAGTGGAAATATTAGATTTTGGGACGATATTTGATTAAGAGACTTGCCTTTCAAAAACCAGTTTCATAGAGTTTACCGCATTGATCCAAACAATAGTGTCTTGGTTCGTGATATGTTTTGGCTTGACTTGTGGCCATTGTGCTTGCGTAGTGGCCTCGAGGGGGTGCCAAATCAAATCTATAGAGTGGTTTACATGTTTTATTAGAGAATATCGTGTTATCCCAACAACATGACGTGGTGGGGATTATATAATTTCTTCTGTAAGGAAACAGATCTCTGATATTGTTGCTTTTCTGGATCTTTAGATCCACTTGGTCCAACACCATCCTTGTTCACTTTGCGAAGACAACAATCTTTCTTGAAATGACCTGGTTTGTTACAATTCCAACATACCGCTTTGGCCTTCTTGTTGGAAGACGTGTCATCATTTCCTTTAAACTTCTTTTTTTCATTAGATTTCTTTTGACTATTTGATCATTCTCCATCTACCATGTTCACAGAAGAGGAACCAACTTGGTTGTTGCCTTTGGGATTATTATCAAGTTCTTGAGTCCTTAAGGACTCTTCAATCCGTAAATGGCTTCCAAGTTGAGTCAAAGTCAATTCCTCTTTGTTATGTTTCAAATTGTGTTTAAAATCCTTCCATGAAGGGGGCAATTTGTCAATGATCACAGCCATATAAATGGCTTCATCCATTTTTAGATTGTGTTGTGCAAACTGTCCTAGAATCCTTAACATTTCCAGGAATTGTTCCATAACAATCCTGAAGTTAATCATCTTGTAACCCATAAAGTTACTCACAAGAAACTTCTTGCTAGAAGCATCTTCAGCCATATACTTGGATTCAAGAGAATCCTACAGTTCTTTTGCAGATTCGAAATTTTGATAGATATCAAACAAAGAGTCAGACATACCATTAAGAATATGATCACGACATACGTGATCATCATTTTCCCACTTTGATCTCTTTCTTGTTGTCTTTAAAGGTTCATCTTCCACAGATTTTGGTAAGACTGGCATGGGAGTACTCAAAACATACACATAAAAATTTGAAAACTTTTATGAGCTTGTGGCTTAGGATAACCTATTCAAGTTTACTTCCTTGTAAAAGAAGTGTCTTGATGCATTTATCCTGACAATGTGTTGGGCATTTGAAAGTTTGGAAATGACATAATTTTTGGAATAAATAAGAAAACCACTATTTTTTTTTTCCAGTAAAATGCATATAGTTTATAAGATTTTTTTAATATGGTTGAAATAATGTGATACTTCATATATAGTTAAGAATTTAAAGGTTTTGCTGATAAACTGAAATAATAAGAGCTTTTAAATGGTTATGAATTTAATATTGAGTTTTTTAGTAAGATGTCTATAATAGTTTGTGATTTGCTTATATTTAGTCATAATTATGACTAAAACACAAAAAAGGTAGCAATTTTTGAGTTGGTAGATGATCTAATTATATGATTCGCATGAAAACCGAAGATTAATATTTTTGCTAACATGGGAAGAGAAACTTAACTCTACGACAATATAAAATGAACATACAATATTATTGATCTAAATATCTATTGTGATTGTAGACTGTCGGTTTAAATGATGCTTTTGAGTTTTATTTGTGAGGGGCGTTTTAGATTGCTTATTTGAAACAATTTTTTAAAAAAAAAAAAAAAAATACAAGAGTGCTTATTAGTCCATGTCAACTTATAGTTATAAAAGATTGTTGAGATTAGTTTATACTTTAATCCTCTAAATTACAGGCCCACTCCAGCTCTCTTGATTTATTCACAAGATTACATTAAAAATCAGGATCTTTGTTCTCCCCAACCAATTTAGGGTAATAAAGAACTTGTTATTGGTAATTTTCTCGTTCATGAATTCCTATATAACATAAGTGACACACTAAATTAACTATTTATGTAACATATTTAACTTTTCCCATGGCTGGGAATCGATGATTTGTCATTCCAAAAGAAATATAAATGGAGCCTAAAACCTCCAAATATATCTTTAATCATTTACACTAACAATCCACCCTTCGCGTCAAATGACAATTTCAGTAAATAACCAAATATGATACTTCGATTATGTGTTAAGACAAAAATATCGAAACAACGTGTGCTTCCTTTGTTGAAATAACGACAAATAGTTTGCTTACATACTATTTAAGAACTAAATTAGCGAAAGCACCTATCTCTTAGTGTCATGGGCCCAATTCATTGCACTATGATTTTATATGGTTAACGATGTTAGTAATTGAAATCTAGGACTAGGAAGAAAAGTCAGGAAGAGACCTCTTTCATGTTATGTTCTTCAAGGAATCACTTCAAAGGAGGGGATTATGTTAGTTATGTATCAACATTGAACACAAATACTTGTATGCATAAAAAATCCGTATCCATCGTTGCGAGTATATTAAAAAGGGACAAATTTTTGCACATGATGCTGCTATAGTGGTGGCAAACTTGCAGTTGGGAAGAACGATTCCCCCATTTTCAGTTGATTTATTCAATAGTTGACTAGACAAAAATATTAATAAACAATAAATCATATGTTTTATTCTTCTCGATCGAGTCAATCTTGTCTTTCATTGCTTTGTGTAATGAGATAGGAGAAAGTACAAGTCTTGCAGGGAAATAGGATCAATGTGTTATCCAGAATGTGGAGTTTGTAACACAAACCCCAAACAAAGTTATGATAAATGAAGAACAACAAATCATCATGGAACAACCTAGACATGATGAATCTCAAGATCATCCCATGGAGCAAGAGTCTAGATGTCGATGTTGATGTCGAGAGAGCTAAAGAGAAGATAATGAGGAAGAAGCTATAGCAAAATAAAGAAGAAAATGAACATTCAAAATCCCATTAGATATGTTGGATGTGTCAATTCCTATGATATCAGATATGTAGAATATGTATTTGTGATTGGAGAATATATTGATATTGACGAGCCTCGATCACACAAATAAGTTGTAAAAAAGCAACAAACTGGTTAATGGGGATGGATGGTGAAATGAAACCATTAGAGAAAAACGAAACATGGGATCTTGTGCCATTATCTAGAAGGACCAAAGCTATTAGGATGCAAATAGGTCTTTAAGATAAAATAAGGAATTCATGGAGTTAACCAACAAGGCTAAAGGCATTATTGGTAGCAAATGGGTTTCACAGAAAGAACGAATCGATTATCATGGAGTTTTTTCACCTATCGTGAAGCACAAAATGATTAGGGTTCTATTATCCATGGTTTGTGCACTTGATTTAAAATTTGATCGACTTGATGTAAAAACTAAATTTCTTTATGGTTGTCCAGATGAGAAGATCTACATGTCTGAGCTAGAAGGGTTCCTTAATTAAAAGAAAGATCATGTATTTTTATTGAAGAAATATTTTTATGGTTTGAAGCAGTCTCCAAGGCAATTGTATAAGAGATTTGATTCTATTATGACTTCACATAACTACATTAGGGAAATTAGTTTGATAATTATGTTTATTAATAAGAAATGTTTGATAATTCTTATATATATATATATATATATATATATATATGTGTGTGTGTGTGTGTGTGTATGTGTGTGTGTGTGTGTTGCTATACATGGATGATATGCTCTTGCAGCCAATAACATAGCTAGAATTAATGACTTGAAGGTGCTATTGGATAGTGAGTTTGAAAAGAAAGGTTTAGGAGCTAAAAAGAAGATATTGAGAATAGAAATTCAAAGGAATAGAAGATAATGGTTGTTATACATTTCTCAATAAAGCTACATCGAGAAAGTCTTGCAATTGTTCCATATTGATAAGTCCAAACATGTTGGAACTCCTTTGGCAACACACTTTAAGCTTGATCGAAACGCTACACCCACTACAAACAAGGAAATAAATTATATGAGCAAGGTTTCATATTTTGTGTTGTTGGAAGTCTCATGTATGAAAGAGATGACATGAGCAAAGTTCCACATTTGAGTATTGTTGGAAGTCTCATGTATGCTACATTATGTATTAGACTTGATCTGACTCATGCAGTTAGTGTGGTAACCAGGTTTATGAGTAATCCGAGAAAAATAACTAGGAAGCGGTTAAGTGGATTATGCAATACTTGAAGGGAATAACTAACATTTGTCTTGTATATGGTGCTAACATACAAAATAATGACTTGGTTGGATATGTAGACTTGAACCATGGTGGTGATCTGGTAAAAAGAAGATCACTTACATGATACATCTTTACTTTATTTTGATGTGTTATAAGTTCGAAGTCAACATTGCAGCCCATTGTTACCTTGTTTACAGTTAAAGCAGAATACATGTCAATAAATGAAGGAATAAATGAGTGCATATGGTTACACGGTCTCGTTCAGAGTATTGGTTTGGAGATGGAGAAACCAATCTTATTTTGTGATAGGTAGAGTGCTTTGTGTCTTGCAAAAAATATGGTCTATCATGTAAAAGACAAAACATATTGATGTAAGACTAAATTTCTTCAGATATGTTTTGAAAGAAGAAATGTTTTATATTCAAAAAATAAATACCAATGAGAACTCAGTTGATATGTTGACAAAGTCGTTGGTCATGAAGAAGTTCAAGCTTTGCTTCGACTTGGTTAATGCTTGCAGCAGTTAAGTCCCTACAAAAGATTGTTAAATGTGATTTGAGCTGGCTGATCAAAAGCTGACTAGCATACCATTAGTTGGCTCCAGACTTGTGCCTTGTTAGACTCATTGCTGGGTAGAATGCCTTCCACAGTCGACCTAATCTTATTACGAAATGAATTTTATTCAATGATGAGTTTTGTTCTATTGCTTCTCGTGGCTTGTTATTGAAGAGCAAATCAAGTTAAGGGTGCTCTTTCGTTGGACCCTCAGCCACCAATAACGTTTTCTTTTTAAACATGTGGCAAATTGTATGTATGAATACAAATAATGAAATAAAAGTTCTTTATATGTGGGAATTATATATTGTTTATCCTTATGTGGCAATATCTTAAAAGTCATGGATACTTATCCGTAACCACTATTGGATATATATTGTTTGTTAAGTTGATTCGTGTGGTAATTAAATTAGCGGATTAATGGTTGGTTAATATTGGGGTACATGAGGGTGTAAGAATATAAGGGTAAGGTGTATGTGCATTATTTTGTTTACATAAAAAAAAGTTTGGTGCACGTGCATTTTGAGGTTTAAATATAGACCTCACGTAATATGGGTCCCATAATTCCAAGTCTTAACCAATAGGATAAAAATGAGAGGCTTCTTTTATAGAGGTTTTCATAAAACTACTTCGTAACTTTTTCTAATTTTTTAAAATTTTTTAAAATTTATTTTTATTTTTATAATTGATGTTTCCGTTAATTTAAATATCCTTGTACAACGAGTGAAATAACAAACGGACAATAAGCTACACCGCTAAGCCTTTTGGTATGGTAAAACTAATTTTTTTTGAAAACTACATCCATAGATCTAGATGATATAACATTGATATGAATGATCCATTATACTCTATTAAGAAGCTCCACCGCATCCGACGCGAGGAAATCAAACGTGTCAAATGCAAATGGTATGAACACGTGTTGATTTTCCATGCACGATTTCTATTGTTTGATGACTTTGCTTGTAACAACTTTTAAAACAGTCTGCCCCGCCATGAAACCCCCAACCCTCAAGCCCACGAGAAGGGATACCACTGTAAGATCCACACAAACGTGTTTCCCTCTGATCCATCCAAAAATCAAAACGTCAGCCGTTTTAAGGGTTAACATTCCTTCTGTCGGGTCAGTCAAGAAATTTACATGTGCCTCTTTCTTGATGGAAACCTCGACACACTTAAATATGTCAAATAAAAAACCCCCAACCATATCCTTCCTGTATTTGAACCTCGGGAGTTCTTTACACTGGATTGCATGCTCTCCAAAAGAGTACAAACATGCCTTATGACACACTGAACATATCTCGTCAGCTGTGAATATTGGAATCACGAGCCGATATTTGAGGATAGTATGATACTCTACATGCGACATATGTTGGTCACACCCATTTATAGGGATAGCTAGAAGAAAATATTGGGCATGTGATGCACATAAGCACTGGAAAACCGCTTTCTACCGAGCCGTCATATTGAAATGCACTTCCATATCTTAAACAATTTTACGAAAGAATGCACTTGCCAGTGTATTCTGGGATTTAGGGAGATCTTTAGTAGTAAAAATGCTAAGGTTAATATCCGAAAACTTGTTATGAGGAGAAGCCGAGACACAATCATAATCAAAATCAATACCATATATAACGCTATCTATAAGATGAGTTTTGCAATACCTAAAATTGGGCTCTTGAGGCAACAAAAACATGTATTTTTTTTTTATTTGTTTACGATTAAAAAAAAGGAAGAGAATATCTATAGTTTAGTTTATGCTTTTTTATGATTATAAACATAAAAAATATATTGCCAAATATAAATTTAAAACATATATTATTCAAAACTTAATTAAAAACATATTTCTTTAACATATAATCTTACGTAAGTGATTGTAGATTTTCTATGACAATCCAAAATGACAAAATTAAAGTTTTGTATGGTAGGATTCCTTTAGCGATCAACTCATGACCTAACAAATAATTTAACAAAAATGTTTTGATTTCTAATACTTCCCACACTTGAAAACAAAAACTTATATATCATATTTATCATCATTAGTTTGTATTTTCCAATAACATCAAAGGTGATCTTTTTTTTTTCCCTAAATGTTTCACGTTTTAAAAAGCAAATATCATTTTAAAAATTACTTTCAGCCAGATTTGATTTCATAAAACATATTTTTAAACTTAACTTTTCAGATTCATAATCCAAATTTATCATTAAATAAATTTAATTTAATTGACAAAAATTACACTTTTTTTTTTTTTTTTAATTTATTTATTTTTAGAACTGCAAATCTACTCTGCTCCTAACTACTTTTAATTTTACCTATGTCTCCAATAAAACTTAAACCCTTAACATCTAGAAATGAAGACTTATTAACTAATAGCTTACAACTGAGACATTTAACATCTAGAAATGAAGACTTATTAACTAATAGCTTACAACTTATGTCTCAGGTACACAAAATTAAAATATGGATAAGATATTGAATTATTGATAGAGAAACAATCGAACTTAATATTGAAAAGAGCCATTGGCGTCCGCAATTATATACTCCTTTTCTCATAAAATTTCAACCAGTCGACGATAATAATTAAATAAAGATTGATGAAAAATAAACTAGTCAAAATAATATAACGGTTGGCATAATATATATATATATATATATATATATATATATATATATATATATATATATATATATATATATATATATATATATATATATATATAGATAGATTAAGTTATTTTGTTTTTACTAAGTACTGTGTGCCAGAATGCACAGATCTGGACCAACGGATGAAATTAATCAATGAATATGATTTGAGACTATATGATATTACAATGGGGTAACATGTAATATATAATCACACAATTTTTAGCAAAAGGGTATTTTGGACGATTAACTACATTTATAAAATGAAATTTTCGGATTTTTAGGGATGATTAATTCTCTTAATTTAAAAAAAATCTGAATTTTTTAATTAATTCAAT